>NW_023458560.1:53895743-53922025 GCF_013731165.1 Rhagoletis pomonella
ATGCAGCGCAATGCATATTAGAAAAGCAACCATAGCATTTGTTAAGTCAAGCGTGCTTTTTGCCTACTTCTTCTTCAACGCTTTGGTACCCATGCAACAATTTGTGGCATAGCAACAGCGAATTCGCATGCAGCAATATCTAGTTAATACATACTTATAAGCCAGATGCTGAGGCTCGAAGACAATGGCAAAATTGGCAAAAGACTTTCTAGGTAAATACATGGAGGCTTACATATCTAACTATCTACGTTTGCTATATGAAAGCCAGTAAAAAGCAAGTTGCAGACCAGCCTGTCAGATTTGCTATTCTAATATAACAGACACGGTCATATACATACATATGTATGAACGTACATATATTAGCGTAAGTAAAAAAAAGTCTGCAGATACCTATTCAGCAATCTTTTTATTACACTACTCTCAGATACTTTTAGCGCTTTTTTGCTCGTTCTAAGCCATGAAATTTGTAACGTTGCACCGCCGATCTGCACACACTCACACAATGGCTTGTCGTATACAGAGAAAGTCGTTAAAATTTTAAAATTTTACTAATATGGAACGCTGTCAAAAGGGAATGGTAGAAGTTATTGTCCCATAAATTGGCAGGACGTACGACTGAGCGACGTGCTGTACAAAATTTATTATCTTTTGGCGTTAGCATAGATTCCCATGAAAATGTGATTTGTGGCGCGAATTGTTAAAAAATTATATTACATAGCAGACAAAAACTGACAATTTTACATATGTACAAACGAATGCCGATTAAACCTGTCGAAAACTTAGACGTTCCTAGACTAAAAGTGTATTAGAAACAAACGAAACTTCTTTTATTTGCATAACGAATTTATTGGCCTGCTCACTTCAGATAATGTCCTTCATAAAAATAAAAACCAAATTTTGCTCACATCAAATTTTTCTACAGACAGAGTGCCTTAGAAAGTGCTATTAAATTACTAGCTTAGCTATTAAAAAAAATATATTTATATACATATTTATGTTTTCATATTTTAACACTACTTTTTTATAGCGCATTCCTGTGTATTTGTTGCGCTACCGATCATTGAGGAATGTCTGGGACACAAAAAAAAAATGTGTCGCCATCACCATTTCATGCTTGACCTGGCAAATGTATAGCTATTAATTTTGATGTTGGAAACATCCTTGAGAAAATTGAAAGCAGAGTTGACAATAAAAACGGAAATATTTTTTGAAAGCTTTAAGAGCTACATACATACATATGTATCAAATTATTAGATAAATGAAAATGCTTTTAATCATAAATTAAAAACTCTATGATTAGTTACTGCATATGAATTGAGGCCATGAGGGCCTGAGTAGCTTATATATTTATGTACAAAAAATTTTATTTTAGTAGAATGAAAAAAAAGGATATATAAAAAAGAAATGCTTTCCAAAAAGTTCATTGCACTTACGTGATGCTGCATATTGTAGTAAAAGAAAACTAAAAGAGCGTGCCCCGGGCTATTACTGTTTCCATTCCAGTAGTGCACTTTAAGTGGCACCTAAACTTTTTTTGAAATGTCAGTTAGCTACTCTGGCGCTTAAGAACTCAATTTAGTTTTTTTCGAGTTTTATCGAAATGTATTATCGATAAAATGAGCCGGAAATCATAACCCCTGCAGCTAATCTTCAAATCTAATGCGCATCTAAGGGATTTCCGATGACAGCGACTGCTAGTAATTATACCCGAGCGCACTTGTGCACAAGGGTATTATAACTTTGTTCACATAACGGTTGTTTGTAACAGGCAAAACGAATCGAGATAGATATAGACAAATGTATACATAAATGATCAGAATGAAAAGAGAAATCGATTAAGCGGTGACTGTCTGTCCGTCCGTCCGTCCGTCCGTCCGTCCGTCTGTCCGTCTGTGCACACGATAACTCGAGTAAAAATTGAGATATCTTAACGAAACTTGGTACGTGAACTTCTTTTGGGCGTGGGACGGATGGTATTGAAAATGGGCGAAATCGGATAATAACCACGCCTACCTCCCATATAACGGTAATTTTAAGAAATACGAAAACTGCGATATTTTAGTAACTACTGAAGATAATTCACTCAAAATTGATACTTAGAATGAGTTTCAGACGGAAAACATGAATATTATAAATTTTTGGAAAATGGGCGTAGCCACGCCCACTTATGGTTACATGTGTATATCTTGGTAACCGCTGCACCAATTTCTTCCAAACTTGGCACAGTTGTTGGCCTTAGTACAGCATACTAAATGGCTGAAAATTTTAAAAATCGGACAATAACCACGCCTACCTCCCATATAACGGTAATTTTCAGAAAAACGAAAACTGCAATATTTTAGTAACTACTGAAGATAATTTACTCAAAATTGATATTTGCAATGAGTTTTAGACGAAAAATAAGAATATTACAAAATTTTGGCAAATGGGCGTAGCCACGCCCACTTATGGTTACATGTGTATATCTTGGTAACCGCTACACCAATTTCTTCCAAACTGGGCACAGTTGTTGGTCCTGGTACAGCATACCAATTGGCCGAAAATTTCTAAAATCGGACAATAACCACGCCCACATCCCATATAACGGTAATTTCGAGAAATACAAAATCTTCGATAAATCAGTAAATATTGAAGCTAATTTATCCAAAATTGATGATTGCAACAATTCTTTACCAAGAAATACGTTTATGACAAAATTTTGGAAAATGGGCGTAGCACCGCCCACTTGTGATCACATATATGTATCTATCAATTTGTACCAAGCTTGGTATGGTTATTGTGCTTGCCACATAAAAGCAAACCGTTGAAAATTGTTGAAATCGGACTAAAATTGAGGCCGCTTTTCATATAACGGTAAATTTCAGATATGCTTGAAATTTCAATATTTCGAAATTTAAGGACGCTAATTTACTTAAAATGTATACACCCCGGCTTATCATGTAGCGGTAGCTTTCGGAAAGGTGGAAAACATATATTTAATACTTGCGCCGGGTATTTAATGTTCGGCTCCGCCCGAACTTAGACTTTCTTACTTGTTTTTTTTTTATTATATTTTTTTATTTATACATTCTGATTTCGTTTCTTTAATTTTAATTCAGATTATATATTCATTTTGTTATTAGAAAATTAAAATATTGGAGTGATGTCATGTCATTTGATGTCATACCATGTGATGTTATATCATTTGATGTCATGTGATGTGATGATATGTCAAGTCATGTCATATCATGTGATTTATTGTCATGAGATGAGGTACAATATGATGCGATGTCATGTGCCGATTATTATATCTATAACTGTATCGATAAATATATCCATATCGATTATTATAACGATAACAATATCGATTATTATAACGATAACAATATCGATTATTATAACGATAACAATATCGATTATTATAACGATAACAATATCGATTATAATAACGATAACAAAATCGAT
The DNA here is from genome assembly GCF_013731165.1 of Rhagoletis pomonella. Lineage (NCBI taxonomy): Eukaryota > Metazoa > Arthropoda > Insecta > Diptera > Tephritidae > Rhagoletis > Rhagoletis pomonella. The sequence continues at coordinate 53,899,188 of NW_023458560.1, forward strand.
AAACACATCAATAACAAAATCAATAAATTTAGCGAAAATTCCGAAATAGTCTCGATAATCTCGAAATAGTCTTGAAAATCCTGACTTAATCCCGAGAATCTCAAAAAGGTCTTTGATATCCTGATTTGGTCCCGAGAATGACGAAAATCTCTAAAATCCCAAAATTAAACTGAGGGGAGGTGAGTTGAGGTGGGGTGAGTTTAAGTGAGGTGTGGTGAAAATGGGTGCGAGGAGTTGAGGTTGAGGTGAGCCAATGTGTGGTGAATTTAGGTGCGGTAGGACCAGGTGTGGTGAGTTTGGGTGTGGTGAGTTGAGCTGTGGTGAATTAAGGTGTGGTGAGTAACATCGGCTCTATCTATATACCTCTCTTAATATTAATCTTTCTTTCTCTATCTGTATCTTCGCTTTTATCGGAATCCTCATCCTAATCTTTTTCTTCATATTTTTCTTTATTTTTTTTGTGTGTTTATTTTATCTTTGTTTTTGTGTTTATTTTTACTAAAAAGATCACATTAACAAGTGGAAACAACTAATGGACCAGTGTTCAAGCCCAGACCCAGCGTAGTGGTAATATGCACGTCTAGCCATTGAACCGGAGCGGTGGCCTAAACGATCTAAATAATTAAATCTAAAAACAATGGTTATGGTATGATCGAAAAAATAAAAATTACAAAATTGCAACGGTTGAATTGTGATGTTTGTTATAACGATGATAACCGAAATTATGGAGAGAAATTGTATCGGTTTCAAGTTTATTTAAAGTCTCCATAGTTGCTGAAACATCACCCTGGAATAAGTAACTATACTACAAAAGTAAGTACAAACCGCATTCCAACAAAGGAAATGAGCACCTGAGGTTTCGTAATTAAATCCGTCTCCATCAACACAACCGGTTGTAGTAGTATTGCTTTCTACCCACGCCTCCCAGCATTTAATCTGAATAAAGAAATTTCCGGCTCAACGGTAAGGGCCGTTTTCTGAAATAACCTTTAACTTTACAGCTAACTTTATATTTAAAGGTTGGATTAAAAACAAATATATGTCTCAAGTTAATCATTTCTAGCCTCCAGACTTGAAGCAAGATAGCTGATTGCTGTTGAAGATGTAGAGGTGAGGGAAATGTTCCATCGTCACCTAATCATTTCCTGCTGAAGTTAGAAAGTTTAGGCATAGATTCGTTAGAGGTACTTGAATTCGCTAAAAGAAATGATAGCCAAGAGCATGTAAAGACATATTTGCAGAAATCTTTCACTGGACATCACAATCCGCATCTGTATCCAGGCTTAAACTCGGAACAAGGGCAGATGTTTATATTATTTTACAAGTTTTTTTTTTTTTTTCACTGATTACATTCTGAAATAATAACTCGCTACATTTCTACAATTTTCCTTTAACACAACTATGTTATTAAAACTTTCATATAGGTAATTTGAAAATGCCGCGAACATTTATGTATGTATGTATGAATCTACAGATATTATATGTATATGCCTTTTGATATGCCAGCTTTTGTATTCATGCATGTATGTGTAAGTACACTTGTATGTACGGGAATGTATATCACATGAATTTCGCCAAATTTCTCCTTAATTTCAACCATATCATTAGTATTGTTCGTGCTAATCTGAAGTTTGTAATAGCCAAACGAAAATACATATGTTCATCCTCATACATACATACACATGTGCATATGTATATATATATACATTAGACTGCAACACTCCCCATTTTTCCATTGGAAATATCAAATCCCATATATTTCTAGACTTGCGCCGCGACTGGACCGCAAAAATTGGGTTTTTTAGGAATACAAATATTTTTTTTTTAATTACTTTTTAAAAAAGTCACCTCTGATGACAAAACAGTTTAGGCTTAAAAAATTACCATTTTTTTAACTGAATCATAATAATGAGATTTTTGACACTGTTTTTGAATTTTTTTCAGAGATTAAGAAGAACTTGAATAACTCAGCCAAAACTCTGCCAATTTAGACTTGTGAGGTATCGTTGGAAAGGTATTTTCTTGTCCTTTATATGTCTTTGCAAGTAAACTCATTCACGTCCCATTTTTTTTTTATTGTTTTTTTTTTTGCAAATCTCAACACATCTTAATAAAACTTGGAATAAAGCTTATTCATCTTATCTTTCTGATTTTATTTGCAAAGAAATAAAATGGCCGAGAAAACACCTTTCCAATGATACTTCGTAATTCTAATTGAAATAATTTAAAAAAAGCATCAAAAATCTCATTATGTATTATGATTCCCTTGAAAAAAAATATAAATTTTTTTTTCAAATTTTTTAAGCTTAAACTGTTTTATCACCTAAGGTGATTTTATTCAAAAAGTACTTTAAGAAACTCTTTTTAATCATAAAAAACTACATTTTCGAAGGTATTTTCAAATCGATGCAGCTCACGTAAATCCTAATATTTTTTCGAAATATTTTGGTGGAAGTCTTCAAATATAATCAAATTTGTAATCTCGGCGGAAAAACTGCAGCTTTTTTGGTGATCCAGTCTAATATACATACATACGTACATAGATATGTATGCATTTTTGCACATATCTAGGTAAATGTATTATTGCATTCGATGCTTCCGGACGCTAAACCAAGCAATTTCATAGTAAATCTCTCTATTTTGTGGAATAGATAGTGATACACGCACTAGCGCACATACACACACGTACATACACATACTCCAACTCAACCAATTTACTGTTAAAAGCATATTGGTTGAATGCTTTAAAAACCTAGGCAACGTCATCAATGGCATTAGCTAGCTGGCAGTTGGTTGTGTGATGAGAATTATGTATGTATGTATGTATATATGTTTGCATGTATGATATCGGCATGAATAATGCATACCTACATATGTACATACATATATATGTACTACATGCACAAACATATCCACACGAAATGTGGATGCAACAGAATTGGCAACAAGCATTGCTTGCCACAGCGACACGATTAGTAAGTGCATGCGGATGGCAGTTTAGCGTACAAGCGACGAAGACTTCTGTATGTTTCTTATTAATGGAGATTTCTAACGATTCTAACAATCTACAAGTTGTCAGTCAACGAAGCTGTATATGCACTTAGCTAGGCAGCCTAAGCAGCAAGGTAGCGACTGTACAACGATATTGCACTTCAAATTACAGACATACACATGTACATAAATTTATATAATTGGATGCTTAACTGCTTGCAACATAAAATATGTGGCTAGATTTCGTATGAATAGTTGTAAATTTTGTTGCCTTTGAACATAGTATTTCATATTTTCATATTTTATCCATCCTGTATTGAATATTCCTCACCGTATTATTATTTAACTAGTGAACTCGTTGAGTTTAACTTTTTAAACAGGTGGCAACACTATGCAAAAACCTAAATAAATATTCCAAATGTTTCGTCTAACTTCGTCCAGATATTTTTGAGTAAATAGAAGTCGCGCATGTTGTTAACTTAACAAAGTAAACCGATCTACACATCTACAGGCCCAGTTCTTTAATTTGTCATCTCATTTTTGAAATTCAAAATAACGGTGCTGGTCTGATGACCTTCATTAAAAATGTCTTCGCGTATTAAAGATATATATGTATATACATATATAAATACATACATATGTACATAGTTAGATAGATATTACTTTTCGAATAGGTGGCAACACTAATCAAAAATATTTTCAAACAAAAGTTTTCTTAAGACTCTTTCGTTTGACACTCATATTTTAACATCTCATTTAACTTGTGTATAAGCTAAATAAGTCCGACTTTTCAAACAGGTGGCAACCCTCTTTAAAAGTATTTCGAAACAAAAATCTTTCTAAGTCGCTTTCGTTTAACATTGTGATATATATTTCAATTAACTGACTGACTTAACATGTGGCAACTCTCCTAAATACTGTTTAGAAATGTATGATTTTCAAACCCATTTCGGTTGATATGTACTGATCGTTTAATAATTCACTTAACTTATTAAATAATTTTAATTAAATTTTTTCACAAGTGGCAGCCTTCCTAAACGCTTAAGAAATTTATTAATTGGTCAAACTGAAGATATTTTGAAACTCTTGCATTTGACACCCAATTTTAATATATGTATCATATAACTTCAGTATAAGTTAACTAAATTCGACTTTTAAAACAGGTGGCAACCCTCTTCAAACGTTTTTCCAAAATAAAATCTTTTTAAATCGCTCTCGTCACATTGTAACATTGTGTTACATATTTCAAATAAATGGGGAATTGAATTGAATTTTATTTTATAAATCCGTGGCAACTCTCCTAAATACTGTTCAGAAATAAATGATTTTCAAACCAATTTCGGTTGATATATACTCATCTTTTAATAACGCACTTAACTTATTAAAAAAATTTATATACAATTTTTTCAACAGGTGGCAGCCCTCTTAAACGCTTAAAAAATTTAGATATTAATTGTTCAAACTAAAGACTCCTCAAAACTCTTTCATTTGATACCAACTTTTAATATATCATACAACTTCAGTATAAGTTAACTAAATTCCACTTTTAAAACAGGTGGCAACCCTCTTTAAAGTTTTTTTCAAATTAAAACATTTTGAAATCGCTTTCGTTTGGCATTGTGTTACAAAATTTCAAATAACTGGTGAATTAAATTGAATTTGATTTTATAAACACGTGGTAACTCTCCTAAGTACTGTTCAGAAATGAATGATTTCAAAACCCATTTCGGTTGATACCCATTTTTAATAATTCCCATAAATTACTATATAACTTGAATTTGACTTTTTCAATAGGTGGCAGCGCCCTTAAGGACTTCAAAAATATTCTAATTGTTCAAACTAAAGATTTTTAAAACCCTTTCATTTCACACCCAAATTAAATATTTCATATAACTTCAGTACAATGTAACTAAATTCGACTTTTAAAACAGGTGGCAACCATATTCAAAATATTTTCAAGCTAAAACCTTCTTAAAAATCTGCCATCGATATGGTAGTACCAATTTCAATTACCGAATTCTTTTAGGTCAATTTGAATATCGCCTTTTTAAACAGATGGCAACTCTGCCACGAGTATTATAGAAACAAAACCGTTTCAAACCCATTTCAACTGATACCCCTATTGTAATACTGCATTTAACTTTATAAATAATTTGAATATTGTACAGGTGGCAACACTTCAAAAAAAAAAATATAATTTCATTGTACATCCACAGGCCTCACGTTGACAACTCATTTTTGAATAGCCAAGGAACTAGATGTACCTAAATGCTACAAGAAAACAATTTGCCACTTCAAACTGCATTTACAGCGAAAGTGTAAAATGTATTTGAACACAAATTGCATTTCACTTAGAAACAAATACTTAGTCATTTTTTTGAAACAGCCAAAACGCATCGAGATAGATATGGACAAATGTATACATAAAGGCTGAGAATGAAAATAGAAATCGATTTAGCGGTGACTCCGTCCGTGTAAAAAATCGAACAATAACCACGCTTACCTACCATATAACGGTAGTTTTCATAAAAACGAAAACTGCGATATTTTAGTAACTACCTAAGCTTATTCACTCAAAATTGGCATTTACAGTGACCTTTAGGCGGTAAATAAGAATATTAGAAATCCTTGGAAAATGGGCGCAGCCCCGCCCACTATAAATATAACAAAGCAGTGAATATCTCGGTAACCGCTTCACCACTTTATCTTAAACTTGGCACAGTTGTTGGTCCTGTGAAAGCATATTAATGGCTCAAAATATTTAAAATCGGAAAATAACCACGCCCACATCCCATTCAAGGGTAATTTAAGCTAATTTACTCAAAATTGATGTTTACAATATTTCTTTAACAAGAAATAAGTTTCTAACAAGTTTTTGAAAAATGGATGCGGCAAAACCACTCCTGCTAACCACGGTAACGGTAGTTTTCGAAAAGGTGGGTATTTATGTTCGGCTCCCCTCGAACTTAAACCTTTTACTTGCTTTATTTTTAGGCCGGTGTCACAGTGCGTGGTTAACTAAAATTCGATGGTTAGCTACGGGTAACAGCTAGGGTATTCGATTATTCCTCTTTTTTCCAAAAACGATTTTTGGAGTTATTCAGAGAACTGCAATTAAAAAAAAAAAACAATGAGAAATTCACGTTTGGATTTATTTTGACTATTTTTAATAAGTTCTTGCATTTTTCTGAGTTATTTCGGATTTGAGTAGTGCTCTTGCCGAGTGCTTAGATGCCCCGCCTGCCGCTCAGGAGTCCATGGTCCAATTTCTGATCCCTGCACTATCAAAAAAAGTTTTTTCAAATAGCGGTCGGCTCTCGGCAGACAATCGCAAATCACAGAGTGTACTTCAGCCATAAAAATCTTCTTCGGTGGTGGAGTAAAACAATAGATTTTTTGTCACAACATCAAGAAGCAGAACACGAATTGGAGGAGAACCTCGGCCGAACACGTAGAAAACGTTTAGGCCTCAAACATTCATTTATTGTAATCAAATATGAGATACTGTTCATTCCTAAATAACCTAGGATATCATTTTAAAACTGTTTAGGGGTTTCCCTCAAACTGGAAAAAGCATTGAAAACTTCGAAAAACTCAGAACCTTTATTGAGATATCAAGATTTGTATGAAATAAAAAAAAAATTGTTTTGATCGATAAAAAAATCCGGTTGATTCGATATTCGGTTTAAAAAACCTCCGATGGAAACCCGATTGGAAAAACCGAGACAATCACACTAGTAACAGCACACCAATTAAAAATAAACTGCTGAAGGTGATTTAACTCGCCAGTGTGAAAACGGCCTTAATAAAGAAAACCAGTAAAATGATTTTTTTGTTTGAATTTAATATGGAAGCTGTAAAAAAAAAATAATAATTTTTCACTTAAATTGCTCTCGTGAAACCGGGGTGAGGTATTTGAATTCATTACTCGGCTCTCTTGATCTATGTTACTCATACGCAGTGGCGATCCAAGATATGAGATAAGAAACAATTACAAGTAGTATTTGCTTTAGAAGAAACCACCAAAAAAAAATAAAAAATTTACTAGTTCGTGTACCATTTCTCTAAAACCGAAATAGTAGTCTAAGTATTACTTGTTTTTGCATTTTGAATTTTTGGATGAGTAAGCGCAGAACATTTGACCACAAGTCTCCTACTTTACTATTTTCCAATGATATCGGGAATTGCACTAATTAAACATGTTAACTTCTTCTTCTTCTCATTTGGCGCTGTAACCGCCCTAGAAGCGATATTGGTCGAGTTAAACAAATCAAGCCAATCGTTTCGCTGCTGTGCCAACTGACGCCAATTGGAAATTCTATAAATTGGTTAGTCAAAGCAGATCGTGTACTTAACCTAAAGAAAAAGGGCATCCGCATAGTGACTGCAGTACCGGACAATGTCTGATTGGATTACAGGCAGCTAAACTGGGTGCACGCTGGAAATACTGCTGCAAAAATTGCATGGATGACGATGCAACGGCGTCCATCCCATTGCTCCGAACTAGCAATGATGATCTGGATGACCTTACAGCTAAAGATATTACTTAGGAGCTTATCCACTTTTTTTCTGAGTACTAAGTGGTTCTTAGTGGCACCGGATTAACTGGAAATTCCTTTACATGTATCACAAAGGAATCTTGAGTATAAGCGAGTCCTAGCCTAACCTTTGTCCACTTCTACCGCTTAGACTTTGTTGCTTTTTCAATTTTTCCTAATAAACAATCGTGGTACAAAGCTCAATAAAAATATTAAAAATAAAATGTTAACAAGCCACAATAACATTGACGAATATTTCGTATTTCAATAGTCGGGACTTTTCAATGTTAAGGAAAAATTTACACAAACCTTATTTGGTTAAAAAGCAAAATCTTTAATTTCACTGGTTTACAGCAAAAATGTTCTGTGAATGCCACTGTCCAATTCCTATGTAGAACTGCTCGGTGATTCCGAAAATGGAGTTAATTTATTTTTTGTATGGGTACGTTTTCGAGATATTTTCAATTTACCGTTATTCTGCTTAAAGCAAAAAATTTTCCTTTTAATCAGGTACATATATCTTACGAACCAATTTAACAATCTTAATATAAAATACAGCAAATGAAAGCTAATAAAATTCTCCATAAACCGTGTATACATCACTTTCCGATGGGACTTATAGTTTCTGACAATTTAATTAATCATTCAATTTTTTTTTATTTTTTAATGAAAAAATTAAAAAAATCCAACTTTAACAGAAGAAAAATTAAAAAAACAGGTTCTGTGCCAAATTTTTGAATTTGTACTGAAGCCTGCTCTGTTACAAAAAAAAATCAAAGTACTAATGTAGAAAATAAGTAAATGAATAAATAAGAAATAATGAGTGGTCAAATGAAAATACGCAAAGACTTTTTGTATGAAAAATGAGCAGCAAAAAAAGTTACTTATACGCCACGTACACCCGAGTCACATTAATTAATTTGTCAGAAACTATCAGTCCTATCGGAAAGTGATCTGTATATGGTTTATGGAGGATTTCATTAGCTTTGATTTGACATATCTACTTTTAAGATTGTTAAATTGGTTCGAAAGATATACGTGATTAGGTGCAACCACTTTTTGTTTTAAGCTGAATAACGGTAAAGTGAAAATATCTCAAAAACGTATCCATACAAAAATAAATTAACTCGATTTTCGGAGTCAGCGGGCAATTCCACATAGAAATTGGATTTGTGATCCAGTGTTTTTATTCATATTTTGTCAACCCGCCTAGGCGACACTCATCAGTATCAACATATGTAGCAACCGCCGGTGCTGATGTAATTCACGAGTGCCAATGTCAATTGGGGTGCGCTGTCCAAGGATAAAGAAAAATATTCTATTTGAATACAAAAACAAAAAACAGGAAAAAATCCATGGCTGCACTTGCATTTATCGCCGCAGGGTGTCTGCTAGTGTTGGCTTGTCGCGGCAACGACTGCGTTGATGTTAGCCACAGGCGACAAATTAAGCAAAGTCTGATGACATTGAAATGGTAGAAAATTGCGGTATAAGATATTGAAGTGACGAAATTAAAATTTGAATTGATTTAGCGAAAAGAATTTGTCACATAACTAGGTATATATGTATATGTAACTATGTATAGTATGAGGTATATAGACAAGCATACATACATCGCTTTTAAAACATTTGTTTTATTTTATTGGCTGAAAATATTTCTGTAAAATCTATTTTCAAACCCTTTGGGAAATGCTATGTCATTTTTATAGCAGAATAAACATTTTTATGACTCATTAAACGTGATTTTCGTACGCTTACCTACCTCAACATGTCCTCATTGTTTGTAATGTTGATATTATTTAATTAGTGTATTTCATTTCGACGAATTTCCCCTTCCAATAGTAAGCAATATATTTTTGGTTGAATTCCAATTGCATTTCCTCGTCAAGTGCATACAATCGCAAACATTTACGTGTCTATATGCTGTAGGTGTACTTGTGAACCCAGCGCCATCGCTCGAGCAGCACGCAAACGGACATGCATACATTTTTATTTAGTACATATATGCAGTGGCACTTCGTTGGCGTTCGTTGACGGCATCCTCTTTGCACTTGAACTATTATCCTTTAAGGCCATCCTTTTTCGCATGCAAGGATACACACTAGCTATGTTCATTTATGTGCATACATATCTACACGCTTACCGACGAGGCCTTGTCCTCGGCCAATGTACGAGTCATCGAATTCGAAACGAGTAACTAACTACTAGCGCAAAATCAACGAACCCACGAAATCCCCAAGCAACTGAACTAACAAACTGAACTAACAAACGAGTAATAGTTAGTTCAATGAGCTAACGAGGAGCGAGAGTCCATTTTCGGCTGCCATCGAAACGAATTGCTACTGTTGCGAGTCAATTTTGTAGTATGTGGGGAAGAGCGTACGTCTTCATTGCATTTCGCTAACTTCCTTATTTTACGAATATAAATGTACGTATGTACGTATGTACGTAGAAATCGTTGCAATACATATGTATCTACTAACTGCGCGCGTTGTATTCTCTGCCGGTTTTTTCTTGCTATAGTTTTGAGTAAGCACAGTTCGTTGTTTGCACTGCTCGTTGGTTCACTGTTCGCTCACTGCTTTTTTTTTTGTTTGATTTTTTTACTTCTATTAATTTTTTATTTTTTTTTTTGCATACCCCTTGGTTGGGTTAAGAGCAGGTGGATAGGGTTGAATACATAGCTGAGCTTGGTTGGGTGCCAATTTTCACCAAATACATTCTGAAATCAGTATTTTGTTTTCCACTTCCAGTTCATCCAGACTTTACTGCGCATGTGCATAGTTTTTGTTGCATTTTATGTTGGTAGGGTCAGTTTTTTGTTACATTTTTGTGGTTGGATAGATACTTTTCGTGTTTTTTGCTTCTCTCTTTTAGGTATCATTGAATAAAATTTTTGTTGCACATACATATTTTAATTGTTTAGTCGTAACTGCGTAGTAGTTTTTTAGCTTAGAGCACTTTTTTATTTTGAAAATTTTGAGGTTAGGAGGGTTTGATAAGGGTTTTCCTTCTATGAAGCCAGAATCTATTGATTTTTTTATGTTTAATTTTTTTTCAAGTACTTCATATTAGCTATTGTTCGTTAAGGTATTAGCATTTCATATAAGCGCTTAGTTTAAAGGGTTAGACGTCGCGGTTTTAATTTCCTTCGCAGCTAACCCCTTCTTAATATATGTACATACATAGGTGTGCAACGGTACAAAAGTTTGCATTACATATTTTTTATTTCAATCAATATATTATAATAAAGTTAATTTTCGTCTTAAAAATATTTTTATTCTTTTTTAACGTAAAATCCCTCATAACCCCAAGTTCGCATAGGCTAAACCATTGGTTCATTTTCACAAACGTGGTCCATTTCACAAACGTAGTAGCACCGTTTCTACGCGCCAGGTGCTACCCTTCTTGTGATCTAATGAGAAATAACACGCCAACGCTTACTGTCTATCCACGGATTTTGAACACGGAAGCAGGAAAACACATTTGCAGTCTTCTGTTCTCACTGTGCGCAAGATTTTTTGCTTGGGAGAGTCGTGGGTAGTGAGCTGCTTCCACTACCGCCCCCCCATATCCTGCAAGAGATTGGTCTTCTTCCGACTCTGAAGAAGAGTAGATTGGTATTACTTGCCTACTCTCCTCCAGGATGCGCTCCTGGTCTATGACGCTGGAGACTTTGGCCACCACCAGAATTCCTGCCTACTCTCCTCCAGGATGCCCTCTTGGTCTATGACGCTGGAGATTTGGGCAATGGTTGGACCCATCAGAATTCTTGCCCCTCACGCAATTTCAGATGGATTTCCATACATGGGGGTACCGCCTGGAATATTGCAATCCATACATTGAGCCATTACTATGAAGTGGAGCATTGCTCCAAATTCTAGGGTTGGTAGATATGTCAGAATGTTTATTCTCATCATCCTCCTATTTCCCATGTAGCACGTACTGTACCGCCGGCCTACCTTTCGCCTATTATTCAGCCTGGTACCTTAAGTATTGCAAGGAATTTCTATTTAAAGACCGTTTTCATTACACATTAACCAGTTAAGCAACTCAACTTACCCTTTTCAGCAGTTCCATTTTAAGTCTTGGAGCTGTCGGTATAGAAAGGGTTTACCAAGTTATCTACGAAAGTGTCTGGACTTCTCCAATTCTAGCTCGTAGAAAAACTATCTCAACAGACTCCAGTTGTAAGTTTTTCATTTGGACCCAAAAACAAAGGATATTACATTGACAACCTTCTAAATAAATCTCAGTGACGGAAGCTGCCATCGTCGTTTCACTATTTATAAGAATGCAGTCGACTTCAACTTGACTCACAACACCATGGCGTGGAGATGCACTAAGTATATTCGATTACTGAAGCGAACGGAGGCCCTAAATGTCATCTCTATTATGAAAATTATTGGTATTTCTGTCAAAGATAAGACTTCACATAGGTGCCTGAGATTGAGAGAACGGTGTCTGTGATAAGGTAGGTATGGAACAATCCATAGATTCGCGAAAAATCTGACTATATTTATCTTACATTTCTTTTAGGGATAACCTTCATCACAATTTTGCAACTATGAAACTAGTGAAGGCGGTACGAAGTATCTCTTTTTACAGAGGAGACTCCTTCACCTTACAAGGCACGAATCAAGAATTGTGACATACTTTTTACTGGCTATTGCAGTTCAATGAACGACTTGTCAAACCTGGAAGTTGCTTACTCTGACCACTACAGGAAACGCCTCAAGCGCTAGGTGGAAAAAGATATGAGCTACTATTTAGAAAGTCAGGAAGGAATGAAAGCATAAAAAAAGAAAGAGAAATTGGCTAAAGATCGAGCTCGATCGAATAGACCTTTTCCATAGAAATGATTGGATTGGCGCATACTGATCTGCAATGGCAGATACTATTTTACAATTTAGTTTACCTAACTTTATGAAACAACAACGCTCAAATTTTATACTGTCTTATTCTTTAAAGCTAACTAACTAAAATCTACTTCCTATGAGCACTTTTAATAATATTCACACGATGAAAATCGCACGATTTTGTGGAAACCAAATTTATTGTACTCATCTAGCAATTGGCATAAAATCTGGAACGAATCTAAGTTTATAACTTCCTGCATTTGGTTGTTTCGACTGCACGTACTAATGATTCTAACACTTATATAATTACCATAAAGATTTACAGCGTGCAATAATCTTGTGTGATCGCAAATAAGGCGCTTTAGAGACCAATACATAGAAGACTATGCACCAAGTCAATTTTCAATATCACTTTTACGACTAGTTAGGCGCTGACCGCGAGCAATGAACCAGTGTGACCAGCTCAGATTTAATAGCCATAGGCGCCACGAAAATCTGAAATGATTGCAGACAGTTCTAGCAGAACTTTTTAGGTTACAAAGTGGCGAATAATTACATAATAATAATAATAAATTTAAACTCTGACAGCCAAGCGGCAACCAGAGCCCTGGGACTGCTGATGGTGAGGTCAAAATTGGTCTGGGATTTCCTGATATCTCTCTCTATAGCCTCGGATTACTTCCACATCAGATTGATTTGGGTTATGCGGCGCAGCTAAAATGCAGAAAACTGCTGTGCTCGGGACAACCTAGAAGCCATCACCAATAAAATGGAGGTCATTGGCTGCCGGGGAACTTTTTCCGGGCAAATGGGCTTCTCATAGGCTCAGCGTGTGCCGGATGGGAACCTCGACTTGCAGAGTTTGTAAGGTCTTTTCGGCCGGTAGTTGATCATGGGCGGTCTAGGAACTTTCTCCAGCTAACTAAGAGACAACTCTCGATTTTGGTGGGAAATGCTCAGCCTTCTAGCGTGACTGGCAACCAACCAACTGTCAGTTCCGGTCTTTCCTAACACTGGTCACATCAGTTTGTCTTTACGACAGCTTAAGGCCATGTGCTACCAACGATGACTCGATTTATGAAATTTATTATGGAGAAAAATGTCTCTGTATATCGACGGCTGAGTGAGAGGTCTTGGCAGCCAGTTCGTCTTATCTAAAAAAATTGCTCAAGAACGCCCTACTTCAGAATTCGGTTGGAGAACGCCCGATTTGTTTCAAAAATTAGCTGTCTCAACTGAAAATATATTGATAAAGGGCATTTTTTGAAGCGGCAGCTGTGATATAGCGCTTTTGAACCGAGTCATGAAATAGGGCGTTCCTGAAAATTTTTCTGAGATAGGGCGTTTTCTTACTGGCTGCCAAGATAGGTCGATCTTCCACTCAGCCGTTGAAATACTCGTAGTTTCGATTGGGATGGGCTACTCTTCTGAGTTCCGGGCAATGTGGCACACTCCCCGGTTAACTTATAAGCAGCCTTATATCTTAGAATATTGCAATGACCAGTTACCTCATACGGTGTTTACATGAGGCGATTTTACGGGCAAATTTTAGTTGAAAGCAACAATCGCCTGGTGTGAACGGCCTTTCAACTTATCGCTACCAATGCAGTTGGGGTGCTGCCAACTTTTGTTTCAACTAATCGGCTCTAAAATTTCCTGGAAAATCGGCTCATGTGAACACCGTGTAAGGAAGCTCCCAGATACTCTGCTCCAACTTATGCAGGGATACCTGAACTTGGTTGCATAAAAAGCAGGTACCTGTGGTCTAAGCGTTATCCCTAATAGGACTCCGTCAATGAGTGTCTTTCCCCTAACGCTTTGCGACAGATTGAAGTATCTGGGCTCTATTTTTTCTGCAAAGCTTTTCTGGACTCGAACACCGGAGACAGAGTAAGGGGATGCCAGCCCTCGCTAGGGCAGGCACCTTGTCGTTGGTGCGGGGGCTTAGCTGCATCACCAATCAGCCCTCTTCTGGTTTGAGGTAACGCGGGTGTGCAGACCTCCGCGCTACCTTCTCTCCAGACTTGGGCTGCTGGAGAACAGTGACCAAGAACTGCCACCTCCTAATCCAGGGTGTTAAGCGACACCGTGCCTATTGGACGGTTTGCAGCCAGGAGGGTATAAACCGGCTGTATTCGAACGGCGCCTTTCCGACACCGGGCCGCATCGGGGAGTAACGGTGGCCTTACCGCGACAAGGGGCGCTGGCGCGGCGGACTTCTGAAGATCCCCTATGAAAGCTTAGACCACTGAGCTCGCCTCGTCGAGCAGGTGGTCGTACGAACAAGATGATGACAAAACAACAAAAAACAACCAAAAAACCAAAAACACAAAACTCGACAGCCACAACAACAGCTAGCACAGCAACAACAACACCCGCGGCTTCAATTGCGGTAGGTGCAACTGTAACAGGTACAACTAAGGCACAGGAGACGCCATGAAACAGCAGCGCGTGGGAAGGCCCAAGAAGTGCTGGGCGGAAAGGCAGTTTCCTGGACCAGTTAACCGCCGAGGAGGCAGCGCTGTTCATCGAACATGCAAGGGACGATGACCAACCAGGGACCAGTGCAGATGCGCTACGTCGCATGGGCCAGAGCAAAACAGGTAGTTCTAACAACAGTAACCTAACAGGAAATCACAATTTACCTGCCGAACCAGATCGGCCGCAACACCGGTCCGGCAGTTCTCATTGCAGGTACAGAGAGACAGCAAGGTCAGACAGCAGCCACCGCACCGATGGTAGTCGCCGCTCCAAGAACCGGCATCGCTCGGGTAGTCGGCGTCGCTCTACGAGTCGACACCGCTCAGTGAGCCGGCGGCGCTCCAAGAGCCGGCGCCGCTCCGAAAGCGGTCACCGGGCGGAGAAGGAGAGACTCCATAGGTCGCACAGCAGAAGCGCCTCAGCAGCGTCCGACGACTCCGGGTGGCAAAAGCAACGGAGTAGGAAGCACCGCAGGGCCAAGCCTCCTCCGATGCCGCAGCCAGGTCAACCGGGGTCCCTAGACGATCGGCTTCGCGAGGGCTTAAGCGGCTCCGGGGTCAAATGGTACCTCCGGTACCTCGGGCAAGGCAAACCCCCAGTCGAAGCCAGAGCCATGGCAGAGGTCAGGATGGAGATCGAGAATGAGGGACGCGAAAGGCACAAGAAAGGCGACAAACCCGCACCCGCCGATAGGTGGAAGAGCGGGCCCCACAAACAGGCACACTTACCCGCACCTGCTGAAAAGCAGAAGAGCGGGCCACAGCGACAACAGCAGCACAGACCCGCGCCCGCTGAAAAGCGGAAAAGCGCGGAACCAACAGGCTCCAACAAAAGAGGTAGCAACCAGGTCACTCCGCCAGAGACACCGGGCACCAAACGGCAGCGGGAGCAGCCACCCACTCCGAACTCATGGTCTAGGAGCCTGGGCGGGCCGATCGAGCAGGGACAGGCGCAGGGGGGTTCCACCCAGCAACCCAGCTATTCGGAAGCCCTCAAAGGCATTCGGGTAGCTGTGCTGCCTTGTGAGTACCCAGCTGCTGCCCTGAGCTCGGAAGACCTAACCAGACTCCAGGATGCCATTATGGAAGAGGTCTTTAAAGGATGGTCGCACCCGCTGGTGTTCTGTGGTGTGTACTTCAGATCCGGCATGCTACTGGTAGACTGCAGGGACGAGAGGACAGCAACCTGGCTGGTGAAGAAAGCACCAGCACTTGGGGGCTGGAAGGGACCCGAGATGTGCACGAAGAGGGGGGATGACATCCCTCCAGTGCATAACATCACGGTGTTCCTGCCAAGGAGCGCCGACAAGTCGGCGGAGTTTGCGTTGGGGCTACTAAAAGCGCAGAATGAGGGCATCCACATCTCTGCGTGGAAGGTAGTGTCCAGCTCCGTAGAGGAGAACGGGCTCAGACTATTTCTGGGCATAGACGAGGAATCTTATGTCAGCATCAAGAGGGCTGGCTTCAACCTGAATTATAGGTTCAGTTTCGTCACGGTGAGGCCGTGGCGACAAAAGGCGACAGGTAGCAAGGAGTCGGAGTCGCAGGAGATCCCAATCGAGGCGGCTGCCGACTCCTCCGCTGCCCAGTCGATCCAGTCAACCTCGACCTTACCGGCGGAACAGCCACCCCTCGCACAGCCACCCCTCAGTCAGCTACCCGTCACCCAGACACCAACTCCAGCAAGCACGTCCGAGCCAGCCACCACCACCAAGCCAGCGGAAGACGTGCCATCCACGCAGGAGTTGCTAGCAGGCATCGATTTTAGGCGACTTGAGCTCGATAGGAGAAGCGAGAGCGAATTACAGCTCTCCGATCTCGACGAGCCCCAACTTTGACCACGCGTCGCTTGGCAGTAGCCCAGGTCAACCTGCATCATGCGGTGGCTGCTTCGGCGGTCATCTCCAGCAGGTTCGCCACGGATGACCTGGGCATTCTACTGATCCAAGAGCCGTGGACCTACAGAGGCCAGGTTAGGGGCCTCAACCACAACAACAACAAGGTAATTTGGGACCTCTCCTGCGAGAGGCCCAGAGCATGTGTGGTGCTTAAGAAGAACATTGATTACTTTTGCATTACAGAGTTTCTAACACAGGACTTGGTCGCGGTGCAGACGTCGCTCTCGCTAAGTGGCAGAAGCCTAGAGGTGGTGTTTGCCGCGGCTTATTTCCCGGGGGACAGCAACTACGCCCCTCCGCAAGAGGTACAGCAGCTAGTAGAATTCTGCAGGAAGAGAAGGCTCCACCTCATCATAGGGTGCGATGCGAATGCCCACAATGTCGAGTGGGGCAGCACGGATACGAACCGCAGAGGTGAGTGTCTCCTAGAGTACATCTTAAGTGAGGAACTAAGCATCCACAATGTTGGCCAAACACCGACATTTGTAACGAGGGCTAGAGAGGAGGTACTAGACATCACGCTTAGCAACAGACTGGCTAGCCCTCTGGTCACCCAGTGGGGGGTCTCATCGGAGCCCTCACTGTCAGACCATAGGATTATCCAGTTTGCACTGGGAGTAGAGGTCATAACTAGGCAGGCAAACAGGAACCCCAGGAAAACTGACTGGACAAAGTACAGCGAGACTTTAGAGTCAAACCTAACTGGAATTAAGTCCAGGAACAGGTACACTAACTGCATGAGCCTAGAGAGCACCGTCAATGAGTTAAATGGCGCCATTGTAGATGCCTTTCACTCAAGCTGCCCGGAGACAAAACCAGGAGGGAAGGCGCAGCCCAACTGGTGGTCTCGGAAGTTATCGGTGCTCAGAAAGGAGGTACGCAAGCTATTTAATAGAGCAAAGCGCACAGGGCGCTGGGATGAGTATTCAGCAAGTCTAACTAACTACAGTAAAGAAATCAGGAGGGCTAAACGCGACAGTTTCAGGAAGTTCTGTGAGGGCATCTCATCGACTCCTTCAGCTGCCAGGCTACACAAGGCCTTGGCAAGGGACCATACAGATACCAGACTAGCAATCCAGCTAGCCAATGGCACGTACTCAGGCAACGAAGAGGAAAGGGCACTTGCCCTGCTTTCGGCCCATTTCCCGGATGCCACTCCCACTTCGGGAGAGACACCGTGCCGACGGACCAGGCCGTCCCCGGTGGACTGGAAGCTGGCTAGGAGTCTATTTACCCACCGATCAGTCTGTTGGGCGTTGGACTCCTTTGACCGGTATAAATCCCCGGGGGTGGATGGCATCAGTCCAGTGCTGCTGATGCAGGGCAAGGAGCTCCTACTTCCACACCTCGTGAACATCATGAGGGCTAGCCTAGCGCTCGCTCACATCCCCGAGGCGTGGCAAAGGGCTCGGGTCATTTTTATCCCGAAGATAGGTAAGAGAGATTATTCTCTAGCTAAGTCCTTCAGGCCGATAAGCCTTACCTCCTTCCTGCTTAAGGCGATGGAGAAGGTGATCGACCATGAAATCAGGAACAGCACCCTTAAACAGGTGCCTTTACACCCCGACCAACATGCCTACAGAGTGGGCAGGTCTACGGACACCGCACTGTACACCCTATCTACGGAAGTACTAGATGCATTTGAGTGTGGGGAAACAGTACTCTGTGCCTTCATCGACATTGAGGGGGCGTTTGATAACACCTCTCATATCAGTGTCGACCGGGCACTCGAAAAACGCAATGTGCAGGCAACGATCCGCAGGTGGATAGCCAGGCTACTAAATTCAAGAATCGCTGAAACCGATATCGGGGACAGCGTGGTACAGTTAAAAACTACGAAAGGTTGCCCGCAGGGAGGAGTCTTATCCCCTCTCCTGTGGAGCCTAGTTGTGGACGAACTTCTACGGATTCTCACGGACAATGGCATCCGCTGCCAAGGCTATGCGGATGACATCGTGATTATCGCCAGAGGAAAGTTCGTGAGCACTCTATGTGACATAGTGCAAAGGGGACTAAACCTGGCAAGAGGCTGGTGCGCGGACGTGGGCCTCAGCATCAACCCCTCTAAAACGGTTATTGTCCCTTTCACTAGAAGAAGAACGCTTCCAGGCATGAGGAACATTTCTTTGAATGGGGTCGCCATCAACGTCGCCACCGAAGTCAAATATCTAGGACTAACCCTGGATTCTAAACTTCTGTGGAAGGCACATGTCGACGCGGTCACTTCCAAAGCTACGAGGGCACTAATGGTATGCAAACGCCTGGCAGGAAAGACCTGGGGCTGCAGTCCCAGGATTCTGAGATGGATGTATACCATGATAGGTAGACCAATAGTCACCTATGGAGCAGTGGCTTGGGCCTCGAGAACCACCCTCACCACGGTGAGGCAAACCCTCACCAAGCTTCAACGGCTGGCATGTGTATGCATCACGGGGGCAATGCGCACATGTCCGACGGCAGCGCTGGAGGTGATTCTCGAGCTCGAGCCGCTGTACCTTACCATAGAACAGGCTGCAAAGCGAACTCTACTAAATTTCGCGAGGGAAGGCTTTGGCAGGGGCAGAACTATATCATTAAGGAACAGAGACAAGCTAGGCTCCCAAGTTCCGCTAGCTTTACTCCCCAGAGACGACAGGCCTAAGGTGGTTAACTTTGACAGGAATTTCAAAATAGAGCTTTGCACCAAGGCGACCTGGAGCTCCTCTCTCATGGAGAGGCTGATCCAATCGAGCTCGTTGCAATGGTACACAGACGGCTCGAAGACTCCGGAAGGCATTGGGGCTGGCGTCTACGGGCCGAGGCTGCAGCTCTCGGTACCTATGGGGGCGTACCCGAGTATCTTCCAGGCGGAGGTCTATGCCATCAGTCTGTGTGCAGAGATTAACCTACGGAGGAATTACCGTAATGAGAGAATCTTAATATTGAGCGACAGCCAGGCGGCACTCAAGGCCCTCTCAGCATTTGAGGTCAAGTCATCCTTGGTTCTTGAGTGCATAGATAGGCTCAACAGCCTGGCAGTGCACAACAAAATCCAATTAACTTGGGTACCAGGACACATAGGAGTTGCGGGCAACGAAGAAGCGGACCGACTAGCTAGACTGGCGGCCGCCTCGTCGCCTATAGGGCCTGAGCCCTTCCTAGCGATTGGACCCAGTACAATCAAGGAAGAGCTCAGGAAAGAAAGGAACGCACAAAGGAATCAACACTGGCGCAACACTACAGGTTTACGTCAAGCAAAACAACTACTGGGAGGCTACAACCTCACGAGGTACAGGGCAGTTATTAATCTATCCAAGGGAAAACTAAGGATCATAACAGGTTTTCTGACGGGTCACTGCAGACTGAGAGGCCATCTGCACAAGCTAGGGATTTGGTCCAACGACCTATGTCGTTTCTGCGACGTGACCGAGGAGACTCCCGTGCACCTGCTTAGCGAATGCGTGGCGGTCGCGAGAAGACGGGAGAGGTACCTGGGCCACTACTGGCCAAGTAACGAAGCAATACAATCGCTAATCCCTGGGGATCTCCTCAAATTTTTGGGCTCTCTAGGATTAGATGAGGTACTGTAAATGGTTGAGGGCACAATAGACCTGCTGGTCGCAGTGCATGCCTCCATTAATTATCTATCTTAAGGGGATGCCAGTTGTCTTAAATTGTTAAAGAGAAGCTACCGGAAAAGCTGCGTTCTCTCCCCGAAGTGGGTTCACTGCCTTAGGTAAACTCAGATGACGATGTCTCGATTGCTTAAGATTGAGGAAGGTTTGCGATATAAAATGCTTCAGAAATCCTTCTTAAAGCTTCGATTTCTGCAAATGCCTGTAGAGATGGCAAGACGTTAAATAATAAATGGGATTTTTGGAGATCGCGTGGACCAGTGGGATCTGCCTTGTAAGCAATTGTCAAAGCTGTAGAGGAGCTTTTTGAGAACAAAGACTTCATAGTTGGTGCCTTACCCAATTTAGAAGCGGCGATAGGGCGATAGTAAGAGCGCTGACTAAGCTCGCGTAACAAATTCTCCGGACTTATTTGAGGAATTTTTTGCCACAGTACTGTCATAGCGAAGTGGTGTCTCCTTTTTCTCTGGGTCTCAAGTTAATGACGTCCTGGAGTAGCTGGAGAGGAAAGGAGGTCCGATTAACGCCTGCACTGGTAACTTGGCACTCAAAGTCAGAGGAAAGTTTCTGGAAACTCTGTTTGATTTAGACAAGGCGACTTAAATGCGGTCACAAACTGGTCTGTTAGCTGCGGGCTTGCTGTTAATGCCTGAAAAGCGGAGTTCAGCCCAGCTTACTGGATTTGGCGGTGCGCTTTGGACTACTCCTGTTCTCATGCTTAGCGTCATAGCCTTAAACATTAAAGGGAGGGCTGCCACAGTTCCTTTCACCTTCACCTCGTAAAGGCGTATAAGAGCTCGGAAATCTTTTAAAAGTTCTTTATAGCTGCGGAAACGAATTGGTGCATACCAATTGGTGCTACCTTCGAACGAATTCTTCTCTATACACATCCCGCTAAAGGCTTAATGGGAGAGTGCCAGCCTCTGTAATAGAAACCTAATTGACATCTTCACGGATGGGTCGAAGTTGGAAGGCAAAGTTAGAGGAGGTGTATTCTGTCGTAGAACTGATGCTTAAATTGCCGGATTTGTGCAGCGTATTTTAAGCAGAGGTGGACGCTATTACATGGGGCAGCCGACTGACTACGTACCAGTGTACTACCGATTAGAAGTATTACTCTGAGAGACAGGCGGCAAATCAGCGTTCAATTCGATACCTATACGGTACAATAGAAACTGTTCGACGATGTCCCGATATTTCTCTCGACCACCTCGGATAACTTCCGAAACAAGCTGACATTTCTCACTAGACATAGTGGAGTTACGGAAAACTGCATGGCTGATAGATTGCCTAGGCAGGGTATCATCTAGCCGACCTCTCCGCACAGGGAAGGTCTAGGAGTTTCTGTCAAACTTTATGAACTGCTCATGAACAGATTAGCTTCTATTCGGCTCAGTAAGCTCTCGACGTAAACCCCAGCATGCAACATTACAAGGTCCTACTGACCGCTGGTGACCGCAAACGGTCAAAATGACAAGTACAGCCGGTCAGGCGCCGACTTTCGGTTCTCACAGGTATCCTGACTGGGCAGTCATTCATTAGGAGCTCAGCGATGCGACTCCATTTCGTTTTGGGCTCTTATTGTTGCAGCTCGCTGCCCCGCTGCTCTGCTTCCACTGGACTAAGGCTTAAGCTCTCTGTAGTGGACATCAGCTGCCTGTGGAACTTGCGAACGTTTTACGCATCATCTGTAGTTAGAGGGTTCAAGAAAGATCTATTAAATTATAACACAAGGACAGATGTCTGATGTTGCGGGGCGCCTACTTGAGCGAACCTAACTTTGCCTATGGAAGAAAAAAGCCAATAGACTACCTTGGATTATCTCGCTGGCTTCTTTCTTTCTTCAACTCTTTCTTCAGAACACTGATAATTGAAATTTTCAGCAAATTCTATGTACCTACTCCGCTGTGAAGTTTTTTTTTTGTTGTTGTTGTTCTTTTCGGAAAACAGCAGTCATACACGAAATGCAATAATAAAGCAACAAATGCACACCATCAACATAATTATCCACATAACCACCAACCGACCGCCCGCCCGCCCCTTATAGCAAGCGCTAAGTGCCGACGGGACCGCATTTTAGCTAAAAATGCCGCCGCGGCCGTCGCAGTTGCCGCGTCAGCCGTGTTCATGCGCGTTGACAGCCGTTGCAGCGGTGTGTATACGCGAATAAGTTTGTTGCATACTTGATATATGTGCATGCATGTATTTAATTGTGTGTGTGTGTGTGTGTGTGTATGTATTTCATAGATTATATGTGAGTATGTTTTTAAGCTCTTTCAGCTTTCAACTTTGTTGTGCGTTCCTCGTAAGTCATTGTTGTTATTGCTGCTACTGTTGTTGCAACGGCAAGTGCAACATTTACGTTTACGCTGCTACGCTATTGTTTCTTTGTGTGTATATGCATATGTGTCTGCCACCATTACCCTTTCGCAGGTGTATTGGTGCGGCGTTTCTATGG
>NW_023458560.1:53922125-53923527 GCF_013731165.1 Rhagoletis pomonella
TTAAACTCCTATAATTAAAAGAAATTTAAAATAAAAGTTAATTGAACAGAAGAAAAGCAAATAAAATTAATCATTAAAAACAAAATATTTTTCATTTTAAAAAGTAAAATATAAAAATTTAACGAAACTTAAACTAATAAAGAAAAAAGAATTTGATTTGAAAAGAAGAAAAAATTGCATCAAATATGTTTCTAAAAATAAAATTAAATAAGAAAACAATTTTTTCTTTTTAAAACAATAAAATCTCAAAATTAAAAGAAAATTATATTAAAAAAGAAAAAAATTTGATTACTAAAAAATATACGCTCATTCTCCATTTGAAACATGCTGAAGTAACTTCTGTCTGTAAAAAAGCTTTTCGCCATGAAAGTTGGGAAGGGCGCTTTTTCTGCAAACTTTCGAACGGAAACTTACTGTCATAATTTTAATCCTCTGTTGGCTTTAATCACACTTGGAAAATCTGGTCCAGCTGGAACAAGAAACGGTCCGCTTAGAACCACGAGTAACCGGAATTATAAAAAGATACTGCTTAATGGAAAGTCATGCTAAGAATACTTTCTACCTCAGCTGCTGTGATGAGGACGAAGTTGAAAAAATAGTTCACAGTCTCTCACTGCCTAACAGACCTAAGACCAGTTGGCACTCATGATGAGCTCGTGGGAACGAATTGAGCTCTCAAGTCGTACCAAATGAACGCACCGGGGCCTAAGTGTGTCCATCTCCTCTGCTAGATGCAGGCAGCCACTTCAACCTAACCTAACCCAAACATTGTCAAAATTTTTCTACGCCTACACATTTTTGCTCTCGGCGAATGCTGTCACCCTTTGAAACTTTATGTCGACTGTAATCGTGCCGCCATTTTTTATGTATAGTAGCGTTGAGCATCATTTTGACTGTGTCCACATTGGGAACGTCTTCTCTGAAACGTGGAACAACGCTTTAGATAAGAAAGGCTTTCTTTGGAGCGCAAGAAGAATTTGGCTAAATTTGTTGGCCTATAACCAAGGCTACAAACAGTTGTAGCACCAAATAAGAAGAAGAAGACCCACTTTGGTGTAAATTCTATGGCTCCAAATACTAAGTCTAACTTAGTGAAGGTATAAAGTTGCATAGTACGCTTCCCGCTCTTTTACTCACCACAATCAGAAAATATGGTATCCATGCCGGTTGAAGCAAAGGGTTTCTCAGACCACCAGGGAGTAAGAGCATATTTACATCTGCCAGATTGCGCAAAAAATTTGCAGAAGTGAGCTTGCCATTTTGGTCCCGGCGTCTATTAAATTAAGTCCAAGAACTCTACCGATTAGCATAAGCAGCTGTATTTCGATCTTCCATCAGGAGATCCCTGAAAATTTTATCGCCGATATGTTTGCCGGAATGAATCCTCCCAAGTAATTAGGAC
>NW_023458560.1:53923627-53925065 GCF_013731165.1 Rhagoletis pomonella
GTCCTAATTACTTGGGAGGATTCATTCCGGCAAACATATCGGCGATACAATTTTCAGGGATGTCCTGATGGAAGATCGAAATACGGCTCCTTATGCTAATCGGTAGAGTTCTTGGACTTAATTTAATAGACGCCGGGACCACTCACTTCTGCAAATTTTTTGCAAACTCTGGCAGATGTAAACATGCTCTTACTCCCTGGTGGTCTGAGAAACCCTTCGCTTCAACCGGCATGGACAACATATTTTCTGATTATGGTGAGTAAAAGAGCGGGAAGCGTACTATGCAACTTTATACCTTCACTAAGTTAGACTTAGTATTTGGAGCCTTAGAATTTGCACCAAAGTTGGTCTTCTTCTTCTTATTTGGTGCTACAACTGTTTGTAGCCTTGGTTAGAGACCAAAAAATTTAGCCAAATTCTTCTTTCGCTCCAAAGAAAGTCTTCTTATCTAAAGCGTTGTTCAACGTTTCAGAGAAGACGTCCCCAATGTGGACACAGCCCAAATTATGCTCAACGCTACTATACATAAAAAATGGCGGCACGATTACAGTCGACATAAAGTTTCAAAGGGTGACAGCATTCGCCGAGAGCAAAAATGTGTAGGCGTAGAAAAATTTTGACAATGTTTGGGTTAGGTTAGGTTGAAGTGGCTGCCTGCATCTAGCAGAGGAGATGGACACACACTTAGCCCCGGTGCGTTCATTTGGTACGACTTAAGAGCTCAATTCGTTCCCACGAGCTCATCATGAGTGCCAACTGGTCTTAGGTCCGTTAGGCAGTGAGAGACTGTGAACTATTTTTTCAACTTCGTCCTCATCACAGCAGCTGAGGTAGAAGGTATTCTTAGCATGACTTTCCATTAAGCAGTATCTTGTTATAATTCCGGTTACTCGTGGTTCTAGGCGGACCGTTTCTTGTTCCAGCTGGACCAGATTTTCCAGGTCATCGCATGCTTTATTTGCCTTCTTGAGAAAGTGTGCGTAAAGCCAACAGAGGATTAAAACTATGACAGTAAGTTTCCGTTCGAAAGTTTTGCAGAAAAAGCGCCCTTCCCAACTTTCATGGCGAAAAGCTTTTTTGACAGAGGTTACTTGAGCATGTTTCAAATGGAGACTGAGCGTATATTTTTTAGTAATCAAATTTTTTTCTTTTTTAATATAATTTTCTTTTAATTTTTTGATTTTATTGTTTTAAAAAGAAAAAATTGTTTTCTTATTTAATTTTAGTTTTAGAAACTTATTTGATGCAATTTTTTCTTCTTTTCAAATCAAATTCTTTTTTCTTTATTAGTTTAAGTTTCGTTAAATTTTTATATTTTACTTTTTTAAAATGAAAAATATTTTGTTAATATTATTTTGTTTTTAATGATTGATTTTATTTGCTTTTCTTCGGTTCAATTAACTTTTATTTTAAATTTCTTTTAATTATAGGAGTTTAA
>NW_023458560.1:53925165-53929817 GCF_013731165.1 Rhagoletis pomonella
CACAGTCTTCGATATGGAAAAAAATCAAGTGGGTTTCGCTCAAGCTGTTAGCAATTCTTCGGCGGCAGGTTCTACCTGCAGTTGCGCTTGTGACTGCGTTTGAAGCTCCATGATTGGAGGCTGAATTTGAAACTTAATGTGGGAATATATTAACATAGTATGCCAAAGATGACCTATGTATTTATTAATTTCACAGAGAATAATAAAGAGAGATATGTATGTATAACGAATAACGCAAAAGTTACCGATACTTGTACATTTTTATATGTATACGAAGTACTCTCCGAGGAGGTATTGATATGTTCAACTATTCTTTATATTATCCTTTCTATTAAATGTATCGCCAAAGAGCCTGACCTTTCTAAAGCTCCGCAGTTTTTCCGAAAACTTCCCACGTTCTGAACATACCCCTTTAATAATTATGCATCTCGAAGAACGTCGACTGAGATCACACATTAGTTCCGGTCACTCAAATCAAATTGAGAATCCTACTCGTGCCAGTTCTTTGTCGATCTCGTTGCGTCGACTTCATCGCTACAGTAGCCTGGTACTCAATACATCGTATTTTTTCCGCCAACTTTTGAAGCATTTCAAAGCACTCTCTAACAGATCACCTTACTTCTTTAATAATAAAGTTCGCATCTTTCCAGCCTTGGTGTCTTTCCAAGAATAACTGTGTGCCTCTTCTAATAGAAGTCATCAGAGTGTTAAAGCTGCTAGCTAGTATAGACTCCACATTCCACCCACGGGTCTTCTGCAGTAACACACGACCTGTGTAGCTTTGAGGTTCTCGTGAACGATGAGAATAATGATAGTAATCGTAGAGCAAGTATGCCTTCTCATTACTAATTAGACGGGGACAACGAGAGTAAATTCCTATTATTATGGACCGAACTTCTAATTATAGTCATCCTCTATGAGAACCTTAGCCGTAGTTTTATGGGAAGTAGATAGGAATGCGAGTCAAGTCTGTTAGGCTGAAGTGTCTGAGAGTGTTGAGAGCTCGTATTTGATCCCGTCCTTTCACCTAGAAGTATAATTAGTTGGTTGGGTTAATAAAGCGCGAGAGCTCACAAATTGCTGCATCGCATACGTCCCCAAGCCAGAAAAAGAGGTGATGGTAAAATGAGTTTCAGAGTTACATTGATACATAGTGTTCCACATTCTCAATTTCTATTTCGTCGCGGCAGCTTCGACAGAATTCAGGTTAGTCCATTAGCCAGCAAAATTTCCAGATAGTTGATCATCAGAGTATTTCGGCAAAGTGCCTTCATAAGCGACCAAACCAAGTGGGGGTTTATATCTTGGTACAATAACAGCTTTTTGCGAGATTGAAACCATACGAGGGCCCGCACTTGCAACTTTCAAGACAGTATTTTAGAATTTCCCCGTACTTTCGGCATCGTAACCACATTCTTGTAGTCTGATTAAGAGATCGTATACCACGAGCGACCGAAGCATGGGAGAAAAGCTGCCTGCCTGTCAGCTCTTACTGTCCTAATTTCCATGTAAGTGTTACCCAAAAACGATTCGATTTCGCGCTCGTTAAGCATAGCGTCGATCCAGCCAGATCAATGTGGATTTGATATTAGAAAACCTCTTATTAATAGTAATAAATCCCCTATTCCCGCTGATAACCATAATCATCACATCTCCCGGAGATACTTGATTGAAGAGCTATCGGAGCGCTCAACACCGAAATGTGGAAAAACATCGTTGAATGTCCTTTCTATCTTCACAAATTCTGATATCTTATATTACCGGTTATTCATCAACCACAATCTTATCACTACTAATCACTTAACACCCTAATCAATAAGTTGACTCGCGGCCTTAACTACAACCGTCATTGAAAAATAACTGTATTATTGAGTTGAACCCGTCAAAGGCTTTTGACATCGTTTGCCTTTCCATGGGTCCCACAGAATAGTGTAATTTCATGAGATGAGATTCATGCAACCATTGTACTGAAAATCCATCAACGATATTCACTTTTACTAACTCTCGCGCCTTGAACACCGCAATAAGAGTTCAACCCCCACCCATCGCAGATACGGCGCTTAAGCTGTTGCGAGAGATACTGCAGCAAACCCAACTCCCATCTATCAAGACTCAGCCCGACCAGTGGAGGTTCCCCATACAACACCAACCACCTCTTCACTTGCTCCATTAAACCCTCTCCCTTTGCTCCAACCTCGTTGAAATAACATGTTCTGGGGTTGTTGGGTTTAACGATAATGACTGTTAGACTCTCTTATTTCGGCTGGGCTAGGGAATCGCTACAACAACAAATTAGCTCACTCCCAACTATGAAAAACACAATCGAGACCTAACTAAATATATTTTTGAAAAATTTTCATTTGTTTCCATCAATATTAATTCCAATTAACAGTGGTGTGAGGCAGAGAATCAAAGCTTGCAAATCCCTATTCAAGCAGTTATCGTCAGTGGGATGACTCTAGTAGTTTTGATGGAGAGCCGAAGTCTTTCCCGGTATTTCGCATCAAGAGAAGCTGTGGAGTGTCTATGCAATCTTCTTTATCATTGAGGGTACCGCTTCGTTTTTGCCTGTCATTTTAACCAGCACCGGTATTTATATATCTTTAACCCAACTAAACTTCCTAGCGTCATGAACTGTACCCCACCCGTTACCACCGTCAAGCTCATCAGGAGCTGGTTTCGGGTACAAAGCTCTACGTTTGTTGCAAACGTGATGCAGTCTGTTAGAAGTTGCATCAACTTGGAGCCGTCCTCTGTCTGCGGGAATACACCCGACTCTAGTCGGGTCCCTTCGTCGTCGTCCGTCAAGTCAACCTTTTATATTTCTTAGCGCCTCTTGGCTCCATGCGTTGCTTCCTGTTTCGAGAGTATTTTGTGCCCTTCGTAATAACAGTTCTTTTATCCGAACGCACTCCTCACAGGTCGGGAGTTGATGAAAGCTGAGACAGACTCCCTGTGAATGCTGTGGCCTTTACATACAGAGACACCACAGGGTTCAGTGGTTGCGTTATATATTGCTGGACCGAAGTCCTTTAGTTTGTAGAGATGCCTTCTGACATGCTTTGGTGAAGGCTCCGCTTCTAGCATGTGTCTGTTCGAGCGCTCACGCCTGTAGCACTCCATTAGGAACTACTTGCATAGCATAGTTAATATTGTACTCCCTTATTGGGAGCATTTGGGCCTCGCAGTGTACTTTATTGACTATTGCGGTTGCGCTCGCCGAAAAAAATAACAAGCTGTCTATGGTGACTCTGAGTATATTTGGGTTATTCACCGTCGGAGTTCGCTAGCCATCGACGTGAATGCCTAGCTGCAGCCTGGCCTCTTTCGCCCAACTGGTGAAAAGGGTAGCAGGGGATTCCGCAGAGTAGAGAGTTCAACGTCTTCGATAGAGGCATCTTCAGACGTTTCGCAGTGCTCAAGCTCTTCGTGTTGGAAGTTCACTGCGCCATGTGGTCTTCATATCAATTTTTCAATATTTGGGATCATTCGATGTGTCCAGCGCCCATTGGAGGACTCGTCTTATTTCTCCTGTCATATGTCTGACGTATATTTAGGGGGTAATGTTTTTCCAGCTGGAAGCTGATTTCCCAAAATTTAAATTTTTCCACATTCATGTTTCTGGCATACGGGCGACGATATATATGTAAAAATGTTAAGTTCGTTTGTTGTACAAAGGTTTAAGAAGGCTTACAGCCGAAAATATTTTTAAAGAGGGTTGCCAAATGTTTGAAAATTTTGAATTAACTAAGTTGATAAGATAAATTAAAAACTGCCATATGGGTATTAAACTACAAAAGTTTAAGAAGGCTCACTGTCGAAAATATCTTTGAGGAATATTGCCACATGTTTGGAATATTTAATTTAATTAAAATGATATGATGAACAAATTTAAGTCAATTGATAGGATAAAGTAAATATTGCTATATGGGTGCCAAAAGAAAGATATTTAGGAAGGCTTAGAGCTGATGATATTTTTAAAGAGGGATGCCACATGTTTGAAAAATTTGAATTAAATAAATTGATGAGATAAAGTAAATATGGGAATATGGGTGCCAGAATAAAGATATTTACGAAGACTTACAGCCGAAAATATTTTTGAAGAGGGTTGCCAAATGTTTGAAAAGTGGTTTTTAATTAAATTTATAATAAAAATTAGGTATTGCATTATTGAAAGGTTTAATAAGGCTTAAAGCCGCAAATAATTATGATAAGTGTTGCCAACTATTCGAAAAATTTTATTTACTTAAATTGATAAGATACATTAAATATTTGGGGTAATCACAAAGGTGTCGTAAGTGCCGTATTTTGGTATGTCGTAAGCTTTAAAAGCTTAAATAAATGTTTAGAGGACTTTACAGCGCAACTAACTTTTTTTAACTCTGTGAAGTCATAATATGACTTTTATGATACCTTGCGATGTCTCTTAATATATTTTTAGCTTTTTAAAGTTTACGACTTACAGCAGTACGTCATTTACGGCACCGTTGTGAAGACCCCAATCGCATTATGGGTATTAAAGCAAAACGGTTTAAGAAGGCTTACAGCCGAAAATATTTTATTTAAATTGATAAGGTAAATCAAACTCTTACTACATAGTACATCCAAAACTGGTATATTTAGATAGCATTATACATGAAAAATTAAAAAAA
>NW_023458560.1:53929917-53946200 GCF_013731165.1 Rhagoletis pomonella
TACTAAATCTTGTCAGTAGAACTGATTTGAATTATTTTCTTAATAAATCTTAACAAGCTTTGTTTTTTGCAGCAGCTTCTTCAAAAGATATTTGTCCTTTGGACACAAATGACTTAAATACGATGCATACCAAGCGTACGGTCATTTTTTTTTGACTATTGGACTAAGGATCCCGCGTTCAAAGGCTGGTTTTGTAAACACTTGAGGTTACGAGGCTTATTGCAATGTTTGCAAGTGCACATTAAAAGCCAAATCAGGAAGAGCTGATCTATTGAAACACGCACGCTCGCAAAAGCACCAAAAAAGCTATAGCAGCATAAAAAGTCAGAAAAAAGTAGGCGACTTTTTTAAGACTTCATTGAAAATGTATTGAACGCAAAAAAGGCTGAAATATTGCTATGCTCCTTCTTAGCAGAACGAAATTTAGCATTTCGACAATCGACCACCTAACCAAATGTCTACAAAAGAAAAAAATATTAAAAATCAACGCAATTCTTTAGCAACTTAAAAAAAAAAGCTATCAAACTGCATACTCAAAAAAATTCTTAAAAATCCGAATAAAAACTTGAATATTTAGCTGAAACTTTGCAGAATTTTTATAATTTTTGCACAAAGTTTGAAATGTGGATTTATATTTTGTTTGTTATATAATCAGCTTGGCTTTTATGGAAAAATAATAAACATTAAATAAACAAAAGAAAGACAGCCACAATCGATCAAAATATTGATGACTTAATCAGCTTATAAAAAGTGTATATCGATGGCTGAGTGGAAGATCGACCTATCTCGGCAGCCAGTTCGAAAACATTCTATCTCAAAAAACTTTTCTAGAACGCCCTGTTTCAGATTTCGTTTTAAAAACGCCCTATCTCAGCTGCCGATTCAAAATCGCCCTATATCAGCATATTTTCAATACATTTTGAAGGAGATATGGCGTTTTTGAACCTAATTTTGAGATAGGGTGTTTTTCAATAAAATTCTGAAATAGGGCGTTCTTGAAAAGTTTTTTGAGATAGAGCGTTTTCGAACTGGCAGCCGAGATAGGTCGATCTTCCACTCAGCCATCGATATATAAAACGATGTTTATATTAACAATCTCAAACCAGTTTACAATGAATTTTAAATGTGCTCTGTCGAAATGACATTTTAATACACCTTACATATATACTTATGTATGTACCTTTGAATACAATAAAAGTTTAATACGAACTATCTTGTGTGCATACATTTGAAAAAGACGTTTTTGGGCAGGAAATGACGTGTTTTCCGACCAAGAGTGACGTTTTCTCATGCCGAAGACCTGGCAACACTGCATACAACACATAGATACATATATATATATATATATATCAGTCTTTCTTAGTTTAAAAATTCGTCTCTTACATAGATGAAAAAATTAGATCAAATTAAGCTTATACAACTTTTTCGTGCCAAGTATAAGTAGATTCTCCAAAGGGCTAAAAATAGGGCTAGGGGCAATTTTAAATTTATGTGGCCAAAAAAAGTATGTGGTAGCTAAATCTAGCCACCAAAGGGCTAAAACGGCAACACTGCTGCCAACTCTAACATTTCGACTGACCGATGGAGTGGAAGGTGCAGGTGCCATAAGTAATAAATTTGTATCTATTTATGTAACCTCCTGATATTCGAATATTAAATAATAGAGTGAGTAGGTTTGGTGAAAACGCTTTCTATATATAAACATGCTTACACATAGAATATCTTATCAGCGCGATGGCACTGAGCGGGTTTTAAGCTTCTATATTTTCGGCTGTAAGCTTTTTTAAACCGTTTTGCTTTAATACCCATAATGCGATTGGGGTCTTCAGAACGGTGCCGTAAATGTCGTACTGTTGTAAGTCGTAAACTTTAAACAGCTAAAAATATATTAAGAGATATCGCAAGGTATCATAAAAGCCATATTATGACTTCACGGTGTTAAAAAAAAAGTTAGTTGTGGTTTCAAGTCCTCTAAACATTTATTTAAGCTTTTAAAGCTTACGACATACCAAAATACGACACCTACGACACCTTTGTTAATACCCCAAATATTTAATGTATCTTATCAATTTAAGTAAATAAAATTTTTCGAATAGTTGGCAACACTTATCATAATTATTTGCGGCTTTAAGCCTTATTAAACCTTTCAATAATGCAATACTTAATTTTTATTATAAATTTAATTAAAAACCATTTTTAAAACATTTGGCAACCCTCTTAAGAAATATTTTCGGCCTTAAGCCTTCATAAACCTTTTTAGTTTAATACCCGTACGGCAGTTTTTAATTTATCTTATGAATTTAATTAATCCAAAATTTTCAAACATTTGGCAACCCTCTTCAAAAATATTTTCGGCTGTAAGTCTTCGTAAATATCTTTCTTCTGGCACCCATATTCCCATATTTACTTTATCTCATCAATTTATTTAATTCAAATTTTTGAAACATGTGGCAACCCTCTTTAAAAATATCATCAGCTCTAAGCCTTCCTAAATATCTTTCTTTTGGCACCCATATAGCAATATTTACTTTATCCTATCAATTGACTTAAATTTGTTCATCATATCATTTTAATTAAATTAAATATTCCAAACATGTGGCAATACTCCTCAAAGATATTTTCGACAGTGAGCCTTCTTAAACCCTTGTAGTTTAATACCCATATGGCAGTTTTTAATTTATCTTATCAACTTAACTAATTAAAAATTTTCACACATTTGGCAACCTCTTCAAAAATATTTTCGGCTATAAGCAAGGTACATTGAACAGGTAGTATCAGTAGAGCAGCTGATTTGATTTATTTTCAAATTATTTGGTCTCGAAAATGTCAAATATTTTTAATTTTTTCTCACGAAAATTATAAGTTGTTAAAATCCATTTGCTTGTGAAACCTTTTTCCATACAAAACAAGCGATTGAATAGCAGCTTTTGGAACGTTCGCCCAACTCGGCAGCACGACCGCTGATTACTGGGCCTTGCAAAGGATGTATAAATGCTTCGAGAAGCCAACAAATTTACTAGGAAAGAAAGTTGCATCAATTTTGTTTTTCCAATTTCAATTTTTAATTTTTTATAATTTTTTGTATTTCACATGGCACGCTTTGATTTAGAAGAAAAAATTCAGAACAGTTTTTGACAAAATACACGCAAATGTTGTTTTTGCTCTACTGATACTACCTGTTTAATGTGCCTTGGCTATAAGCCTTCCTAAACCTTTGTACAACAAACGAACTTAACATTTTTACATATATATCGTCGCCCGTATGCCAGAAACATGAATGTGGAAAAATTTAAATTTTGGGAAATCAGCTTCCGGCTGGAAAAGTATTACCCCCTAAATATAGGCCAGACATATGACAGGAGAAATAAGACACATCGAATGATCCCAAATATTGAAAAATTGATATGAAGACCACATGGCGCAGTGAACTTCCAACACGAAGAGCTTGAGCACTGCGAAACGTCTGAAGATGCCTCTATCGAAGACGTTGAACTCTCTACTCTGCGGAATCCCCTGCTACCCTTTTCACCAGTTGGGCGAAAGAGGCCAGGCTGCAGCTAGGCATTCACGTCGATGGCTAGCGAATTCCGACGGTGAATAACCCAAATATACTCAGAGTCACCATAGACAGCTTGTTATTTTTTTCGGCGAGCGCAACCGCAATAGTCAATAAAGTACACTGCGGGGCCCAAATGCTCCCAATAAGGGAGTACAATATTAACTATGCTATGCAAGTAGTTCCTAATGGAGTGCTACAGGCGTGAGCGCTCGAACAGGCACATGCATGAAGCGGAGCCTTCACCAAAGTATGCCAGAAGGCATCTCTACAAACTAAAGGACTTCGGTCCAGCAATATATAACGCAACCACTGAACCCTGTGGTGTCTCTGTATGTAAAGGCCACATCATTCACAGGGAGGCTGTCTCAACTTTCATCAACTCCCGACCTGTGAATGCCGATTTAGGAGTGAATACGTTCAGATAAAAGAACTATTAACACGAAGGACACAAAACACTCTCAAAACAGGGAGCAGCTCATGGAGGCAAGAGGCGCTACGAAATATACAAAGATGATGTAATGTGGAACGAGTTTCCGCCATCCCTTGTCAAATTTGGTTTGGAGACAAACCGGTTTCGGCGTTTCGTTCGCAGAACGAAAAATGACATTGAAGGTCTCCAAACCAAATGTGACAAGGGATGACGGAAACTCGTTCCACATTACATCATACAAAGAGGACTTAACGGACGAGCGACGAAGCGACCCGATTAGAGTGGAGTGTATTCCTGAAGACAGAGAACGCCTCCAAATTGATGCAACTTCTAACGAACTGCATCACGTTTACAACAAACGTAGAGCTTTGTACCCGAAACCAGCTCCTGATGAAATGCTTCACGGTGGTAACGGGTGGGGTACAGTACATGACACTAGGAAGTTTAGTTGTGTTGAGTTTCTCATAAAAAATCCATCAAATGGAAAGACCTGATCTGCGATGAAAAGACAAGATGAAGAAAGACTTGACTTCACTTAGCGGCATTTTCAGTTGGCGTCAGTTGGCAAAGCAGAGAAACGACTAGTGTGCTTTATGGGAATCGCTCAGGCGGTTACATCGCCTAACAAGAAGAAAAAGGTAAGGGAAAGTTCTTTAAGAAGGAATACCGGTGCTGGCTAAAATAACAGGCAAAACCGAAGCTCTCAAGTACTCTCAATGCTAAAGAAGATTGCATGGGTACTCCATAGCTTCTCTTCATGCGAAATACCGAGAAAAGACTTCGGCTTTCCATCAAAACTACTAAAGTCATCCCACTGACGATTCACTGCTTGAATAGGGTTTGCAAGCTTTGATTCTCTGCCTCACACTACTGTTAATTGGAATTAATATTGATGGAAACAAATGAAAATTAAACACTTTGTCAAAACCATATTTAGTTTAGTCTTGATTGTATATCTCATAGTTAGGAGTGATCTAATTTGTTGTTGTAGCGATTCTCTAGCCCAGACTAAATAAGTGAGTCTAACAGTCATTATCGTTAAACCCAACAACCCCAGAATATGTTATTTCAACGAGGTTGGAGCAAAGCGAGAGGAGTATTAGGGTTTAAAGGAGCAAGTGAAGCGGTGGTTGGTGGTTGTGTGTGTCGGGTTTGCTGCAGTATCTCTCGCAACAGCTTAAGCGCCGTATCTGCGATGGGTGGGGGTTGAACTCTTATTGCGGTGTTCAAGGCGCGAGGGTTAGTAAAGGTGAATATCGTTGATGGCTTTTCAGTACAATGGTTGCATGAATCTCATCTCATGAAATTACACTATTCTGTGGGACCCATGGAAAGGCAAACGATGTCAAAAGCCTTTGACGAGTTCAACGCAATAATACAGTTATTTTTCAATGACGGTTGTAGTTAAGGCCGCGAGTCAACTTATTGATTGGGGTGTTAAGTGATTAGTAGTGGTAAGATTATGGTTGATGAATAACCGGTAATATAAGATATCAGAATTTGTGAAGATAGACAGGACATTCAACGATGTTTTTCCACATTTCGGTGTTGAGCGCTCCGATAGCTCTTCAATCAAGTATCTGCGGGAGATGTGATGATTATGGTTATCAGCGGGAATAGGGGATGTATTACTATTAATAAGAGGTTTTCTAATATCAAATTCACATTGATCTGGCTGGATCGACGCTATGCTTAACGAGCGCGAAATCGAATAGTTTTTGGGTAACACTTACATGGAAATTAGGACAGTAAGAGCTGACAGGCAGGCGGCTTTTCTCCCATGCTTCGGTCGCTCGTGGTATACGATCTCTTAATCAGACTACAAGAATGTGGTTACGATGTCGAAAGTACGGGGAAATTCTAAAATACTGTCTTGAAAGTTGCAAGTGTGGGCCCTCGTATGGCTTCAATCTCGCAAAAGGCTGTTATACCACTTAAAACAAGATATAAGCCCCCACTTGGTTTGGTCGATTATGAAGGCACTTTGCCGGAATACTCTGATGAGATTAAATATCTGGGAATTTTGCTGGCTAAAAGACTAACCTGAATTCTGTCGAAGCTGCCGGGACGATGTAGAAATCGAGAACGCTCTACACTCTGCAGCTATGTATCTCTGTCACTGCCCTGCCCTTTCGTGGGTAAGAAGAAGCTCATTTTACCATCACCTCTTTGTCTGCATTCGGGACGTAAGCGATACAGCAATTTGTGAGCTCTCGCGCTTTATTAACCCAACCAGCTAATTATACTTCTAGGTGAAAGGACGGAGGATGGTTCCGTGCGCAGAAGTGGAAAACTTTTGACTGCCATTCACCTGGGAGTGGCCAGAAGCGATTCTTGTGCGTACGGTTCAAATCGCAGCTCACAACGTCCGGATATTTATATCCACGTATCCTCTGGGTAGCAACCAAACACCCGTTTGGGAGCGAGCTAAAGTGAGAAGGCGTAAAACTTCGCGTGCGCTGGGTTTGGGTCCCGCCACGTTAAAACCCCGCCCAATGAAAAATTCCAACAAGCCTCGGATGAGACCCCCTTTTTCTGATGACGACCACGGCAAACGTATAAAGGACTATGATTTAAGGGAATGCACCTGGAATATCCGGACCCTTAATGGGGAAGGTGCGTCTGCCCGGCTGGTTGATGTCCTCGGGAAGACAAAGGCTGACATCACCGCCATCCAAGAAATGCGATGGACGGGGCAAGGTAAAGTAAGTGTGAAGCCTTGCGACGTCTACTACAGTTGCCACGTAAAGGAGCGCAAATTCGGTGTTGGATTCGTGGTAGGAGAGAGACTCCGTCGCCGAGTACTGGCGTTCACCCCGGTGGACGAACGTCTAGCCACAATCCGCATCAAAGCTAGATTCTTCAACATCTCGCTCATCTGCGCCCATGCCCAGACGGAAGAAGCGTCCAAGGATCTCTTCTATGAGCGCTTGGAACGTACATATGAGCGCTGCCCCCGATACGATGTCAAAATCGTGCTTGGCGATTTTAATGCCAAGGTGGGCAAGGAAGGGATCTTTGGCGCCACTGTCGGAAAATTCAGCCTCCACGACGAAACGTCCGATAACGGACTGAGGCTGATCGACTTCGCCGGGGCCCGAAATATGGTAATATGTAGTACTAGGTTCCAGCATAAGAACATCCACCAAGCTACATGGCTGTCTCCAGATCGAAAAACGAGAAACCAAATCGATCATGTTGTGATAGACGGAAGGCATGCTTCAAGCGTTTTGGACGTACGTACACTCCGAGGGCCAAACATCGACTCGGACCACTATCTTGTTGTAGCCAAGATACGCACCCGCCTCTGTGCAGCAAAAAATGTGCGCCCAACAATGCAAGGAAAGCTTAACGTCGAAAAGCTGCAATCACAACAGACGGCCAATTTATTCGCCACTCGGCTCACACACCTGCTCTCTGAGAGCACTCTTCAACAATCCGACGTACGCGAGCAGCGGAACCACATTTCCCGATCATTAAGTACCGCCGCCGAAGAAGCAGTTGGATTTCAGCGAGCCCGAAAGAACAACTGGTACGATGAGGAATGTCAAGAAGCCGCAGAGAAAAAAGATGCCGCCTACAGGGCCACGCTGCGATCGGGCGCAACGCGAGCCATGTGGGACCGTTATAGGGAACTGAAGAAGGAAGCGAGACGTATTTGCCGCAATAAGAAGAGAGAGGCCGAAATACGTGAGTGCGAAGAGCTTGAGATGCTGGCCGACAGGAAGAACGCCCGAAAATTCTACCAGAGGGTTAGGCGACTTACGGAAGGTTTCAAGACCGGGGCGAACTCCTGTAAGAACAACAATGGCGACCTAGTGACCGATATCCAGAATATACTTTAATTGTGGAGGGAACACTTTTATAACCTACTGAATGGTAGCAGCGCTGAAAGTAGTGAGGAAGACGAACCCGAGTCCCCAGTCGATGATGATGGAGTAGCTGTCCCACCGCCTGACTATGACGAGGTACGAATAGCGATTACGCGGCTGAAAAACAACAAAGCTGCTGGAGCTGACGGCCTGCCAGCCGAGCTATTCAAGTACGGCGGCGAGGAGCTGATGAGGTGCATGCATCAGCTCGTATGCAGAATATGGTCAGATGAACGCATGCCCGACGACTGGAATTTAAGTGTGCTCTGCCCAATCCACAAGAAAGGCGACCCCGCCATACGCGCCAACTACCGCGGAATTAGCCTTCTAAGCATAGGTTACAAGGTCTTATCGAGCGTATTGTGCGAAAGACTGAAGCCCACCGTCAACGAGCTGATTGGACCTTATCAGTGTGGCTTTAGGCCTGGAAAATCCACCATAGATCAGGTATTCACAATACGCCAAATCTTGGAAAAGACCCGCGAGAATATGATCGACACACACCATCTATTTGTCGATTTCAAAGCCGCTTTCGACAGCACGAAGAGAAGTTGCCTTTATGCCGCGATGTCTGAATTTGGTATCCCCGCGAAACTAATACGGCTGTGTAAAATGACGTTGAGCAATACCACCAGCTCCGTCAGAATAGGGAAGGACCTCTCCGAGCCATTTGATACCAAACGAGGTTTCAGACAAGGGGACCCGCTTTCGTGTGATTTCTTTAATCTTATGTTGGAGAATATAATACGAGCCGCAGAACTGAACCGCTCAGGCACAATACTTTATAAGAGCGTACAATTGCTGGCGTATGCCGACGACATCGATATTATCGGTAAAAACAAGGGCTACGTCTGTTCTGCCTTCTCGGGATTGGATAGAGAAGCAAAGCGAATGGGTCTGGTGGTGAACGAGGACAAAACGAAGTATCTCCTGTCAGCACACAAACAGTCAGAGCATACGCGTCTTGGCACCCACGTCACTGTTGACAGTTACATGTTTGAAAAAGTAGACGACTTCGTTTATTTGGGAACCAGCATTAACACCAATAATAATGTCAGCCTTGAAATCCAACGGAGAATCACTCTTGCCAACAAGTGCTACTTTGGGCTGAGTAGGCAATTGAGAAGTAAAGTCCTCTCTCGTCGTACAAAGATCACACTCTATAAGTCACTCATCATGCCTGTGCTGGTGTATGGCGCGGAAGCATGGACAATGAAAGCATCTGATGAGGCGGCTCTTGGAGTTTTCGAGAGAAAGATTCTGCGAAAGATTTACGGACCTTTACGCGTTTTTGATGGCGAATATCGCAGACGATTTAACGATGAGCTATATGAGCTTTACAACGATATAGACATAGTGCAGCGAATTAAAATTCAGCGGCTCCGCTGGCTTGGCCATGTCGTTCGGATGGACAGAAACGCTCCTGCTCTGAAAATATTCAACGCGGGCCGCGATGCTGGGAACAGAGGAAGAGGAAGGCCTCCTTGGCCTTGGCTTCACTTGGCATTTTCAATTGGCGTCAGTTAGCACAGAAGAGATATGACTGGCGTGCTGTTTTGGACTCGGCCAAAGACGGGACCAAGTACGAGCTCTCAATTAGTACATAATGGGCACACTAGTACTCAGTGTGACTTTCTCCTACACTGGGAGCAGGCAGACACTTCAGCCTATCAGGCTTGACTCGCATTCCCATCTTGATAAAACTACTGCTAAGGTTCTCATCAAGGATGATTATAATAAGAAGTTCGGTCCATAATAATAAGAATTCACTCTCATCCTCCCCGTCTAATTAATAATGATAAGGCATACTTACTCTGCGATTACTATCATTATTCTCATCGTTTACGAGAACCTCAAAGCTGCACACGTCATGTGTTAGTGCAGAAGGCCTTTGGGTGGAATGTGAAGTCTATACTAGCTAGCAGCTTTAACACTCTGATGACTTCTATTAGAAGAGGCACACAGTTATTCTTGGGAAGACACCAAGGCTGGAAAGATGCGAACCTTATTATTAAAGAAGTAAGGTGATCTGTTAGAGACTGCTTTGAAATGCTTCAAAAGTTGGCAGAGAAAAATACGATAACACTCTATTGAGTACCAGGCCACTGTAGCGATGAAGTCGACGAAATGAGGTCGACAAAGAATTGGCACGAGTTGGATTCTCAATTGGATTTGAGGGACCGGAACTAATGTATGATCTCAGTCGACGTTCTTCGAGAGGCATAATTATTTAAGGGGTATGCTCAGAACTTGGAACGTTTTGGGAAAAACTGCAGAGCTTTAGAAAGGTCAGGCTCTTTGACGATACATTTAATAGAAAGGATAATATAAAGAACAGTTGAACATATCAATACCTCCCCGGAGAGTACTTCGTATACATATAAAAATGTACAAGAATCGGT
Source organism: Rhagoletis pomonella (assembly GCF_013731165.1). Lineage (NCBI taxonomy): Eukaryota > Metazoa > Arthropoda > Insecta > Diptera > Tephritidae > Rhagoletis > Rhagoletis pomonella. Next base: position 53,940,181 of record NW_023458560.1, read on the forward strand.
AACTTTTGCGTTATTCGTTGCACATATATCTCTTTATTATTCTCTGTAAAATTAATAAATACATAGGTCATCTTTGATTGAATAAGTTTCAAATTCAGCCTCCAACCATGGAGCTTCAAACGCAGTCACAAGCGCAACTGCAAGTAGAACTTGCCGCCGAAGAATTGCTAGCAGCTTGAGCGAAACCCACTTGATTTTTTTCCATATCGAAGACTGTGTAGTACTTTCCAATGAAGACGTCACCCAGAATCCAGAAACTTGTACCAGAATCTTCAAAGGCAGACATGCATACAGTTTGACCGTAATCATTTTCAACTTGAATAATATAATCGGCACTAGTTAGGTTAAAGGTTGAGGTACCGATGTTGAAGGAAACAGTCGGCAAATAGTCGATTGCCGGACACCACACATAGTAGCCGCCATCACCGTCGGGGTAAGCACTTATAGCGTTTTGCATCTCATAATATAGCGAAGTGGGTACACCCAGCAAGCTGGTGCCGGTATCAGCAATGGCCGAGCAATACATACACGCCATAGCGTTGCCAACGCTAACCGAATTCATTTGGAATTGCCAGTAACCTTCGGATGTGACCGGCACATAGCTGATTTGACCATTGAAGTGATTCGCATCAATGCCACCGAGCGTGAGTTCACCACCTTGGCTGGATGTGCCGTTGCGTGTCAAATAGAAAGCAAATACGGGCGAGTCGATCAAACCTTGTGCGTACAAATTATAGAAAGGTGGCACCACATTGTCAACAGCAATCGTTTGATAGCCCATGCCAAGTATGCCATCGAATGCCGAATAGACAAATGTGTCACCAGGCTCCGATGTGGCCACTGCGAAAGTTTGTCCCGTTATAGCCAAGCCGCTAATTGATACAGTATCCGCAGCTAGATAACCGGTAAGGCTGCCACTACCATATTGTATGGAAAAACTCTCTCCATTAGCCTGATATGTGCTAGACGCGTTGGCGTTGTAGGTATTGTGGCTCAGGCAGGCCAGATCGTTTGTAGCGCACGGTGCGCCAGGTATCCATAAGTTGGAAGAGCCGGTATCGAAGAGTACAGTGAAATTTTGTGGTGGCGTACCAATGGTGATGGCGCCATAATACTGATCGTCGACGTAGTTGCTTAATTGCTCCCGTGTTACGTAGGCATTCGTGTTGTATTTACTACGTAGGACAGCGGCCTGCGCTTTAACATTCTTGACGGTGCGTCGGCTGTTGAGCTTCGTTAATGGTACGCGAACGAGCGCTGCATCAACGACCAACGCCAAACACAAAATGGCTATTGCCAACTTTAACATTCTATTATTTTTCAAAGCTTCGATTGCGGTTTGATGTAAGCAAGCTCTATGTACTTGTTTAGAGCAAGAACTTTAAGCAATTAATTGACTTGGTTGGCCATTGAAGGCTTTTATATATACGAGTAGTATTCTATAATTTCAAGCAGGTATGGTAAACACTCATAATTTCTTATCAATGTGGAGGGAAACCAAAATGAAAGTTATCGTAGCCGATTATTAAACAATGGACTCTAGAAGAGGGGATTTAGAAATTCCAGTGTACTTTAGAAGAAAACTAGATATCGATAAGTAATATTACCTTAAGGTTTGTACGCCATTAGTTCTGCTGCGTGAACATTTTTAGAGCTCATCAATCAATTCGCTAATTAGTGAGACATTGAAAAAATAGGTAATTATTTGTTAAAAAAAAAAAGAAATAGAAACTATGTCTAATATTTTTTGATTTATCTAATGTTTTTGTATTTTAGCACGATTTGGATACTTCTAAAAAAGAGTTAATGATTGATTTTATAGTACATCAAAACAGAAAAAAGATTGATTAAAGAGGTAGTAAGTACATATCAGAGTGTCCAGATTTGGGATTTCGCGCCAATTTGGCGATTTTTTTTTTTGGAAATTTGCGCGTAAAAATTTAGGAAATTCCATTGGCGATTTTTTCCCTTCAAACAAATTTTTTCCAATTATAGAAATATACAAAACTTAGTTTTTTACGATAAATTGACTTAAGAAGCATATTAAAAGACTGTAAAAAATTTTTAATCACCCTAATCGAAGAAATTTTGAAACGATTACCTGGTCAATTAAATACTTTTAAAAAGCTTTGATTTTGTCACCAGAAAAGTGTGAATCTCAAGAGGGCGAGTTTCAGCGACCTGCCAATAACTTTTTTCAGAACCATTCCATCCGATTCTGAAGAATTTTGGATAATTGCTTACGGTGTGAAAACCGCAACAGGCAATCAAATGTTTGGAAATAGAAGTAAAGTATTATCCTTGCCGCGCCCATATGCTTTTGTTGATCTGAGCCGTTTTTCCATAATGAATTCAACAAAAACTAATGCCGAATTTCCACTAGGCATTAAAATGACAAAAAATTTATGCCATTTAAAAAAAATGCCATGTGTAAATGAACTTAATGATTTTTTTTTAATGTAATGACACGATAATTTTTTAATGCCCGACTTTGTCATTTGTCATTTTTGCCATTTAATGCCTAGTGGAAATCCAGCATAAGATTCGAAATAGCATAAGGTTGGAAAGCCTCAAAGCTTCAATAGTTCGAATAAAGTGTTATATGAAGGCTAATAGTTTCTGCTGCAAAACGATTGTAATATCAAAAGTATGTTATCAAGGTTGAATAGCTCAATACATGACAACAACAGAAATGTAAATGATTCAGACACTATAGGTGATTTCGAAGAAATTGTGGAAACAGCTGATCTCGGCTTATTATTAGATTTTTATTTAGTTTTTAGCGCCGAGCTCTTAAAAGCGGATTTTGCGATTAATCAATATGAGTTGTAATAAATTTAATAATTGCGCAGTCCTAATGCAAAATATGTTGAAACAAATATTTTTAAAAAGTATGCGTATTTTGAATGAAAATTGTTTGTAAATCACTATTATATAAGTGATTTGTGTTATTTATTATTATCTGAAGGTATTATATTCGTTTTTGGTTTTAAAAACTATGCTATAACAAGATCTCATTTTTAAAATAAAAAATTTGTCAAATCGATTTCATGAATTTTATTTAAAAAAATTGGCGATTTTTGGCGTTTTTTTCAGAAATTGCGCTTTTTTTTAACAACCTGGACACTAGTGATGTGCCGAGTCGAGTCGACTCGAGTTCTGACTCGAGTATTTTAGAAGTACTCACGTACTCGAGTAAGCAAATTATAGTATTCGCATACACAGACTCGAGTACGGGTCTCGAGTACTTATAATTATCAAACACCGAATCAGGTATTTTTGATATATAAATGGCGGTTTAGCGTTAAAAAAAAATATATATGTATATATATTTACCAAATACACCACACAACTAAATTAATTTTAATATCGTTATAGGTATTAATTGCCAAAGATGAAAGGAATTTTAAATTCCAAAGGAGTAATTTTGTTGTTTATGAATCTAGATCTCATGGAATATTGGCATTATAATTGAAGTACTAGTTGAACTTTTAAGGTACTGAAGATTTATTTTTTTTTAACTCATTATTTACTTTGGATATTTTTTTTATGACATACTACTAAGTTCTAGTTCTACTATGATAAATAAAGCAACTGTTATTGAACCCTATATTTATTTAATTTTAATTATTATTTGTAAGTATGTAAGAATTAGATTTCTATGTTTGGATCTACATAAATCGGATATACTATCTTGGAGTTAATAATAATATCATGTTAAATAAAAAGTCGGCATTTCGGTTGGGTGCATGTTCAGCAGTCGAATCTATAACGTATTCGAATACCGAGCTCTGAACTCGAATACTTGATCCGAGTATCTGACTCGAATCCTGACTCGATTCTTTTTTTAATGAGTACCAAAATACTCGAGTACCAAAAATAGCCAACTCGGCACATCACTACTGGACACCCTGGTACATATCTAGGTACTTAGGCGGTCGTTGTGGTGTAGTGGTAAGCAGAGCGCGCTACCGCTCCACAGGGCCTGGGTTCAAGCTCAGTTTCCGACAATCATAAAATAAAACATTTAAAAAGTTTTTTCTAATAGCGGCCACCTCTCGGCAGGCAATGGCAAACCTCTGAGTTTATTTCTGCCTTGAAAAACAGCTTCTCAAAAAAATACAACCGCCTTTCGGAGTCGGCGTAAAACTGTAGGTCCTTCCCCCCTTTTGTGTGTGACTACATCAGGGTGCACGCCACAAATTGGAGGAGAAGCTCGGCCTAACTCTACCTTATTGTGTAAGAATTATTATTAAAATAAGCCACTTACAATTTAATTAAAATAAAAATACATTTTTTGTAATAAAGATACATTTTTTGTAATGAAGATACATTTTTTGTTGTAATACGAGTTTAAACTTATACATTTAAGCATACTAGTAGTGCCAGTTACAACTCGAACTTCGACCATTTTCTAGTTTTTTAAGACCCTTGGAGAGGTATCCCAACTTAGCACGTCGATTAACTTATAAGGTACAAAATTGCTTACCGGAAAATCTCCTGCTTTGGAGCTAAAACGTGACTATAATTTTTGTGGCTTTGAAGATCTTTGCAGGACATTGACAGGACTTGGAACTGATCCGATACATTGCAGTGTGTCGAGAAACTTCGACAATTTGATACATATCGATAATTCAATGAATTTAAAAAACACTAAAATCCGATAACCCAACAAAATTCGATACCTCGACTAATCTCGATAAATTTCGATAAATGTGCATTTCGAGAGCTCCAAAAGCTTCGATTACTCTCGATAAAAATCGATAACTCGATAACCTTTGGAAACCTCCATAAATATCGATAACTCAGTTAATTTTGATAGCTCCATATTTTTCGAAAGCGATCAACAAATTTCCATAACTCGTTACACTCTGGTAACACAATAAAATTCGTTAAGCAGTGATAACTCGATAAACTTATATGACCTTGAAATTCCGATAACTCGATATATTTTGAAAATTCCAAAAACTTCGTTTCGATAAATCGACAAATTTCAGTAAAACAATAAATATCGATAACTCGATAAGTTGCAGGTACTTGATGCATTACGATAACCCGATAAATTTCGTTAACTCTATAAATAATGATAATTCACTAAATATCGATAACTTCATATATTTCATTAACTTAACAAATTTCGATACTCCCATAAATGTTTATTGCTCGATAACTATCCGTAAATTGTCGACAACTAATTTTCTGTGTCTATAAATTTCGATAGCTCAATAAACATTGATCAATTCGAGTAATACGATACCGATAACTTAATAAACATGGATAACTTGATAAATTTCGTTAACTATTAACTTCGATGATCCGATAAGTGTCGTTGAAATAATAGCTTTCGATAAAAAATCCAATAAATCTTTTTACCCTGTCAGCTACCCTAATTCTTATGTTTCATTTTCACTGTTTTCATGTTCGTCTTAATCTTGAACTTGCTTAACTTTTTTGTCTTAATCCTTCTTAATATTTATTTCTCTATCAACGTATTTATCTCTATTATAAAGTTTAATTTTAAATACGAAGTAAAACGCGAAAACAACTCGAATCGAACAGGTAGCAACAAAAACTATACACAAATATATGGCTATATGGAAATACCTAAATGCGGAGAAACAAATAATTTTCCTGGAGGGTATTTGTCACCGAAACAGGGTGATAGCTTAATAAAAACATATTTTGTGTTGAGGTAATGGAGTTTCAAACGCTACGATTCACTCTGTGTTCTTGTTATTAGCAAATACACGAACCAAGCCAAAATAAACGTACACTATTGTACATAAAAAAAAGTACACCTAATTGAAATTTTCGCTAAAAAAATATTTATACAATTTCAAATTTTTCATGAAAATTTTAAACATATGCACTGGGTATATTTTTATTTTTTTGATAAATCTTTCCGATTTATTTTGTATAATTGCTTGCTAGAACTAATGTTCTTTTCCACCTACATACATACACCATTTTTTGGTATGTATTTAAATGTTGTTGAATCGGTAATTATGTTGATAACAGCA
>NW_023458560.1:53946300-53949631 GCF_013731165.1 Rhagoletis pomonella
TATCGCCGATATGTTTGCCGGAATGAATCCTCCCAAGTAATTAGGACTGAAATGGAGTCCGACATCGGAACGCAGAATAGCAAAGCTCACATGGTCCGAGTATGAGCTTAGCAGAAATCCCTATCTGTTGACGAAGTTCAGCCTGTTGGGGCAACGAGGCAGGACTCGTCGTCTTGGTCTTCACTATAGGCTGGTCTTTTTTCTCCTACACTAGACGGTTAAGCCTACACTGGTTAATGCAGAAAAAGCTGAGCAACTGCTATGCGAAGGTCCAGCGCTATCGAAAGACTAGCTGAAAGTTTTTTGTAAGATAGCAAAAAAGATCGTTGGAAAGATTTTTTATATATTCAAAAAAGCTCCCTTGTCTACTTGCATGTCGAAAATCTCATTTGATAGAAAGCATGTATGTACATTAGGGTTGTCCAAAAATGCATGAGAAAAAGTAAAGTCGGAATTTGTATGCTCTCACACCCTAGGATTGTTCTATACCGAAAAAAACATATCCTTATTTTTTAGTTTAAAATCACAATATATTTAGGGGTCCCTTCAAAGCACTCAAAGTTTTCTATGTATTTTGTATGGAAAAAACCACTTTTCATAGAAATGGTATGGAATTCTTAAAAATCAATATTTTGCGATCAGAAAACTCTGCTTCTCCGCAGAATATTCCCTGCAATAATACCCAATTGTTTATTTAACCAATTTTTTATAGGAACTTTAATTATAGGCCCGTCAAAACCCCCCAAAAACGCCAAAAAATGCAATGGGTCACCAATGGGTCATTAGTATTACAAAATGGTTAAATAAACAATTGGGTATTGTTATTGAAAATCTCATGAAGAGAACCAGAGTTTTCCGATCGAAAAATTTTGATTTTCAAAAATTCCATACCATTTCTACGAAAAGTTGTTTTTTCCCCCATATAAAATACCCACTTTACTCTTTTTGGGCAACCCTAATGTACATACTTATATCATTTTTTTGCGCTGCTCCAGCAGTCTCAATGATCGACTGAGCAAAGCACTGGCGTGACATTGGAGAGATCTGAGAATCGAGCCCTCGGACAGCTGATTTTTTTTTTACTGTTTTATTTTTCTAAATTTTTTTCTTTTTATCATTCGACTTTCTTTTAGTTTTCAGATTTTATTGTTTCAAAACGAAAAATATTTACCCGCATGACAAAGAGTATTGGCACAGAGAATTTTTAATAATAATAATGCAACAATTGTTCTATTTCAAAAAAATGTCAAACTTTTTTTTTAGATTTTTTTCAGTATGTAATTTTGTAGCCCATTAAATTGTATTATAAAAAAAATGCAAGTTTGAAGTAGTCAGGATTTAACGTTGATTTTGGGCAATTATTCCACGCATTTATGCCATAAAAAATCCCAAAAAACTTTATATAGAAAAAATGCTATACACAAAAATAAAAAATCTTAAAAACCAACGCAACGCGGATTGCAAATTCGAAAGAGTACGAGAACACCCCATTACAAAGTGGTAGCATGCATATTTAGCAAGCAGCGCAATTCTTTATCAAATACAACAACAAGATACAGCAAAAAAAAAATACACTGAGCGAGATGAGGGGAATGAGAGAAATATGTAACAATTCTAACAACAAAACAACTAGCACAGAGTCGCATTTATCTTGCTATTCTTTTTTTGCAAAATATGTACATGGGTCCAGACGTTGCATATTTTGCAGCCATAGGAAATGCTGTTTCCCATGTATTTTGTTTTTTTGTGTTTGCAAGTTATGCAATCCGTACAATCCGTGCTACGTGCAATGGCTTTGCAAGATTTCGAGAATACCCCTAATATAAAAATGTATACATATATGAGCAAATTTCACGAGTTGTTACATGTTTCGACAAAAACATGTTCTTAAAAAAAATTATACAAAAAAAATTAAAAATAATCACTCATGCTACATATACCTGTAGTAGCGTATGTAACGTATACGCCGCGTAGTACCATACGTAGTCATCTAATACGTTTTCTCGCACGCATCAACTTATGTAAGAGTTATATTATTTCAAAGTATGCAATAAAATATTGGCGTTTGAGATTTTTACACACTATTCGTTCTGCATATATAAATATTTCTTTCTTCATGTACAAGTATATAACCATTTTAGAATGACTTTCAAGTTGGCAATAAAAATTAAAAAAAATGGCATTTTAGTTTCTCAAATCATAGTCATCTTTTACTCAATGTAATTTTTTCATTTGGTGAGACACCAGTTTTGTTACATCGGATTCGTTCGTTTTGACAACAAGAACATTATCATCGATTAATTTTAACATTCTGAAGTAACTTAAATTATTAAAATTATGCTGAATTTTTTTTTTTTTTAATTTGGCGTCAAACTCATGAAACTACACAGATATGCTGTATTTGATGCCAACATCCATTGTCTCTAATACGAACATTCTATTTGAAAACTTCTCAAATTTTTTGAAAAAATAATAATTATGATTTTTTCGAGTGACAATGAAAAAATGAGTAATTTCGGTACTTTTTCGCCTAAATAACAGTTGTAAGGCTAAAATTGTTCAAATACTGGATTTATTTTTTATTATACTTGTTTCCGGAACTCCATTGATTGAAATAAATGCAAGAAAACTGCATTAGCGTTTTTTTCTGCCGAAAGAAGTGAGTGCCATTAAAAAAAAAAACAACTCGTGCGATTTACTCATATCTATTGTGAAAAATTCTCTGTGCCAATACTTTTCGCCGTGAGTGTATAGCTTTTTTTAATTTCATTTAAATATTTAGAAATACTCATTTTGTTTTAATTTTTTTTTTTCTTTATTAATTTAATTTTTAGATTTTATGTTTTAGTAAGCAAAATATATTTTTTTTTATTTCTTTTAATTTTTGAAATAATTTTTTTCTTTCTTTAACTAAGAAAATTTCTTTCTTTTTCTCTTTTTATTTTCTTTTAATTATTACATTTTCTTATTTTAAAACGGAAAGTATTTCATTTTTCAATTTAATTTAATTTTTATTTATTTTATTATTTTTTTGTTTTATTTTTTAATTTTCAGATCATATTATTTTAAAAAGAAAACTATTTTTATTAATCACTTATTTTTAAGAAACTGATTTGGTTTGTTAAATTTTTTAATTATAATTATTTCCTTTTTTTATTATAGCTCATTACATTTTCATATTTTATTAAAATAAATAAAAAATTTTTAAATATTGTTTAGTTTTTGGAAACTAATTTTATTATTTTTATCTTTTTTAATTTCAGTTTTTTCTTTTCTAATTTAATTTTCTTTTAGTTTTTATTTTTATTGTTTTAAAAAGAAACAAATATAA
>NW_023458560.1:53949731-53951571 GCF_013731165.1 Rhagoletis pomonella
TTTCTTTTAGTTTTTATTTTTATTGTTTTAAAAAGAAACAAATATAATTTTTAGAAAACTTATTGCTAAGATATAAACAGAATAATGCTAATACCTCCTCGTTAGCAGATCTGTAAATTAGTCTTTCGAAAGACAGAAAAGTGCTTTCAAGATAGCTGCCAGTACTGACAATTTTCTTACGAAAGTCTTTGAAGGATATATGGAACAACGCCGAAACCTCAACTTAGCAAATGAGACTTTTGTGTTTCGAAATCTGTGTGGAGTTGAAAGACAGTTGCCAAAATTACGCTGCTAGGCTTTACCTAACGAAATAAAATCTTAAAAATCACCACTCTCATCCTTGTTGACTGATTTTAAATCACTGATGCAAGATTTGTGGTATCAAAGCGGTGCTTGGTAATTGTTTGGTCTTTGAGATCTTCGCCTATATATTATATATCATTTAAACCTACATAAATATGTAGAATGACATCCAAATTCATAAAAAATAAGGCAAATCTTAACTGCTTTGTACATCGACATTTTTTATGAAAATGTCACTTTACAGAGCTCTTTAAATCTATTTTATTTTTGATGAATAAGCCCATGAGTAATGTGACCAACCAAGGCGAATTAATATAAGGTGATAGCAGGAGTACAAAAACAAAAACTTACATATATTTTGTTTTTGCTTGGGCGGCATAAACTGTCATAATCTGTAAGAGTGTGTGTAGAAATTCAAACAAAATTTTTCAATTTGATATCAGAAGCCGTGCGGCGAAACACATACACAAAATCAGCTGAGCTAGTAACACCACCTTATATTAATTCGCCTTGTGACCAACCGTACTTCTTTCGGAAGTACAGTACTTCTTTTTTCGCTCTTGTACTTCGTACTTCGAAGTACAGTCAAATGTACTTCTTTGCGATATTTTGTACTTCGGGAGGGAGATTCTGTAACCAGTTAGCAACAATTTATAAATGTTTTTGCGTCAAAAAGTGCAATAGCGATTCGAAAATTGTCGCTAACTGGTTGCATAATCCCCCCCCCCCCCCCCCCCCCAGGTCCTGTTCTTCTCCGTTCTTCTGGGCATTCGTCCCATGGCCTGGACGATAAATTCGTTCGAACCATTAAAGTCGCCGGGCGCCGATGGCATCGTGCGCAGCTGTGGGTTGAAACCAACCTAATAAGTTTCCTTCGTGACAGAACTGTCGCGGCGAAGTGGGGAGTCAATGGGAGCCATCTTAAAGGTGGTGTTCTCTCGCCCCTGCCCTGGATTGCGGTTGTAAACGACCTTCTAGAGGAACTGGAAAAGTGGGCTGCCGGGTGATCGCCTATGTAGATGATGTGGAACTTTTTGTTAAGGGACGATTTCTGTACACCCTTTTTATTCTAGCTCAAGGTTACCTGAACCAGGTAACTAGGTTGGCGATCAACGGTGGCTGTCGTAGAAGCCTAATATTCAAGAGGAAGTTGAAGTGGAATCATCTCCACACTTTCTTTTAGACTGTCCAACCTTCGCGAGGCTTAGATGGAAACATTTGGGGTCGCACTTGTGAACAAACACTGAGCTCTCAGGGATCGAAATTAGCCGCATTCGAAATTGCGTAATCGGCTCGCAGCGTTAACGTAACTCAACCTAATCTGTACTTCTTTGAGCTATGAAATAGTTGGTCACATTACCCATGAGTCTTATATATAATTTTCTTGCTCCAGTGATATCTACACCACAAAAACTTTTTTTATAAATTAATTTTTTTTTTAAATAAATTTTTAGTCTTTAACCACTGTGAACGGCTAATGCCAGCAGCTAACGATACCAACTCTGAAGACAACAACAATAATAACAACAACAACAAC
>NW_023458560.1:53951671-53952961 GCF_013731165.1 Rhagoletis pomonella
ACGATACCAACTCTGAAGACAACAACAATAATAACAACAACAACAACAACGAAAGGGGTGCACATCCACAGAGCCCCGCTAGCAAAGAGTCGTTGACGTTCGAGACCGAATGAGTATCAAGAAATACGACGATGAGTGAATATACAGAGCTAGAAATGTCGAATTGCAAATGCTGGAAGGAATGAAGGGGTAACAGAACAAGGAGAAAATGTGGAAAAAGCATAGATGAACAGGCGTACGACGAAAGAACAGAGGATAGACGGACGGACATACATATGAGCGCACTAAACGAACGGATATATGGTTTTATGCTTTATTAGAAAGGTGTGTTGTAGTTGTAGTAGTCGTAGATACAAAGTAGTAGTTGCTAGACACTTGGAACCAGGCGTGCTTGTCTAGGCGGTTGGCTTGCAGAGGTAGTCGAGATGGATGGATGGATGGATGGATGGATGGATGGATGGATGGCTGGCATGCAGGTTGAAGTAAATTGAATTCTTTTAAGTTTGAGTGAGTTTGTGTATGCGTGTACGAGTACGAGTAGTAGAGAGTTGAGAGTAGTTATGTAGGCAGGTGCCTACTTATAGATGCGAACAAAGTATTGCTGTTGTGTATAGCGAATTACTTATAAACATACATACATATGTACATACCTATATACAAGTATGGCATATATGTGCGCGTATTTTTTTATCCATAAACTTTCCGGTAGATAAATCCAAACTATAGCCACCTCTAGTTGGCCCATGCACGTTCAGCGAGAGCGTCAGAAAGAAATTACATACGACTCGTGAAATAAACAAAAAAAGCGTCAAATGTGAATGTTGTAGAAATTAAATCAAAGTAAATGCAGCAGAGCACCAAGTGCAATTGCACACACGCAACACTGATCATTTACTCGTTAAGGTTAACATATATGTACATACACACACGCACGCACACTAGGGTTGCCAACCGTACTATAACATATAGTATTGTACTATTTTTTCGGTCGGCGTACTATATACATACAGTTGGCAAAAATATAGTATGCAAAATACTATATTTCTTCAGTTATAAACATATTTTCTCAGTCGAAATTCGAGGATGTGGTAGTTTACATATTAGTCCTTGACTTATATTTTTTTCAAAAACAAATGTTGGAAATTTCCAAGGATATTCAAGGATAAAGTTTTCAAAGGACATTGTCAACACTCATTCGTCCTGGTTTACCAAAATTTAATTTTTTTTTCAATTCTACAGAATATTTCCTTTTGTTACTCTACAATGCACCAAATCTTTTAAATAATTTTA
>NW_023458560.1:53953061-53968424 GCF_013731165.1 Rhagoletis pomonella
GTATGTATTTAAATGTTGTTGAATCGGTAATTATGTTGATAACAGCAAATTATTAAAATGCTCTAACAAAAGGAAACGAGCATAACTGCAGACCCCATACAGTACCACAAAGAATATGGAATCCAAGTGAGTCTCATAAAGTTAGTACGTGGAGTACCAATCAATTTATGCCTTCAGCGCTTTTCGGGCTTTCACTGCCCTACTCAGCTTATAAATCTCAAAACTGAAGGTATGGAAAGCTTAGTCTGCACTTCGTTTCTACAGCTATGAGTTCTGAAAGCCTTAAGGAGGACGTAGCTCGCCTCACATTACTCGATCAAGACGAGGTAGGAACAGCAATAATGCGACTTAAACGCAACAAAGCCCCTGGAGCCCACGGTACACCGGCTGTGCTGTTCACAGCCTTTGGCGAGTGACCGGTTTCGGCACATATACCCCAGTTGTTAAGCAGAATTTCAGGATCATTTTGGGGCTAGTTAACGACTAGTTAAGGATAATTTCGGAAATAGTTCGGGATCCTTAGGCACTAGTTGGGTATTATTTCGGGTCAGATTCGAGCCTAATTCAGGACCATTTCAGGACTTGTTCGTTATAATTTTGTGACTAAATCATTTCGGAGCCGCTTCGAACCCTATCAGGACCATTTCGAGACTAGTTCAGTATCATTTCGGGCCTGGTGGAGTACCATTTCCATTAATTACAAGTCTGCTCCCGGATACAGACTCTCCAAGCACCTAAAGACGCTGCTGAAGGATAGTCTGGATCTACGCAATAAATATACTATTACAAATACAACGGAACTAATCGAGAAGATGAAATCGTTGAAGATCAACGAAAACACTAAATTCGTATCATTCGACATCAAGGACCTTTACCCATCGATACCAACAATAGAAACCATAAAGACCGTACAAGAAATACTGATGGGAAAAATGAAAAGAGAAGCTGTCACGGAAATAATAAACGCGTTGAAGGTCACATTAAAACAAAACTACTTCCGGTTCAACAATAAGATATATAAACAGATTAACGGGTTAGGAATGGGCAATCCGACGTCAGCAATACTCATGGAAGTATTCATGCAAACACTGGAGGAGAAATACATGAAAAACCTATCGACCAACCTAGGAGTAAAATTCTACGCGAGATATGTCGATGATGTAATATGTCTAATAGAGGGAAACGAAGAGAAACAGATACTAGACTATCTCAACAAACAACACCAAAATATAAAATTCACCATGGAAACGGAAGAGGAAAGAAAGATTAACTATCTGGATTTAACAGTTAAAATAAACGATACCACGAACAAGATAGAGTTCGAAATATACAGAAAACCAACAGCCACAGACACAATTATACACAATAGCTCAAACCACCCACAGCAACACAAAAATGCAGCATTTAAACAACTAATAACGAGGCTTGAAAGGACCCCTCTAACAGAAGAATGCTACAAGAAGGAACTGGATACAATATATGCCATTGCGGAAAATAACGGATATAGGAGAGGCCTGGTGGAGAAGTTAAGAAAGGACACAAAATCGAAAAAGACTAGCAAAGAGAAAAACAATAAAAAAACTTGGGCAGCTCTAACTTACACAGGAAAGACATCTTACAAACTTGCCAAATTCTTTCATAAGTACGACATTCAGACATCATTTAAAACAAGGAACACAGTGGGAAATATATTGAAAGAGAAAATAAGCGAGGAAGACCCGCTAGATAAACAGGGTGTTTACAAGTTAACCTGTGAGTGCCGACACAGTTACATAGGACAAACAGGGCGAAATATAAGAACAAGGTATCGAGAACACATAAGGGATTATAATAAGAAAAAACGAAAACCAGAGGCTGCAATAGAATCGAACTTCGCGAATCACATGATCAAAAATAAATGCACACCAATGAAGATTGGACAAACAACAGAACTTCTCCGTGTACAACATAAAGGACAAAGATTGAATATATTAGAAAATATGGAAATATATAAACAGAAGACCTTCAAAGGACAAATAATAAATGAGCAAATAAATACTGCATCGGACGTACTGTTTGAACCTCTAAAACTACTGTACAAGAAGAAGAATGACAACAAGAAAATATTAAGGACAGATATGGAAGGGAATACACCGACTGCAAAAACAAAGGGGGTAAAAATCACGGACTTCTACCTGCCGTCAAAAACGAGCCAAAACAATTCATCTACCTATTGAGTACCGCAAACACTGCAAAACTAAAAAGACGTACCTAACAAAAGAAAGAGGTAGTTAACAAGGAGTATAAATACGAGCAACCAACAAAAATTATGCAGAACGAAAAATGACACTGAAGATGGCACAACGCCGAAACCGGTTTGTCTCCAAACCAAATTTGACAAGGGATGACGGAAATTCGTTCCATAATACATCATACCATTTCGGGATTGGTTTAGCACAATTTCAACACCATTTCGGTATAGGTCACACTAGTTCGGGAACATTTCGGTTATAGATTGGCATCATTTTGGGACTAGTAAGGGGACATTTCGGGAACGTTTCATGACTTGTTCCTGATACGTTCGGGAAAAGATCAAAAAACTAGGCTGGTTTAAGTACCTTAAATGAGAAAACCGCAAAGTTGGGTTCACATAAGATTCGTGATGGTTCCTATTTCTGTTCTGCTAGAGACTCATTTCAGGAGATGCTTACATACACATAAAATAGAAAACCGATGACTCCAAAAGTATGATTACATATAAATATAATCTGAATTAAGATTCGTATTTTAACAGCCACGTTCACACAGGCAAATCTCAGATTACTAGCCGTCAAATTGTTTATGCTTGTTATTCTCACATCTCAATGAAAGGTTATGTATTTCTCTGTGCCACCGTGATCACATTTTTCTGCTATATTAAACAACGTAAATATATTTAAACTTAATGATTTCTTAAGAATACTTTACCTTGCTAGCGTCCATTTTTGTTTGCTTTTTTATTTCGAATTTCTCCTCTTCTTCGAAGAAATAGTCGATGAAACTAGGTTGGACACCGAAAAGTTATCGGTTTAATCTGAGATTGTTTTATAGTTGTAGATTAACGAGGGA
Organism: Rhagoletis pomonella; assembly: GCF_013731165.1. NCBI lineage: Eukaryota > Metazoa > Arthropoda > Insecta > Diptera > Tephritidae > Rhagoletis > Rhagoletis pomonella. The sequence goes on from NW_023458560.1 coordinate 53,956,149, forward strand.
CGAATTTTGTATGGTTAATCTTTCTTTCTAATTACAGATCAGGGAGTTAAGCTCGAAAATGAGGATAGTCTACTTATATGTAAACCTTGCATAAGGAAAAGTTAAGATTAAGAACTAGATTAAGAATAAGATTACGATTAGAATAAGATTGAAATAAAGATTAAAATTACGATTACTTTGAAACTTCAGATTAAGATTTAGATTAATTAATTAAGACGAGGACCACGACTAAGATTCAGATTAGAATTAAGATTAAGATTAAGATTAAGAAGAAGAAGAAGAAGATTAAGACTAAGGTTATGATTAAGACTATGATTGAGATTAAGATTAGAATTAGGGTTAAGATTAAGATTAAGATTGAGGTTAATATTAAGATTAAGATAAAGATCCAGATTAAGACTATGATATAGAATAAGATTGTGATTAAGCTTAAGACTAAGATAAAGACTATGATTAAGATTAAGATAAGAATTAATATTAAGATTAAGATTGAGATTAATATTACAACTAAATAACATTGTGACTAAGCCTTAGAGTAAGATTAAAACTAAGATTAAGCCTAAGGCTAAGATTAATATTAAGAATAAGATTGTGATTAGGACTAAGACTAAGGATAAGATTAAGACTATAATTAAGATTAAGGCTGAGACTAAGATTTACATTAAGATTAAGGTTAATATTAAGATTAGGATTAAGATTAAGATTAAGATTAAGATTATTATTAAGATTAAGATTAAGATCTAGATTTAGATTAAGATTAAGAATAAGAATAACATTAAGATTACGATTAAAATTGGGAATACGATTAAGATTAGCACTGTATGCAGATTAACACTGCGATTAAGATTAAGATTATGATTTAGACTGAGATTAAGATTGAGATTAAGATTATGATTATGATTATGGTTAAGATTAAGACTAACGTTAAGATTAAGATGGAGATTAAGATTACGATTTAGATTAAGATTAGGATTACGATTAGGGATACTACAAAGATTAAGATCAAGGTAATTGTTCCTTATAATGCTGAAAAAACTAACACATATAGTGTGGTGAACCATAGGAAGGAGGCAATAGGAAAAAGAAGTTTCAATTCTGTCATGAGTGGGATCCACACATTACTTTATTTCGGTCTGGAACACACTTTTTTGCATATCAGACGAGGTGTTTTTGAAATCGTGAATTCTCTGAATCACCCTATGCTTATACACAGTTTTTAGGTGTGCGAAAAAATCATGCCCCTGCGCAGTAGCGCTAAAAGCTTTTCTCCTTCAACAACAACCACAAAGATAATCAGCAATGCACATAAACTACAGCATGTGCATAAGAGTATAAGGATGGGTGCATACAAACTTAATGAAATGCTTAACATATACATACATACATATGTGTATATATCAACTTACACAACTACATGTATAAAGCGCACAGTGTACGATTGAAAAGGGGTAAAACGCCGACGCATTCAGCTTTTCACACAGGCACAAGCACAAACACATACAGCGGAGCTTTGCAATTTGTTTCTGCTCACACGTAAATATGTGCAAAAATTACTAAATAGGAAGAAGTTCAAGCAAAGCTGCTTTCCACTTTTTTTGCACAGCAGCTGCAAAATGCATGCAGCGCGCTCACCTACACGAATACGCTTGAGAGGAATTGTGTATGCATTTGTGTAAGTCAGCAGTCGTAAGCTTGTGTGCGAAAACTTTTTTTTTTTTAATTTCTGTATTTGTCCGTTTGTGTGTAAGCTTGAATATGCATTTGGGATTGTGAGCGCGATGGTGTGTGTGCTGTGCATTGCAGTTCATTGCGCCTGCTTGAGAGCGGCGCTGTTGGCACAAACCTCACGCGTCACGTTGCCACATTGCCACTGTTCTTTGACTTGCCGGCACGGCGCGCGGCTTTCGCACCAACGCCAGCCAAACAGCAATGCGCCAACAAACAACAACGGATGCGTCACATTCGTAATCGCACGTTGAGGTCGAATGTTCAGCGCGTTCGTGATTGTTTGTTTGATTAAAAATTGTAGCTTTCTTTAAAATTGTTATGTATAAAACTTTTATTATTTCTTGAAATAAACAAACCAGTGACGCTTGCGATTTGAGATATACGGTTTTATATTTAAAAAAAATGCTTTGTGAAGCGCATTGCAGTGGCGACGGTAGAGCCGGTACGAGCTGGTTGGTGCGCGCCCCCATTGCAGTTGCAGACGAATTTCATATGTGTGGATAAGGCAGCGCAAGCAAATGAGCTATGTACGTAGAAGGGGGGTGAGTACTAAAGAGAGGCGCTTTACTTAGTGAGTGCGAAAATTCATTTCATTGCAATCAGAACGAGCGTACGCACGCTCAGCGGTCGCGCTCACTTACTTGCATTCGCAGCGCCTTGCACAAACACATCGGTTCAAAAAGCAATTCGGCTCATTTTGCGCTCGCCTTTGTATCAAAAGTTATCTAGCGCTTGCATTGAAATGCTTTTGGATTGCAGTTTTGCAAAATTTGCTGGTGAGTGCATTGCTAAGCGTTTGCCAGTGCAGCGCGTCGCTTTCGTTGCATTTGTGCTTGGTACTCCATTCGCTTGACTTGCAGTGACTTGGTGTGCGCGCCTCGTTGTTCTCTCCAACATTCACGCCGCTCAGCAGCCGCCAGCAGACAGACGCGCGCGCACGACCACCATTTCTGCACACCAATAGGCCGCATTCCGCCATTATGCCCGTTGCGTTCGCTCTCGCGCTATTGTCGGTACTGGCACCAACAACAATGCGCCTCGTTATAGGTGCATGCACACCCCACTCACTCAAATTGCAACCAGCTAGCCAAAGCCGTCAGTTAGTCAACCAAATACATATGCAAGTAGAGTAGATGAATATGTACATATGTATGTATGTGGCTACCACACCTTCAGCGCCGCGCTCTGCATTCTGCGCTTGTTGGCGAATTTGAAGTTCTTGGCCGTTTTTATCTTTCGGTAGCAATGTACTCGACGCGCCGTTTGTACAGCAGGGCAGCGCTAGCGTTGGTAGCAGCGAATTTCAAAAAAAAAAAAACAACAAAAACAAGAAAATAAAAGTATCCAAAGAAAAAAATTTTAATGTAAAAAAAACAACAACAAAAAACAATAATTTTAAAGGTTGTTTGTGTGCGCGCGTCTCACGCTTCCGCTTGGAGCTTAGCATTGCAGAGGCAAACATTTCCGCAACAAAGAGCGGACAACCGCCGTCTATGACGCTTACGTGGAATAAAAATTTGTTGGAAATGTGAAAATTTTTTTTTTTTTGGTGTAGATAATTTTTAATTCGTTTAAGAAAAAAACTCGTTAATGAAGTGTAATAAACAGTTGTTCAAATATAATTTGTGAAAAAAATTCAAATTTGTGCGTAGAAAAAAAAAAGTATTGCAGTGGTTCATCGATCGACGAAATTTGGACCCTACCTCAACTTAAGCTGCACATGCATACATACATATATATGTACATACATAGATATATGTATATAAGCGTATACAGAACATACAGGTACATATAAATGATTTTTTTTTCTGTATGCATAAAGTGAAAATAATACTCTGCGCAGCATTTTTTCAACAAAAAACTGTAAAAATATATTTAAACATTTTGTGAAAAATTTTGCAAATTTTTGTGTCAATATAAAATGGTAATAATAATACAACAAAGCCGCTGTGTCTCTAAAATTTTACAAAAATTAATTTCAATAGACAAATTCCTTCTTTGCAAACTGCATACTAAAAAAATGTATATATATCAAAAAATTGCATAGTGTAAAAGCACTTTCATACAATTGCAAAACTCGCGCAAGTGCTGTGCGCAAATTGCAATTAAATTTAGTGCATTCAATCAAATACTCGTAGCGTCGGCATTCGCTAATCGGCCGCAGGCGTTTTTCGTTAAAAGCTCAGCAACACAGTGCATTGCCGTCGGCAACAAGCTACATAAATATATTTAGTGTATGCGGTGTAAAGTTCAATGCAAAGAAGGAAAAACAGGTACGTGTAAATTGCATTTTTCTTGCAAAATAAATTACATATTTGCATCCAAAACTATTAAATGTTATTAAATGTTAATGGCCGCAACACTTAACGGCTCGTTTTTGACGTAAATGCGTATTTTTACGGTCACTTTTATTGTTAACTGCAAAATGTTACTTTGACATGCAAAGAATATACATTAGGGCGAGTCGATTTGTGTGGGAGATTTTTTCGACTATGCACGTATAGCATAGAAGTATTCTACATGCAATTCTAAGCAAATTTGCCGAAGCAACCATGCGTCTAAAATCAATTTGGAGTTGGTTAAATTGCGAAAATAGGCTTCTTAGCATTTTGCTGTAGTGCCGTAAAAAAGTGCTTAAAATTTGTATAGAAACACGCTATACGGAGTTTTTCTTACAACTTCCACTAGAAACTCCGCAGTTTGCAAACTCCAAATTGATTTTAGATCCAGAGTTTCTACGGCAAATGTGCTTAGAATTACATGTAGAATACTCCTATGCTATACGCTCATAGTAAAAAAAATAAAATAAAATAAAAATAAAATTGACCCGCCCTAGTATATGAACATATATTCCTTTTTTCATTATTTAAATGCATTGAATAATTCTGATGACGTATTTTCGCGCTGATCAGTGAAAATCAATGCAGGGTTGTATAAAATGTTGATGTGTTGAATCCAAATTTACTATCTTTGTGAAAATTATGTAAATACGGCATATAAATAAGTTTTAAAGAATTTTTTTCCTGATTTTGAAAAATTCGTGTAAAAAATTGGTTCAATGTGACTTTTTCCCACATACCTGGCAATGCATGGATTCCACACCAACAAAACTACTAATATTTGGAGACCAAGAATCAAGCCAATTTTTGATAACTCGCTTCAGGAAATGTGGTTAGTTTGTATCTGGCTCGGTTAGGTTAGGTTATTGTGGGTGTGAGAGACTCGCTTAGACTTTAATTAGATTGTCCATTGTGTTACCACATTAAACAAATTTTTTGTGTGAGTTAAACCAAGAGAAGCGCTGGGCGCTCAAAACAAAGTGCCGCAGGCAGCTGATGTCCACTTCCAAGACTTTTCGGGAGTGTTGATGAAATGTGCACCGAAGTGTTTAAATCTGAGTCTAGGGAATGCCGGGTAGCCGAGAAGGAAGTGTTGAGTTGACCTCGCCTTCCAGACAACTGCGGAAGTAGGGATACGCTGCAGTGCGTGGGTTCCTAAAGGACAATGTCCGGTTAGTATAGTATACCTGTAAGAACCGAAAGCGCGCCAGCTTACCCAGTTGCAGAAGCTCCATTGACCGTCTGCGGCCAACAGCCGTTCGAAAAGACCTTGGATGTCGGGGTTTTCGCCCAGCACTCGCTGAGCCGATTGTGAGCCAACCTATACATGAGAAGTCCGCAGGTTGCCAAAGGAACTCCCCCTCTTCAACCATCGCTTCCATAGCAGCAAACTTCCATTATTAGCACAGGTTTATACACAGATTGATCAACTATTCCAAATAGTTCGAAAATACCACTACTAAACTAGTAATTTTTTACCGCGAATACCTAAATAATTTGGTTTAAGTGTAGTTATTTATGTGCTAGTGATTAGATCCTGCACAAATCCGAATGGTTACTTAGTAAGTAAAGAAAAATGTGTTCCCTTCTTGGCTTCTATATAAAGTCGGAAGGGCACGCCGAAATCTCTGCAGGGTTTACTACATACTTATAAGATCATAGCCTACTACAGGTCCAGTGATGTACGTTGCGTGGTAAGTAGTTTTTATCCCAACTTTTGAAATTCATACTTTATCATAGTTCGATAGTAAGAGGCTGGTGCTGTAGAAAGAATTTAATTATAGCTGATTCTCAGGGTAAAGAAACTCAAGTTGTTAGTACAATATATCCTAGCTTTACCGGCAACCTTTTTAAAAGCTTTAGGTAAGCTTAGATTAGGTTGAAGTGGCTGCCAGTGTGTACACCAGCGCACTTAGACCCCAACTCGGGTCCGTTGTGAAACTACAAGTATACTCATTAACCCCGCCCCATACAAACCTTTCTTTCGGAGTTGACAAATGCTGCTCACCCTATTATAAACCTTAGTCTACTCTTTCCGAGTGCGGAACATTCGGAGAAGAAGTGAATGACTATCTCAGGCTCCTCCTCGCCTCTCCAGCTCCAGCAGAAGTCATTGTTGAATCGCAACCCGAGTCTCTCCGCCTGTCTTCTTAAAAAGACAAGACTAGTCAACAGACCCATAGCCAATGAAATGTCTCCTCTTCACAGCATGAGGAGCTCCCTCGAGCTTTTTTTACGTCCAATTTTGGTCAGTTGAGTTTTTTCATGCTGCAGGTTTCTAGTGGTTGCTTCGGAGAAGAAAAATTTTTGTATGTTATGCTAGCAGGCAGCGAAAGGCATGCCTAACCGCGTCTCAGGCGGCAAAAGTGGAAGGGAAGTGCACTTTCTTGCAAGCTCGTCCGTCATCTCATTGCCTGGTATACCTCTGTATATGATACAGATTTCAGAGCTTTAAGCGCCGCCTGACTGTCTGAGAAAATACAGATATTGTTGCATATTGCTGCTGTCCTTAAATATTCGGCCACCTTCTATATGACCGCAAGTTCGACTTAGAAGACGCTACCGTGCTTTGGAGGGTGGACTGACTTTTATACTCCCAGTTGGTCCGAGTACACTCCCCTTTCGACATATCCATAGAACACTGTACTACATATACTGGGAGAAATGCCTCATTTACGACCAATCGTACTTCTGTTCTGTGAACCACTTTAGTTTCTAATCTAGTATGAGTCCCAGACATACCGCGGATTCACTGATTGTGAGTTCAATGCTTTCCAAAGGTGGTGCCTTTAAGTGTAAAACTTTATATCTTCTGGTTAATAGTACAAGCTCCCTTTTGCTTAGGATTACTCTTAGGCCGTTTCGTTGGCCCACTTTTCCATCTGCCTTAGTTTTGCTTAAGAAAAGAGGTGTTCTTGATTTAGGACTAAACACAAAACAAGGTGGGCAGAAAGCCGCACTGGGGTTATTCTACATATCGCTTAGTTTACTGTTTTCATGTTTCTTTTAATCACAGACCGAGAAAAAGAGTGCGATCGCGTAAACACACAAATCGAAATGAGAACAAAACTGTCGGGAACGTTCTCAACGGTAACAGAGCCTTGGGGAACGTTCTCAAAGCAAAAAATCCTTTCGGGAACATATTTAAGAGAATAAAATCAGAACAAAAGTCTTCGGAACGTTCCTGTAAAGGACAAAAGGTGAAGAAATGTCTAACGAAGAACAAATAGAACTAAACAGGAAGAAATCTTCTCTGAACTTTTCGCGAAGGATGAAAGGGAGAACAAAAGTCTTCTCATAGCGCTGCATTAGTTTTAAATATGTGAGTATTAAAATGGGTCAAAAAATAATTGTTGCCACTGAAACGGTTTTTCATCCCCCTCCCACTCCCCGCCCTTCCACTTTCTTAAGGCTAAGTTCCCAAAACTTTTGTTCTCCTTCTGTTCTCTCGGAGAACTTTCCCAAACTTTTGTTTTTATTTTATCCTTCTTGTAAATGTTCTCGTTATTTTCGTCCTCGTTTTGTTCTCCCAAAAGTTTCGTTCTCATTCTGTTCTTCTTGAGAACGTTACCGAGAGTTTTGTTCTCATTTTGTATCCGTTCAAACTATTCTCGCTGCTTTTGTACCCTTTTGGTTCTTTTTGTTCTTTTTCCCGGTCCCTGCTTTTAATGTGTTTTGACTCTACACGATCTATGAATAATTCAAAACTGACTGAACGAGCTTAAACTTAATCGTTGCAAAGGCGGCTTAGGGACACAAAAAGTGTTCCACCGTCTCGTTGTCTTCAAGGTAGGCAAGGAAAAATGGGATTCTCATGTACGTTGAGGCCTCTCAGTCATTGCTGAGCGAAATTTCCAACCAGTTTCTGGCCGTGACTTCAATTGTCGAATGTGACAGTGTAAAGGAATACATAATTGGTCTGGAGCCAAATGGTCAGATACCTCGTAAGCAGACATTGGCACCCAGCGTAAAGAATTGTGCTGTGTCCTAAAATGGCCGCCGCCACAAAATGGCGGATTACATATTTTGTCACCAAAATTCTAAATATGAGTACCAGACGAAAGGGTTTGACTAGTTAAATACAGTAAACTGCGAAACAATTCCATACCAGAAAGAGCTTGGACCAGTAGGACAAAGTGCACTATAAAAAAAAATTGTCACGTTTAGGGACAAAACGACAGGTGGTCCTATATTTTAGAGCTCTTCCTCTTTCATAAATGCCATACAGCATGCGTGCCTTTTTTATGCAACTCATTTTGTTGCACGGTGATGGCTGGCCGATGCCTCGAGTACTGCTTGGCTGTCACTACAGACAAGACGCATATTCCGACGAAGCCTATTCCAGATCCAGAACTAATGTTAAACCTGGAGCCATCAATAAAAACTGTGCAATGTGCAACTGCTGGCCAACACTTAGATTCAGGGAACTCAACCCTGTAGTAGTGATGGCGTAAACTCTGAGTAACTCATGATGACTTTTTATAAGTTCTTTTTGTTTAAACTATAGGCGTATTCTCTGAGTCTTGCAAAGCACTTGCACTGTGCACAGTTTGCACCGTAAAAACAGGTATTTGTATGGAACAGCTGTGCAAAAAGTGCAAGACTCAGAGAATACCCCTTATGTGTTGTCAGTGACCTTGGAAACAGGTTAGGTCCTTGCTATGGGGGATTTCCCATTTCAAAAATTCAAATAACATAAAAAATATCAATGAAAATGTGTTAACATTGGCTGAAATCGTATCATCCGATGTAAGCGATTAATTTTAATGAGAGAATAAACTTACTCAGCCGATTATTAAGAAGCAAAACGCGAATGCAATTTACACAATTGAAAATGCAACACTGGTTTTTTGTTGTCGTCAATGGTGATTTCATTGTCGGCGTATGCTGAATAAATTTATCGTAAGCGCGTTTGCGAATACATTAAACAAATTTTAAATATACATATATACATATGTGACATACATACATACGTATATATGTATGTAGAATATTTACATACATATATATATGTGCATATACTTATACATAAGTACATACATATTTATATACTCTAGATATAGTTTTGAGATATGCGACGCAATGCAGGCAGCAACAGAATATTTGTGTGTGTGTAGATATGTATGGGATATACTACACATGTACCTACATACATATATGTATGTACGAGAATAAAATCGGTGAATGCATTAAGAAAACGAACAAAATTAACTGCAATAAATGCAAAACAAACAACAACTACATACTTACATATATATACAATAAGTGCAAAGCAACAACAACGCCGCAAACTAAAAACTGACATCCGACAGTGACAACGAAAAAAACAAAAAGAAATCGCAAAATTCAAGCCAACAACACATTGCTGGTGAACGCCAACTGCGCAATGTCGCTGTGGAACTGAGCGTAGCAACAACAACATTACACAAAAAAAAACAAAACGAACACCGTTTATGGAGCCCAAGCGGGAGCCCAACGAACAAGGTACAAGGTATACAACGAATGCGACGAGTACGCTGAGACCAGTGTTGCCAGAATCTCAGAATGTCAAGTGAATCTTCAGAAATCGCAAAGGAATACAAAAATTAAAAAAAGCTTTTTGTGAAACAAATATCTTTTTTGAAAATTTTATTTAAAAAATTTCAATTTAATATTTTCGCAAAAGCATTTAAACATACGTAAAGTATAATAAAGAAACAAAAATTAGCAAATTTTTAAACTTATCCCTAGAAGCTACGATTTAATTAGATTTACCAGTATTTTTTATGAATGTCATGTATACAAAACATACAACTTTTCTATTTCATCAGTACACAGTAGGGTGGTCCAAAAAAGTCCAAAAAGTTAAGTCAGAATTTTAATGCTCTTACGCTCAAGGAATATAAACAATTGGGTATTGTTATTGGAATTCTCCTAAAAAGGAACAAAGTTTTCCGTTCAAAAAATACTGATTTTCACGAGTTCTATACATTTAAACTAAACAAATTTTTCCCAAATATAACAAAGTTCGACAAGATATTGCACCCATGAAAAAATTGAGCATTTTTATGAAAGTAGAGACAAAAACAAAGTGTGCGTATTTTGCCATTATTCTAGATCAAGTCATTTACGGTTTCTAATACCTTCTAATTTTTCAAACTTCATTAGAGTTCGTATTGAAGAACTTTCGGTCAGTGATTACGAATCTGAAGTCAGTTCTTCAAAAATCAAACTGGCGAATACAATATAACAAATGGATTTTTTTTTTTAACTATCAAATTTGTATGAAATTTGACATCCAAAGATTGTTTGACTGGCTGATTAATAAACTGAAGCCAGTTTTCAAAAATTCAAAATGGCGAATCCAATGAAGGTCCATCCGCCATTTTTTTTTTGATACGCAGTTTGATAAAGGCAATATTTCATTGACCGATTCAGCAGGCGGGTTGTTTTTCCTCATAGAAACCATAAATTACTTGATCTAGAAAAACGGAAAAATACGCGTTCTTTGTTTTTGTCTCTACAAAAAATAAAAATAAATAAAATACAAATTTCGAAAAATAAAAAATTCCACCCTTTTTTCGATTAGACGCATGGTTTTTAAGGAAAATATTCCCAAACAAAATGACTTTAACTATATCCAAATTATTTAAGATTTATAAATATTAACTTTAAAATGATTTAATTTTCATTTAAATCAATATTACGACACTTTATTTCGTGTCTTTTGTAAGAGTCTTTTTATTTTATTGAAATTAATCTGATCCACATTTGCTCTAGAAACCACACAGAAAATCTTGAAGTGCTGCCAGAAGTCTTCATAGTCAAGATTTTTTTTTATATGGAATTTTGCTTTCATTTTCATATCTTAAGTTTTAAGCTTAGTATTCAGCTTTAAAGAAAAGCAACAATTTAAAAAAAAATGGCGAAAAATTTTCTTGGGTGAAATTTCCTTGCAGCAAGCTGTGAAATATCAGATGTTTTAATTCCTTTGACACCACTATTCTCACACATAGAATAATGGAAATTTTTTCTTGAATGTTTTCTTAAGAGCTGAAGACTAAGCTGAAGATTTCAACTAAATTATTTGAAAATAAGTCTACGCTTTGGATATAAATCTTTACTTCTGGCAACACTGACGGCGAACGACCGAGCGAGCGACATTGCCATTTCTGGCATGATGGCGACCGGGCGCCGAAGTGCAAGCGCATCTCTGGACGAAAGTGCGCGCGGGTGTGTGTGTGTGTGTGTGTGCGTGCGCTACGCGATGCAATGCAGTGCAGTGCAGTTTGAGCAGCGTCGCGTGTATACAGCTACGAGTACTACTAGTAAACTGGGCGCAGTGGGCACATTGCGATGGAGGCAATCGCGATTGGCCAAGGCTGCAGTGGGACGCTGCAGCGTCGGCAGGAGGGTGGCGACATTGGATGATAAAGCAATGAATTGCAAGATGTGCACTCAAATTTGTTGCGAGAGCAAAAGTCGCGCGAGTGACGAACGAGCATTTAGCGGGGAGGGAAGAGATTGGGTAGAGAGAAGTGGAATAGCAATTTGCTGGATGTGAGGCGAATTGAAGGAAGGCTGGTCCACAACTTGAAGGGTGGTGGTAGGGGTCTATCGCTGATTCGTCGATGCAATTGCTCGCTCGCTACCTACATAACTACCTATCTCGTCGCCCTTGGTCGCCGACCCCTCTATTCAGCTATTGAAATGCGAACGAACGTGTCTATGAAGCGGAGCAATGCACCCGCAAAGCGGCAAAGCAATTCACCTATGTACGTACATACATACATACTTATTTCTACATATGTATGTATATGTAAATATGTACATATGTGAGTGTGAGTTAGGGTTGCCAACATTTTCTAAGATATTTATAGTACTTTTGCATAAAACCTGAAAAAAATATAGTACACTTCAAATAAATGTAGTAGTATTTTAATTAAAAGTAAAAGTAAAAACGTTTTTTAGGTATACATCTTTTTCTTTCTTAGGCATTTCATTTCAAAAATGATATTTCTTTGCAATTTTCGCAGTGCTAGTATAAATCAAAAGCTCATTTTGTATTAGTGAGGTAGTCGCTTTGTATCGTTCATCTCGCCATTTCACATTCGTAACACCGTGCGACCAAAACCAAAAATTTTTAAAACACGCGAAAAAATCAGTACATTTACAAAACTAGGAGCCAAATATAGTATAATTGCGCTTTAAATTTTTCTCTCTGGCGTCA
>NW_023458560.1:53968524-53976294 GCF_013731165.1 Rhagoletis pomonella
TGACGCCAGAGAGAAAAATTTAAAGCGCAATTATACTATATTTGGCTTTGTGTATTTTAAAAATTTTAGGTTTTGGTCGCACGGTGTTACGAATGTGGAATGGCAGGATGAGCGATACAAAGCGACTACCTCACTAATAAAAAATGAACTTTTGATTTATACTAGCACTACTTTCATAGTTAAGAGTGATTTGTTAAAAACTCCGAAAATTGCAAAGAAATATCATTTTTGAAAAGAAATGCCTAAGAAAGAAAAAGATGTATACCTAAAAAGGGTTTTTACTTTTTCTTTTAAACAAAATACTACTACATTTATTTGAAGTGTACTATATTTTTTTCAGATTTTTATGCAAAAGTACTATAAATATCTTAGAAAATGTTGGAAACCCTAACTCACACTCACATATGTACATATTTACATATACATACATATGTAGAAATAAGTATGAATGTATGTACGTACATAGGTGAATTGCTTTGCCGCTTTGCGGGTGCATTGCTCCGCTTCATAGACACGTTCGTTCGCATTTCAATAGCGGAATAGAGGGGTCGGCGACAACGGCGACGAGATAGGTAGTTATGTAGGTAGCGAGCGAGCAATTGCATCGACGAATCAGCGATAGACCCCTACCACCACCCTGCAAGTTGTTGACCAGCCTTCCTTCAATTCGCCTCACATCCAGCAAATTGCTATTCCACTTTTCTCTACCCAATCTCTGCCCTCCCCCGCTAAATGCTCGTTCGTCACTCGCGCGACTTTTGCTCTCGCAACAAATTTGAGTGCACATCTTGCAATTCATTGCTTTATCATCCAATGTCGCCACCCTCCTGCCGACGCTGCAGCGTCCCACTGCAGCCTTGGCCAATCGCGTTTGCCTCCATCGCAATGTGCCCACTGCACCCAGTTTACTAGTAGTACTCGTAGCTGTATACTCGCGACGCTGCTCAAACTGCACTGCACTGCATTGCATTGCGTAGCGCACACACACACACACACCCGCGCGCATATTTTTGTTCGCGGTAGAATTGGCGGCTTCCCAAGTGGAGCTCCTGAAAGACGAAAATATAAACGGGGACAGCCACCCAAACGTGATTAAACTCTTTCGGCTTACCCGGGAAGTGTGCAGTGCGTCCTTTCCGTAGTCGGGGTGACGGAAACGCGTGTGGAATCGTTTGTATGGTGATTTGTAATCACAAAATATAAAATATAATCAATTTTTCGCGGACTTGCAAACTGGAAAACATTTAACGAGCGAGATAGCAGAAATATGCCGTGTTTACAAATAAAGTGTCAAATACAGCTGATCTCCTCGTTGAAAGTGGGAACAGTTTGGTTCGGCCAGTGGTAGTCAAATAGTTTAAGCAAACTTTGCGAAGTACCAAACCAAATAGCAGATAGTGACTGAAGCTAGGGTGGTAGCAAAATAGCAAAAAAAAAAACAAGACAAAAACTATGAGCCTCGCAAGGTCGCCTCCACCGGGGCGAAATACGAAGGGGGGTGAAAAGGCAGGAGGTGGTGATGTATTGGCAACCGAGAGTGGGGACGTCATAAATCCTTTTGGAAAGCGCCCCAGACTGGCGAGCTCGCCTACAAGACCCTGGTCATCATCTCCAGGCGCGCGTATGGCCCAAGCAGAAGATCAATCGACCGCGTGGGTTACTCTGGGAGTTAAAATACGGGAGTTGGTGGAAATGCTGGAAGACGGCAAAAGAAGGTCCATTCACCAACCTATGCGGGATATCATTGCCGAGCTGGTCATACTGTATGGCAAAACAAGGAATGCGCTACCGCGAAACGTGTTGAGTGCCGCTTGCCAAACAACGCCTCAAAAAATCCCTGGGAGCGGTATACCGAGTAAAACTGGAAAGCAGCCAAGCACTGCGATAGAACGTCAGAAAAAAGCAATGACGCCAGCGAACGTAAGTGAAGAGAAAAACCGATCAAATGAGGCGAATGATGGCAAAGAACCCCAATGGAAGACAGTAGAAGGAAAGAAAAGGTCGAAGTCGAAGCCCAAGTTGCCAAAGCCGGATGCTATAGTAATAAAAAGTCGTGACGGAGGTTCGTATGCAGAAATATTGCGAGGTATAAAAAACGATCCACAACTAAAACATCTGGAAGACGTGGTAACCAAAGTACGCAAAACCGGCAATGGGGACCTACTCCTACAATTGGCCAAACCCACGGATTCGCACACAGTGGAGGTTCAACAAGCGATCAAGGAAACGCTGGGAGAGAAAGCGACGGTAGAGACCCTGACCGCAAAAACCGCGGTAGAAGTTAAGACTTAGACGAGCTAATAAGCAAACAAGAGCTCTGTTCTGCCTTAGAAAGGGAGGTCGATGGCAGCAAAATTTCGGTAGAAGCCGTCAAGTCATTAAGAAGAGCGTACAGCGGTACGAAGACAGCAACCCTGCTGCTGCCAGCCGCCATGGCGAGCAAATTGATCGCAGTGGGCAAAGTTCGGGTAGGGTGGGTAATCTGTCGAATAAGACTAAAAATGCACCCGACGCAATGTTTCAAATGTTTAGAGTTTGGCCACCTGGCAAGAAACTGTAAAAGTATTCACGATTCGAAAGGGGCGTGCTTCAATTGCGGTGATATAGGCCATAGAGCCAACGTATGTAAGAAGGAGAAACGGTGCGTAATCTGCTCCAGAAACAAAAAGCCAGACGTAAGGCACAGGACAGGCGGAAAAGAATTCCCGTACTATATAGAGGCGATACAAAAATCCCGGACATCATGAAGGTCTTGCAGCTTAACCTGAACCACTGCAAAGCTGCACAGGAGCTATTGGAGCAGACGGTGATTGACCACAATGTTGACATAGCGCTACTAAGTGAACCATACAAGGTGGGGGATTGTCAGCTATGGGCCCAGGACGATGCCGGTCGAGCAGCGGTGTGGAGCTGCGCCATAATGCCCCTTCATATGGAACAACTCAAGGCAGACGTAGGTTTTGTATGTGTTCGAGTCTCTGGATTAGTTGTATATAGCTGCTACATACTGCCTAGTTTTACCCTCGATGAATTCGAAGCCGTCATGGATAAGCTTACCTTTGATGCCCGGACTAGATCACCCGTATTAATAGCCGGCGACTTCAATGCTTGGGCCTTGCAATGGGGAAGCCGACGAACTAACGCCAGAGGAAGAGCTCTTCTTGCAGCACTATCGTCTCTGGATGTGGCATTATGCAACTCGGGTACCAAATTTACATTCAGCAAGGATGGGGTGGGGTCCATTATTGACCTCACATTTATCAGCAGCAGGCTGTTTCGACACACGTCTTGGGAGGTTAGCGACGAGTACACTCATAGCGACCACATGGCTATCATTTTCTCGATACAGGAGGAGAGAGAGAGCAGAAAATTCAGTGCAAGAGCAACAACAGGTTGGAAGGTCAACTCTCTAGACGAAGAGGCGCTAGTAGCCATGATGTCTGGAATTTCGTTACCCTACGGAGCTAGTAACATGACGAACTACCTCATGGCCAAAATCACTCAAGCGTGCGACGCTTCGATGAAGAAAAAAATACCCGACCAGCCGACGTGCACCAGTTTATTGGTGGAATGAGCAAATAGCGGACTTGCGACTGCAATGCAACAGAGCGAGAAGAAACTACCAGCGTGCCAGAAGGTCTGAAAGCTTTACCGGCGAACATGCTATATACAGAGCTAAACGCAAGGAGCTTAAACAAGCCATTAAGCTCATCAAGCGAAAGTGCTTTACTAGCTTGTGTGAAAGCGTCCAAAATGACCCCTGGGGCTTAGCATATAAAGTTGTGACGAAAAGGTTGAAGGCATCGGTTCGACCACAGGTATTATGCCCAACTAAGGTGGAGACGATAATAAAGGCGTTATTCCCAATGCAACCAAGTTTTGCGAGAGAAATCTTTCCTGCTACGATATTCGAGTTTCCCATGGTGAGCACGGAAGAAGTACTTCTTGCGGCCAAGCGATTTAAAGATAAAAAATCACCGGGGCCGGATGCAATTCCAAATCGAGTTCTCAAGCTTGCTGCAGCTGCGAACCCTAAAGTGTTCGTCGATAGTTTTAACGAATGCTTTAAAGAAGGAGTATTTCCTGATGCATGGAAGCGCCAGCGGCTAGTTCTATTGCCGAAAACTGGGAAGCCACCAGAAGATCCCTCAGCATATCGTCCTATATGCATGTTGGATACGACGGGCAAGTTGTTCGAATGCATAATCAGCGATAGACTGCTAGAAGCAATCGAGGAAAAGGGAGGCCTCTCAGAGACACAGTTCGGCTTCAGAAAGGGGCGGTCAACAGTAGATGCAGCCAGTTTAGTAAAGCAGTTGGCGGAAGATGCAATCAGTGGCGAAAGGGGGAAGGGAGGAGCAAAGGAGTACTGCTTGCTTGTCACCCTCGATGTAAAAAATGTGTTCAACACAGCAAGTTGGAAACACATAAACGCTGCTCTACGCAGATTCGAGGTACCCGCATACCTTTGCAAGATTGTAGACAACTACCTAGCAAATAGAGTGCTACTGTACAATACGGAGAACGGTGTCAAAGAACATTAAGTCTCGGCTGGAGTACCACAGGGTTCGGTTCTGGGTCCAATACTTTGGAATATCATGTACGATGGTGTACTCCGACTATCCTTGCCAGAACGAGTGAAAATTGTCGGATTTGCTGACGACATAGCGCTAGTGGTGGTAGCGAAGCACCTAGAAGAAATAATTATCGCAGCAAATAGTTCAATCGTCCAGATCCAAGCATGGCTGGCCGAAACAGGACTGGAACTTGCGCACCAAAAAACCGAGATAGTTCTAGTAAGCAGTAGAAAAGTCAGAGAAGTGGCGACAATAAAGGTTGGTAAACAAGAAATTACGTCAAAGGCGGCCTTAAAATACCTAGGCATAATTTTTGATGCGAGGCTTACCTTCAAGACGCACATTGATTATGCTGTCGAGAATGCCGAAAAGGTGGCAGGGGCACTAACAAGGGTTATGCTGAACGTAGGAGGCCCGAAACAACAGCGTAGGCAGCTATACGCAAGCGTCGTGCGCAGTGTGCTGCCCTATGATGCACAAATCTGGTATGAAGCGTTCAGCAAGACGTCATATGTACGAGAAGCAAGATCTTTGCACAGATTTTGCGCTATCATAGTATGCAGTGCGTTCCGAACTACGTCCGAAAAAGCAGCACTAGTGGTGGCAGGACTCTGCCCCATTGACATTCTAGTGGAAGTGACAGGCCCCAGGCCTATAAACCGAACGAGACGCGAAGAGGTGACACAGAGGTGCTTGCAGCAATGGCAAACGAGGTGGGACCGTGCAGCCAGCGCTCGTTAGACGCACCGCCTCATACCCTCGATATCAAGGTGGGTAAGTAGGGAACATGGGGAAGTGGACTTCCATTTGACCCAAATATTGACAGGACATGGGTGCTTTAAATCATATCTATACCGATTTAAGCACGAAGACGATCCCTTCTGCACCTTCTGTGCAAAGGATATTATTGAATACGCTGAACACTGCTTTTTCGTCTGTCCAAGGTTTGCAATCGAAAGGGATGACTCGAGAAGGAAGGTGGGGAGGCCACTTACGGTTCATAACCTTGTGGATACTATGCTTGAGTCAGAAGATAACTGGTCCGTTGTTTGCAATTTGGCAAGCACAATTTCATCTAAATTGCGTCGAGCGGAACAACTCCGCAGAATTTCATAGATTGGCAATAGGCCGCTCCCCCTTCGCGACGTAATACCTTACGGTAGTCCCACGGTGGGAGGGAAACGGAGCAGGGGTGGGTTTTTAGTGCGGTGAGCTGAAAGGCAAGTCCCACACTTTTCGGCTTTCAATGCTTTGTGCCACCTCTACAAAAAAAAAAAAAAAAAAAACAATCCCGCGCGCACTTTCGTCCAGAGATGCGCTTGCACTTCGGCGCCCGTTGCCATCATGCCAGAAATGGCAATGTCGCTCGCTCGGTCGTTCGCCGCCAGTGTTGCCAGAAGTAAAGATTTATATCCAAAACGAAGACTTATTTTCAAATAATAAATATTTTATATTTTTTTAGTTAAAATCTTCAGCTTAGTCTTCAGATCTTAAGAAAACGGTCAAGAAAAAATTTCCATTATTCCATTTGAGAGAATAATGGTGTCCAAGGAATTAAAACATCTGATATTTCACAGCTTGCTGCAAGGAAATTTCACCCAAGAATATTTATAAATCTTAAATAATTTGAATATAAAGTCGTTTTGTTTGGGAATATTTTCCTTAAAAACCATGCGTCTAATCGAAAATAGGTTGCAATTTTTTATTTTTCGAAATTTGTATTTTAAGGTTTTCGTAGTCTATGCACTAGGTGGACTAAAAATAAAGTAAAGTCGGAATTTTCACAACAACCCTAGCGGTTGCTCTATACCGAAAAAATATACAGTTGTTTTTTCATTTTGAAATCAAAAAATATTTAGAGGTCGTTCAAAGCGCTCAAAGATTTCCTTGTACATATTTCACCGTCCGACAAAATTGAACTTTTTTTTGTGCACCCATGAAAAAATAAAGCATTTTCGGAAAGTAGAGACAAAGCAAAGTATGTATTTACTCGAATTTTTCCGTTTTTCTAGATCAAGTAATTTATGGTTTCCATCAGGAAAAACAACCCATCTGCTGAATGGGTCAATAGAATATTGCCTTGTGATTTTTCAAACTTTATCAAACTGCGTATCCATAAAAATGGCGGATCCAATATGGCGGATGGACCATCATTGGATTCGCCATTTTGAATTTTTGAAAACTGGCTTCAGTTTATTAATCAGCCAGTCAAAGAATCTTTGGATGTCAAATTTCACACAAATTTGATAGTTAAAAAAAAAGTCCATTTGTTATATTGTATTCGCCAGTTTGATTTTTGAAGAACTGACTTTAGATTCGTAATCACTGACCGAAAGTTCTTCAATACGAAGTATAATGAAGTTTGAAAAATTAGAAGGTATTATTCTTTTTACCGACTCAGCACTGTTAATAAGAGTGGTTTTTCCCTTTAGAAACCGTAAATGACTTGATCTAGAATAATGGCAAAATACGCACACTTTGGTTTTGTCTCTACTTTCATAAAAATTCTCAATTTTTTCATGGGTGCAATATCTTGTCGAACTTTGTTATATTTGGGAAAAATTTGTTTAGTTTAAATGTTATAGAACTCGTGAAAATCACTATTTTTTGATCGGAAAACTCTGTTCCTTTTCAGGAAAATTCCAATAATAACACTCAATTGTTTATATTCCTAGAGCGTAAGAGCATTAAAATTCTGACTTTACTTTTTTTTGGACCACCCTACTGTGTACTGATGAAATAGAAAAGTTGTATGTTTTATATACATGACATTCATAAAAGAAAATGGTAAATCTAATTAAATCGTAGCTTCTAGGGATAAGTTTAAAAATTTGCTAATTTTTGTTTCTTTATTGTACTTTACGTATGTTTAAATGTTTTTGTGATAAATCTTATCATATAAATATTATAAATGTGAAAGTTTGTATGTTTGGATGTTTGGATGTTTGGAAAATAATCACGCGGAAAAGACGGAACGGATTTGCATAAAATTTTGTATGCAGATAGCTTATGGGCCAGATTGGAAAATAGGCTACCTTTCTTAAGAGTTGCCACCTGTTAAAAAAGTTTCATTAAATTAATACGCGAAAACGATTGAATGGATTTGCATGAAATTTTGCAAGCAGATAGCTTATGACCTGCAGTGGAAAATAGGCTAATTTTTTGGAAGAGTTGCCACCTGTTAAAAAAGTTT
>NW_023458560.1:53976304-53977483 GCF_013731165.1 Rhagoletis pomonella
AAAATAGGCTAATTTTTTGGAAGAGTTGCCACCTGTTAAAAAAGTTTAATTAAATTAATACGCGGAAACGACTAAACGGATTTGCTTGAAATTTTGCACACAGATAACTTATGACCTAGGTTAGAAAGTAGGCTACTTTTTTTAAGAGTTGCCACCTGTTAGAAATGTTTAATTTAATTAATACGCGGAAATGAGTGAACTGATTTGCATGGAAGTTTTCGCATAGATAGCTTATGAGCTAGAGTGAAAAATGGGCTACTTTTTTAAGAGTTACCACCTGCTAAAAAAATTAATTAAATTAATACGCGGAAAAGTCTGAACGGATTTGCATCAAATTTTGCAAGCAGATAGCTTATAACCTACAGTGAAAAATAGGCTAATTTTTTGGAAGAGTTGCCACCTGTTAAAAAAGTTTTAATTAAACTAATACGCGGAAACGACTGAACATATTTGCATGACATTTCGCACAGAGATAGCTTATGACCTATGTTGGAAAACAGGCTACTATTTTAAGAGTTATCACGTATTAGGAAGTTTAATTAAATTAATACGTGGAAATGACTGAACTGATTTGCATGAAGGTTTGCACACAGATAGCTTATGACCTAGACTGGAAAATAGGCTACTTTTTTAAGAATTTCCACCTGTTTGAAAAAGAAATTTTGCTCAAAGATGGTTTATGACCTGGATTGAAAAATAGGCTACTTCTTTAACCGGTTTTCCGATCAGGATGAAATTTGGTACAAATTGGAATTTTCATATTACATACATATCTCAGGAAGTATTTGTGGGAGAGAACTGAAACTTGGTATTGTGATATGTATGTGAAATCAATGTTGGCATTAATCGATTGATGTTTTAATTAGTTTGTTAATTCGATTAAATTCAATCTGATTACAGTTAATCATGATTAATTTTAATCCGACTAAACAGTTAATCGTAACCGCGATTAAAAAATTAATTTTTAA
Source organism: Rhagoletis pomonella (assembly GCF_013731165.1). NCBI lineage: Eukaryota > Metazoa > Arthropoda > Insecta > Diptera > Tephritidae > Rhagoletis > Rhagoletis pomonella. Next base: position 53,977,273 of record NW_023458560.1, read on the forward strand.
TCATTAACTCTTAATTTGATCAAGTAGGTTTGGTGATTAATTAAGTTATGCTGGTTTTTCCCTGTGCACACAAAGCAAGTTAATCCGGTATGGCTAAGCCGGGTTTCCTCATCAATCTAAGCAATTTGGTGTGCATTTTCATTAAGATATATACCAACATGGGCGTATCCAGGTAGGGGCAGGGGGTGCTCGAGCCATCCCCCCCCCCCCC
>NW_023458560.1:53977583-53988391 GCF_013731165.1 Rhagoletis pomonella
CCCCTAACTTTCAAATTTTCCTTATATATATATAAAATAGTACCCTGGAATGCCAGGTTAATAGGGTCGAGCTCCCCCCTAAATTTCATTCTGGCTACGCCGATGTATACCAACAAACGTTTTCAAACTAGGTTTGTAAAAGTTCCCAGATTATGTATTACTAATAACAATAATTATTATTTTTTATGTTACGTGCTTTTTATAAGCGTAAAACACAAACAAATTACTATAACTGGTGTTTGGTTTCAAACTCGGACAACTAGACAAGTTAATCAGATTTTATTTTTAATTGAATTAACGATTAATGTTTTAAATTAATTAAATGTAATCGCAGCCAGCGATTAACGATTAAAAAAATGTTATCATCAATCGTACAGTTGATTACGACTAATTAATTTTAATCGTCAAACGCGGTTAACATTTTAATCGTTAATTTTTAATCGTTAATCAGATTAACAGTTTGCCAGCACTGTGTGAAATCATGTTCATATTCACGGAGAAAAATGGACGTTTTAGGAAAAGAGGCGTAGCACCTCCCGTACTGACTGAAAGTTTCATATTGCATATCTCTTCAAATGTTTGGGGTAAAGCACTCAAGCTTGGTATGGAAATACATATGTATGCATGTATGTATGTGAAAGTAATACCATACTCATGGAGAAAAATGAGAGTTATTGGAAAAGGTGGTGTGGCAACTCCCGTGCAAATTGATTTTTCTATGCTGCATATCTCTGGAGGTGTTTATTGCAGAGGACTGGAACTTGGCACCGAGATGTGTATACAAAATTAATTCCATACTCATAGAGAAGAATTTGCGTTATTCGAAAAGGGGGCATGGTTCCTGCCGTACAAATTTACTGTTTTATACTGCTTATCTCTAGAGGTGTTCATGGTAGAGTACTGGGACTTGGTACTGGGGTATGTAAAATCAATTCTAAATTCATGGAAGAAGATTATAAGAAGGGTTATAAGAAAAAGGGCGTAGCACTTCCTACACAAATTGACTTTTTCTTGCCACATATCCCTGGAAGTGTTTGTGGAAGAATACTGGAACTTGGTATGGAGTTGTGTATGCAAAATGTATCAATTGCTCATGGAAAAAATGTGATTTATTAAAAAAGGAGGCATGTCGCCTCCCATAAATACTAAAAACTTCTTAATACATATCTCTGGAAGGATAGAAAATCTCTCGAAGTATTTTAAATTTGTTATGGAGATTTATTTTATAAGTGCCGTACTCACAGAATAAATTTCATTAAATGGAGAAGGGAGAGCCGGGTTCGGCCTTATAATCTGAAGCTCTCTTGAGGCATTTGCTACAGTAATGAGAAGTGGTATTTTATCAAGGCCAGGTTACTAAATTTGAGTTGGAAATATTAGAACTCGCCGTGGCACCTCCAAGAAGGTTACACGTTCGCGCGTCGTATACCTGGAACCATTTTGAGGTCAACTTAGAGGGATTGATATATTTCGTATGCCTAGCGCGCAGACGAGATTTTATAAGTTCATAGTTTTAAACGGCCTAAATACCTTAACTCGCTTAAAAAATAACGAGCTATAACGGAATGGGCACAGAAATAAAATCTAACATCATTTAATTTTTTTCCTATTTGTATAAAAGCGCGGGGTAAAACCCGCGGGTATAAGCTAGTAAGTAATAAATAAGTAATAAGTTTTTTAAATAAAATTTTCAAAAAAGATATTTGTTTCACAAAAAGCTTTTATTATTTTTTTTTCCTTTGTTATTTTTGAAGATTCACTTAACATTCTGAGATTCTGGCAACACTGGTCTCAGCGTACTCGTCGCATTCGTTGTATACCTTGTACCTTGTTCGTTGGGCACCCGCTTGGGCTACATAAACGGTGTTCGTTTTTTTTTGTGTAACGTTGTTGTTGCTACGCTCAGTTCCACAGCGACATTGCTCAGTTGGCGTTCACCAGCAATGTGTTGTTGGCTTGAATTTTGCGATTTCTTTTTGTTTTTTTCGTTGTCACTGTCGGATGTCAGTTTTTAGTTTGCGGCGTTGTTGTTGCTTTGCGCTTATTGTATATATAAGTATGTAGTTGTTGTTTGTTTTGTATTTATTGCAGTTAATTTTGTTCGTTTTCTTAATGCATTCACCGATTTTATTCTCGTACATACATATATGTAGGTACATGTGTAGTATATCCCATACATATCCACACACACAAATATTCTGTTGCTGCCTGCATTGCGTCGCATATCTCAAAACTATATCTAGAGTATATAAATATGTATGTATGTATAAGTATATGCACATACATATATATATGTAAATATTCTATATATATACGTATGTATGTATGTCACGTGTGTATACCTCTCCTAACGGGCACCTCTATTAGACGGACATCTCCCTATACACATTTTTTCCTATACCAAGTTTTAAGTATAAATTCCGGAACAAATTACTCTCTCTTAAGCGGACACTCTCTTGGCCGGACGCGGACAGTTATTTTGCATAAAATCGACACAAAAACCTCTATTGAGCGAACGCGAACCTCTTATCGACGGACATTAAGATTTCTTTTCATAACAAATCAAACAAAAACCTCCGTTGAGCGGACGCGAACTCCTCATAAGCGGACTACTAAATGGAAAGGGGACTTCCCGCATAAAATGTGATTTTTATGCACACATTTAGTTTGGTTTGCGCAGTGGTTTAGGTTCGTTATTTGAATTATCAGAAACCCTTGGAGAATCCAATTCCAATTCTGATGAATTTATAACAGTAGATAATAATAAATACATGGACCGAAAATTTAAATTTCTGGTTGGACTTTGTTACTGATAAAAACATGAAACTATTGATGAGAAAGGTACTGGCACTGAAAAAAATTCAAAATGAAACTTACGTCAATCGAAAATTTTCCAGTTTTTTATATAATGAATCTATGGTTTTATGTAGTTTATGGACTGAAATGTAATATTTATTTTTGTTTTGTTATTACTTAATATATACTTACGCACATAAATGAAATATGCACTTGTCACCTTACCTTTTGTTTACAAAAGCCGACCTACCTAATGTCCCAAATAAATGCACTTACCGTGCGCAACAACAACACAAGGGGGCCAAACGAAATAAACAAATGCACGCTCAAAAGGGAGATGACAAGAAAAATTCCAAGCAACCGGCTGGCTCAGTGGAGACGGCGGGGTTGCTTGCAAGGCACAATATACCCAACAAACAAAATCTAGCTAGGGACAACAACGACAAAAATACCAAACGGCACCAACTAATATATATATATGTACGTAATAATAGGGTGGGTCCAAAATTTTAGCTAAGCAGAAAATTTTTAAACACGAAGGTTTAAAAAGACAAAACCTTGTTTTTGGGGCGCACCCGAGGTGAGGTCCAACCAAAAGGTTACGAACCCACTCGCACTACCGCCCGTGCTGCCTGGGATATCTTTAACCCGCCTGTATGACTGGGCTCAGGGTGCAGGATGCTAAACAGGATCGGAAAGGGAAACACAATAAGAGGAAGCCTGCCGACAACAATAACGCCTAAATACACGCCTCGACTGGCGCTGCTCCTCGAAACTAATCGCTGCTGCTACTGCAATCTAAGTGCCTCGCCTGGCACTTACCGAATTTTTATTCAATTTTAAACACCTCGCACTAAACAGATTTATCTAATTTTTTGGGCTACTATGTATAAAAGCACTCGCGCTCGCAATAAGGGTCTTGCCTTTCTCAAAGCTCGCTTAGAACTGCCCCGCACGCAGTCGCGAGCCAGGCCGCAACCTACGCACCGGTACGCAAACCGTTGGAGTGTCAGCGCCGGTGTTGTTGGTGCCCGATCAATTGGCGCCGGCCCGATCATTCTAGAAGCGAATTGGGCGCTTTAGCGATCGCCACTACGGCGCACACAAACAACACCATGGACTTGCCATTGCCATCATACAGCGGACAACAAAAGTGCCGCAATAGGTGAGAGCAAAGGCGACACCCCTACTACGGTCTTTCGCGTCATCTCTCATTCCTACATTCTTACCCTCGGTCGGACCCGTTTTTGGGCGGAGTGCCCTAATGGAGACTTTTCCCCTTTGCGGTGGCGCTCCACCGACAAACAACTATTTCGCTCAACTTGAGCTCATTCTGCTATTTATTTAGGTATGTACACTTGAGTGTCGGCAGACTTCACTCCTATCGGCTGGAGTGAAAGGAAATAGGTAAATAGAACAAAGGGGAAACAAATGTTTATTTTGTTGCGGCCAGTACGCGACAACCCCACCCCTTCCTCCTTAAAAAGAAAGCTTGCCTTCTTTTGTGAAATACCTATCTCCTAACTGTCCCTATATGGTCTTAACTACTTCACGTTCCATGTCCCTTTATCTTTGCCTGACTCGTCTACCAGGACATAAGTCCATGGCGACACCTTCTTCTTCACTATAAAAGGTCCTATATATTTCGGCGCTAAATTCGCCGCGTAGTAATTTGCTGCATCAGATAATACAAAATTTTTCCTCCAAACTAACTCTCCTGGCATATATTGCACATCTCTTCTCCTAAGGTTATAATTTCTTGCTAACTTGGCACTGGCCTCCTCTAATCTCACTCTAACGCTAGACCTCTCTCTCCTGCTCTCCTAATGACTCGATATATATCCTACTGCCTTCCAACGCCATTTCCCTACCAAAATTTACAAAGTATGGCGTGGCTCCTAACACTTCATGCTGCGCTGTTCTAATACAGCACGCTACCTTTTCTAATTGCTGGTCCCAACTCCTTTAGTTATCCGCTACGTAAGCCCTAAGCGTTGTCTTAATTATCTGGTTTATCCTTTCGGCCGGATTAGCCTGCGGGTGATAGTGGGCGGTGTACCGGATTTGGGCACCATACGCACCGCAGAGCCCCCGCAGTTCGCGACTCCTGAACTGGGGTCCATTGTCGCAGACCACCGACCGAGGGACACCAAACAAAAGAAACACCTGATCCTCTAAGATTTTACAGACGCCCTTCGCCGTGGCAGTCCGTAAGGGAAACAACAGCGGAAACTTCGAAAAGTAATCCACGACCGTTAAAATATACTGGTAGCCCTGTGTCGACTTCACCATGGGTCCTACCAGATCAACACATATCATTTCCCAAGGCTCGATTGCATTGGACCTCTCAACAAACCCTCCAGCTGGCTGTGTGTTATCAGGCTTCACCTGTTGACAAATCTTACATTTTCGAACATATTTCGCGATATCCACCTTCATCTGCGGCCAATAAAAATTTTGTGCAACCCTAGCGAAAGTTTTCCGGATGCCCATGTGACCGGCCAACTGGTCATCATGACTTTTACTGAGAATCTCAGCCCTCTCCTCTCGACTAACAACCTTTTTCCAGTCCAAAGAATCACCATAAATAGAGGGGAATTTGGACTTAACGAATTGGTAGAGGCAGCCGCCTTCTACTCTCCACGCTGGGTACGATAAGGGTCTCTTTTCTACAGACCGAATCATCTTCGACAACCAGGGGTCACTAGTGGAAACTTCAGCAACAGGCACACTACGGGACAACATATCTGGAACCACATGTTCCTTTCCCTTCCGGTGGACAATCTCAAAGTCATACTGCTGGAGCTTCAGCGCCCAACGCGCTAACCTACCACAAGGATCCTTAAAGTTGTTCAGCCAAACCAAAGAATAGTGGTCAGTGACGACAGTAAACCTAGCGCCTTCAACATATGGACGCAATTTCTCGACCGCCCACAAGACCGCTAAACACTCCTTCTCCGTCGTCGAATAATTTTTCTCATTTTTATTCAGGGACCTACTCAAATATGCCATAACCCTCTCACCGTCCTCAAATCTTTGGGTCAAAACTGCTCCTATACCGAAATCAGACGCGTCTGTCTGGATTGTGAAAGGCTTCTGGACAGCTTAAAACGGGTGCTGTCACCAGGCGCTCCTTCGCCTCCCTAAAGCTCCGTTCACAATCTTCGTTCCACTCGAACTTTCGGTTTTTCTTTGTTAATTCGTTGAGAGGCCTAACTAACTCAGCAAAGTCCTTAATAAATCTTCGGTACAAGGACACTGTACCTATAAATGACCTAACCTGTTTCACATTTTTGGGCCTTTCGATGTTAACCATCGCTTCAACCTTTTCTGGGTCTACGTGTAGACCGTGCTTGTCTACCACGTAGCCTAAATACTTTAACTCTGGCCTACAAAAGTTGCACTTATCCCTCTTCAACCCAAGGCCCGCTTTAGTTAACCTATCTAAAACTATCTGCAGAATCTCTAGATGTTTATTGAAGTTATTTGTAACGATAATGATGTCATCAAGGTAAACAAAGACATGGGGCTCTAATTCGGGACCTATAACTGAATCTATGAATTTTTTCCAAGTTGCGGGTGCGTTATGGAACCCGTATGGCATACGATTATATTGGAAGAGACCTCTTCCTGGTACCGTAAAAGCGGTAAAGGGTCTCGACTGCACCTCCACCGGGATTTGCCAATACGCGGACTTAATGTCCAGACTGGACAGGAACCTGGCGTCCCTCAGCTTATCCAAAGTCGCCGAAACATAAGGAAGGGGGTAGCTATCTCTCTCTGCACATTTATTTAAAACCCTATAGTCTACACAAAACCTATAAGACCCATCTTTCTTCCTAATCATGACTACGGGGGACGCCCAAGGACTATGCGACTTTTCAATTACTCCCTTATCGAGCATGTCTTTTAACTCCTCGTCTATACGCGACTGTATGACGGGAGACACCGGGTAATACCTCTGCTTCACAGGTTCGACTCCTGCTTTTACCCTAATCCGATGCTCAACAAGGTGGGTTCGACCTAACCCTTCTGGCATAGCCCTGAACGTCCGGGCAACTAATTCATCTAAAGCACTAGCCTCTCTATTGCCTAACTCGGAGTGATCGACTATCGCCGCCAAACAGTCCTGTTCCGGCCGAGAAAAGCTCCACCTCATTTTCATCAAGTCCGGGATAATACCCGCCTTGGTCCAAAAATCGACCCCAGGATAGCGCTCTGAGGCAAGCCAGGAACTATGAGGCACTCAACGAGGACTGACTTGCCCTCTACCTCAATTGGCAGCGAAACCGAACCTAACACCGATACATGGCCTCCATCCGCAAGGGTAACTTTCAAGGGAATATTCGATGAAGACCCCCTAACGCCCCAAGATGAGAAAACTTCCCAACCTAACCGACCAATTACCGTTCTCGACGCACCAGAATCCAACAACGCCCTAAAAGTGTAACCAAAAATCCTCACATCCAAATACGGACGCTTATCGAAGCCGTCCGAGACAAGCGAATACGCCAACCGAATATCTGAACCACCGAACCCTACTTTAGCCAGCTGGGAGTTAGCAGGATTACTAACTCGCCCTACAAGACCACCTGACCTGCTGTCCCAGGGGTCTACCTCCCGTTTCCCGACTTACTTTCCGACCTAACATTTGACTTCGAATTCGCCCAACTATTCGACTTCGACTCCGACCTAGACGGGTTGTGGTTCCGCCGACCACCTCCACCCGGACTACGCTGGGTACCCTGGGCACCATTCCGCTTCGCTGCACACACCGGGCAGTCCCGCTTCATGGCCCCAGGCCTACCACAGCCGAAGCACTTTATCCCCTTTCTACAATCAGCTGAAACATGACCAAACCGCTTGCAATTAAAACAACGGGTATTAGGCCCCGCCCTAAACCCTTCGTGGTTTGTTGAATCTGCCACCGCTGCGACCTCCGAGCCCACCGAGGCATAAGCCAAGTCAGGCTCCAACAGACCCTTGGCCTTGTGACTTGGTGGAGGGACAAAAGCTTCAACCGACGACCTAACCGACTCTAATTTTCTACCCAAGGCGACTAGTTCCGCAACCGATCCTGGCGAAACTAGTCCCAGCTGCGTTTGGTAAAAGGGTAGTAGATTTGCCCTAATTATCCCTAGCATCCTACTCTCCAACAGGGGCTCCTGTAACCGACCGAACATAATTTTCATCGCTGCTACGTAGACTCCGATGGACTCATTCGCTCCCTGAGTCCGCCGCCGTATCCCGTCCATCAGCAAGTCATCGTAGTTGGAGGGCAGAAACTCCAACTTCAACTCCCTAACCAGTTCCTCCCAACTACTTAGCGAGCGCCTAACTGACCTAAACCATAGAAGTGCCTTCCCCGAAAATAAATCAACCGCGCCTCGGAAAAGTTGAGCAGGGGCCACACCGCGGGCTTCACTCAACTCCTCTACCCTTTCCAGAAAAGCGTGCACCGAAAGACCCGACTTCTCCCCATCGAAACGCACGTCCCACTTTGAAAGATTCTCCGGCTTCACGCTCCCGACCGGTTCAGCCGACCCGCACGCCCGCTCTTCGGCCACCTCGCCTGGTGCCGCTGCCGATCGTACCGCCGAATCTTGTTCTCGGTCACTCATCCGCTCCGGCGCGTCCTCCTCGCCAACTGCCTCCTGCAAGTCAGCCAAGCAAAGCATCAACCTGCTCTTCAAACTCGACTGCTGCGTCAACTCCGCATCGTTGCTGGGTTTTGCGCGCCCTATCCTTGCTAAGCACCACTCTAGCTTAGCCATGGCTTTGGCCCCAGTCGACGTCTTCGCGCCCTTCGCCAACTCGCTCATCAACGACTCGACCTCCTTCAACTTTTGCTCGACCGCGTCCCGATCCTCCTCGAAACTGAAGGGGTAGTCCTGGAAGAGGTCTACCGACCCTCTCCTCTCTAACAACCTTGACGTCCGCAAAGATTTCCGCATATTGTCGACCGACCCTACCGGGAGACCCCGAGCCTCCATCTCATACGACAACTCCTCTTGCGACAACCGATTAATCTCCATGTCGTATGAATCAAGAAAGAACCAAAATGTAACGAAAACCCCAAAATATTTAAAATAAAATCAAAATTTTCCAAAAAAATAAAGAAAACCAAAAAAATTACGACGACTTAATAGTTTAAAAACACGACCGAAAATCAAAACTCGCGAAAACAAAACTTTTAAAATCGTTTTATGTATAAAAACCAGTTATCGCTTACTACCGCCCAGTTCGCGACCACTTGGTACTCTAATGCCTATACCTCACTTTACTGCTGGGTTGTAAGTCGTGCTATAGTGGCACAACAAAATGAGCCTATCACGCGCGACAACAGTAGAGCCTAACCACACAAAAAACAAAACAAAAATAATACGTACTGCTAAATAAAACGGCACGAGCAAATGTAAAAACAACAACCAATATGTAAAAATAAATATACGTATGTACTATGTAGGTATATGTATATATGTATACAATAGATCCCACGCAAAACAAAGTGGTGCGGCCAATGTACGTATGTATGTAAATATGTTTACCACTAGGGTGGTCTTTCTTTTAACTTTAGGTATTTCTTAATTTAATTTTTATTAAAATGCAACCAATAGCGTACTTTTTTATCCAATGTGAACAAAAGGCTAAAATCGAAGCAAACGGCTCGCCACCACCCAGAATATTAATTTGAAGCGCTTTTTTCTAATATTAACTTTAGCTTCGTTTCTTTTTCCGCGCCCTAATCACTTAACACTACACTTATCTGTTCGTGCTCCAAATCATCCGCCGACACACAATCCAAAAACAATGCTCCATATAGCCCGACAACGCTTGCCCTCCGATACCACCGTATATGTATATGTATGTATACTCCGACCGTCCGTTACCACGCCGCCCCGAACCGCCAAAGAAAAACGAAATTCTCTTTGTGTTCCTGCTGCCAAAAAAAATTAAAAAGGAAAAAAAAGATTAATATTCAAAATACCAAACCAAACTTAATACCACAAATACAAAATGCGACCCAGCCTAATGTACACTATATTTGAACGCTACTAAACAAAATAGAGAGGCAACAACCAAGCTACACACTTCACAAAATATGTACGTAGATGTGTGGGTATGGGTATACCCTTCTGGCACTGCACTTGTCACTGCAATATATCTTCCACAATTCTCTCACCTGAATTTCGTGTAATCTCACCAACCTTTGACGAAAATTCTACCTCCTTGCTATGCTTATCACCACAGTCTATCTCGCCAAAAAATTGTTCCACTCCTTCAGTGAAAAGGGCCCCACGTTGGGCGCCAATTTGTCACCTTACCTTTTGTTTACAAAAGCCGACCTACGTAATGTCCCAAATAAATGCACTTACCGTGCGCAACAACAACACAAGGGGGCCAAACGAAATAAACAAATGCACGCACAAAAGGAAGAGGACAAGAAAAATTCCAAGCAACCGGCTGGCTCAGTGGAGACGGCGGGGTTGCTTCCAAGGGAAAATATACACGCAATCCAAATACCCAACAAACAAAATCTAGCTAGGGACAACAACGACAAAAATACCAAACGGCACCAACTAATATATATATATGTACGTAATAATAGGGTGGGTCCAAAATTTTAGCTAAGCAGAAAATTTTTAAACACGAAGGTTTAAAAAGACAAAACCTTGTTTTTGGGGCGCACCCGAGGTGAGGTCCAACCAAAAGGTTACGAACCCACTCGCACTACCGCCCGTGCTGCCGGGGATATCTTTAACCCGCCTGTATGACTGGGCTCAGGGTGCAGGATGCTAAACAGGATCGGAAAGGGAAACACAATAAGAGGAAGCCTGCCGACAACAATAACGCCTAAATACACGACACAACAAAAGAAAATGATACTTATCGGCGGTCGGTGGGCGTTCCGACCGCAGGGGTGCTCCTCGGGAATATGGCTCCCAAATCCGGTGCCGACTTCACCACGCCTCGACTGGCGCTGCTCCTCGAAACTAATCGCTGCTGCTACT
>NW_023458560.1:53988491-53995958 GCF_013731165.1 Rhagoletis pomonella
AACTGCTTTGAGAGAATGGAAAATTCAAAAATTGTAAACCTCAATCGTAAGCGAAGAATAAGTAATGAAAACTGGATAGAAAAAAATTGTTGATTTAAAACAGAGCTGTAAAACTGTGAAATCATATGAAATTAAAAATCATCAATTTTATGTTATTATGTTTTCATTGAATTTTTCCTTGTTGGGGAATGTGGCTTATAATTTTCCAATTCTACATTCACTCAAAGTAGATACGATTGCACACATTAACATATGCAAAGAAAGATTGAAAAAACTGAATGACGAAACATTAACTTTTAACACTGAATAAGCATTCAGATGAATGCAGCTTTTGCTATGTGTGCACACATTCATTCAGTACCAATCAATCGATATAAATATTCTAAATACACAAAACCCACTGAAAAATACGCAAGGTTGAATTTTATTGAACAGATTTCAAAATTTCAACACGAAAAATAGTTTATTGAGCGTTATCATTAATTTGTTTCACTTAAATTTGTACAAATATTTATAATAAATGAAAATATTAATTAGAGAAATATTTTTCTGCCAAGAAGGTCATTATGAAAAATGTTAACTATTAACGATTTTTACATCTCTGTTTCGAAAATTGTCAGCTTTCTAAATAAGTATTACCAATGTACCAATAAAAGGTATGTGCAGAAATTATTGCATATGTACATACCTATATATCTACGTTAAAATAAGTAAACAAATTTAAGCGCTTCTACTTCTAACTTTAGATATATACATTTTATTATTTATTTAAAAAATTCTTAATACAAGTTTCTTCGTACCTGATTTGTGGGTTTGTGGTGGTTTCTACCATTTACAATAAGTTGCAAATTATCAACTTTTCTCAAAAAAAAATTTAACAAATCTGTGTGCAAACCCCTTTTTACTTTAGTGTCGTAGAATCGAAAAAAATGTGGTAGATTTGAATAAGATGTGGTAGATTTTCCAATTCATATTTTATTGGGTATACATATCGCACACCGTCGTCAAAAGAAGCACAACTCAAAAATTAAATCGGGAAATATAATTGCTAGTGGATCGTACAGATTCCACGCAATTGGTGCAAAAACAAGTATAACATTAGTTTTCTAGTTAGAGAATATAATCATGAAGAAAAGAATATTTTATTTGTCCAATATGACTCATATTGAGGCTCATTTGTTGTATGAATTTAAGCTCATATAAGTCGACCTTCGGAGAAAGGGAAACACCCTCATATCGGACTCTTAAATGAGCTCATTATGAGCATAATGGCTCCGAAATAGGACTCCTTAAAGACTCATTTATGACTCCAAATGTTTGCTGGGATGGATCACTGTATACTGTGAAAAAAATATTTAGTACAAAAATAATTGTGATAAATCAATTTTGTATATTCTTCTGCGAAAAAATGTCTACAATCGATGATGTATATGTATACATATCAAGATGTGTCTGTTTTGCTCTACGGTTGCGATAAGTTGCTTTGGAATAAATAATATTGCACGAGTCATTGGCTTTGGGTTAGTGGCAGAAAACGTCAATACATAAGTACATATACTTTGAAATAAAATATTTGTTTTTGTTTCAATTCCAGATATGTTCAAACTTTAAAGTATAAAATATATCAACCCTGGGAAATTATTGGTACTGAATGGTAAAAAAAAGTGTGCATTCATTCTAAATATACAATCATGTGTGAGTGCGAATGCTGCTGAACATTCACATTCTATACTGAATGGCAATCTAGCATTCAATAGCAAAACACAGTTTGTTTGTTTTCAAATATTTTAAGCCACTCAGGAATGAAGTTTTTATTTATACAAACCAACAATCAACATTTTGAAAGGAATGCCGAGTGAATGCAGACTATGTTGATTCAATCATTTTACAGCTCTGATTTAAAATTGAAAATGATTTCACACTTACACAGCTCTGGTATGTACCAAGGTACATTGAACAGGTAGTATCAGTAGAGCAGCTGATTTGATTTATTTTCAAATTATTTGGTCTCGAAAATGTCAAATATTTTTAATTTTTTCTCACTTATAATTTAAGTTGTTAAAATCCATTTGCTTGTGAAACCTTTTCCATACAAAACAAGCGATTGAATAGCAGCTTTTGGAACGTTCGCCCAACTCGGCAGCACGACCGCTGATTACTGGGCCTTGCAAAGGATGGATCAATGCTTCGAGAAGCAAACAAATTTACTTGCATCAATTTTTATTTTTTCCAATTTCAATTTTTTATTTTTTATAATTTTTTGTATTTCACATGGCACGCTTTGATTTAGAAGAAAAAATTCAGAACAGTTTTTGACACTTTCGATACCAGAAGCAACAACAAAATACACGCAAATGTTGTTTTTGCTCTACTGATACTACCTGTTTAATGTGCCTTGGTATGTACGAATGACCTCGAAGGTGTTAATTGGGGTGTTCACAGTTCGTTCCAAATAGTGTCTCAAAATGTAGACGTCTACATTTTGAGACGTTTTCTAACCGTAAAATCTGTGGTGTTGTTGTTTCCCATACAAAATTGGAAAACGACGCCGTCTACATTTTGTCACACTCAAAGGTATGTTTTTTACGCGTCTACATTTTGCAACCTCGCAGCAGGGTTGCATTATGGCAATACTAATCGCATTTTTTTTATTTATTGTGCACGTTTTCTGTATTTGCATTTAATTTGAGCGCAATTTCTGATGAAAAGAAACAAATCAAGGAAAAGAAATAGCAAATATTAGGAATTGGTAATTAAGTTAAATAATTACAATTTTTCAGAAACAAAATCGAAAGGCGACATATAAAAAAGCACGCAAAGAAGAAATGTCTGGCAATACCAGCAAAGTTTTGAGACGATTTTGCGACGACTGCTAGAAAGGGGTGCTCACAGTTTGATGCTAAAGATGTCTCAAAATGTAGACGTCTACATTTTCAGACACAATTTGGAACGAACTGTGAACACCCCAAATATAAAACTTTTTGTAAATTTTAAAATTGAAACTTGAGTGTTTGCTTTAAGCGAAAACCAAAGTTTCCTGAAAAGTGTCAAGAGCAAATAATTAAAATTGCACCTAGATTTAAAAAATTCAAATGGCGGATCCATATTGGGTCTACCACTTATCATGGAAAAATTTGAAATCGAGCGTACATACCTGGCGTATGAGTAACATGTTAGTAAGAATCCGATCTGATTTTAGATTCGTAATTAGAGAGCTTGATTGTAAAGAGTTAAGCGTTCTAAACGATTTAATTTTTTTACCGCCATATTGGGTCCTCCGTTTTGAATTTTTCTAACCTGACCTCAGATTAGTAATAAGCGGCCCCAAGAACCACAACCGCCATATTGCATTCGCCATTATGAATTTTTAAAATCATGCCTAAAGGCTTGTTTTCACCATGCCAAAATCAATGGCATTTGCCGTCAAATAAGTGAAAAGGCATTGTCAAAGGAGATTAAAAAGCGGTATATAGATCGGTTTGGATAAGGATAGATCTTTTGTCGTGTACATGCGCTGCTAATTCGGCTATCTGTCTGTTTTTGGCACATAACATCATCGGCAAAGGTATGGATAAAGCAGATAAAGTGGTGTCAAAATATGTCGACAAATCCCGCCTTTAGGGTCATAATCAGTAGTATCAGAAACATTGTTCTTTTTTAGTGTTGAGTTGTAAAGCAAAATCTAATTTACGGTTAGTTTAGACGCCATATTTGAGACGCTATGTGATAATTATAAGACCTTAACCTTTGTAATCCCTCCTATAGAATTTTGGCCACCGTACTGTACCGGCTGACGTGATGTGGAAATGAATTTTACGCTGCTTCCCTTGCATCGCTATGTGTGGCACGTTTCCGGTCGTGATCAGCGTCGCGAAAAAACATGTTCATAAAAAAGTGGTGGAGAATGCAATTCTCTACAACTTTGACATTTGAATACATATTTAGGTATTTTCAACAGAAATTTTTCAAAAATGGCGAAAACCGTGACAATGTAAAAATTTTTCGCAGTTTTGGCTAATTATTTTCAATAAAAATTGTTTTTTTACTTTTTATATAAAAAATATGAGAACTTAAAATCTCTACAAATTTTTATTTAACAATTTTTTACGAAAAGAAACCTAAAATCCAATGGATTCATGATCTAAATATGTTTCAAATAGAAGTAAATTGCATCGAAAATCGCTACTATCTATTATTTTTGAGAAAAAGTCAAATTTTACTGGGCTAAGTAGAACCCTAGAAAATTCTTCAAAACACCGAAATTTCTTAAAAATATTCCGAATGCATACATACAAACATACATACATACATAGAAAGTAGGCTTACGTTTTGCGTTTATTTTAACGGTGTAAAGATCAAATAAAATCACACTGTGCATGGAAGTGCTTATATGTACAGACATATGTATGTATATTGGTATGTTATTTACTGTATTACTAATTGGAGAGATAGTGATTTCACCGCATGTCTTACTAAGGAAAAATTCTTTGCAAAACTATGTAAGTATTTTATCTACATAAATAGTTTTCTAAAAAAAAAATGTTGTTTACTTATTTACATATACATACGTACATACACATATAAATACTCGTACAGACATATGTACATACGTATGTTATAGTTTCATTTCTTATCTACTGACCAAAAAGTTCAGTTCTATAGAAGTTGATAAGAAAATACGTAGGAAGAATGTGTATATAAGTATGTAAATATATGTATGTAGATACATATGTACGTATATTTTGCATTTCGTATTGGCCCAAAATCAATGACCTTCTTGGAAGATGAAAAATTGCTTCAGATACTGGATCAACAAGAGATTCAATGTACATATGTACATGTAGACAAGGCCGGATTATCCTTAAGGCAGTGTAGGCAACTGCCTAGAGGCACCGAGCAGAGAGAAAAAAATTTTCAAAATATTTCAACGAGTGAGCGAAATTTAAGAATTTAAGCTATTTAAGAAATTTAACTTCAAAAATTCATTTTGAAATCACACATGTACGTATGTATGTATTTAATGAGAAAACTGAAGCCCGATAAGTGATGAAAATCAGCGTGGGCGAAGAAGGAAAAGGCATCACGATGAGGGATCTGCAGAAGAAGACGTCGTGCTTAGAGGAAAAGATAATTTCAAAATTGAGACTATACTGGACGATCTGCGTACAGAATTGTCGCAGCAACTAAAGGCTTATCGGAGCATTAATTCTTTGTCTGAATTTCTAGTAGATTTCTTGACGAAGTCTGACGATGATACAAAAGAAGCTTGCACAAAGTTTAGTGAACATTATTAAGGGACATTGAGCCTGAGTTTATGGACGAAATGGTTCAAGGCATCGTATATACTTACAAGTATGGAATCCTATGCCCCTTTTTGTCTATTCTCTTTCTAACAGCGGACTTGCCTGCCAAACAGCGGACGTGCCTGCCAAACTGAAAAGCATGATGGCGGCAGTGTTTGACAGGCACGTTCGACGATGCGAACGGCAATGGAAGGTAATAAATGGAAGATGGATGACATGAGAATGAAAGAATTATGAAATAGCAGAATGTCGAACCAAAACGAATTTCAAAAATCTGACAATGCGAATGACGTCAAAATGAAAGAAATGCAAAATACCGAAATGTCGAAACAGAAGAAATAGATGACAGGCACGTATTCAAGGGTTTCATGCAACAAAAAGAGTTGTTGTGTTGCGCCATTCAATATTAAAAAAAAAAGTAATGTGGTTAAATACGCTTTTCTATTAAGTTGAAAAATTACATATTTCGCCAGCCAAAAAGTGTATAAATAAATATATAGCATATTGCTATAAGATTTATTTATAAACACGGTACATGCTTATGACCTTATTCATAAAAAAGAAAATAGATGTAAAGTAACATTAACAAAATCGACTTGCTTACTTTTTAAGAGTTTGGGAAAAACATTTAACTAGAGTTTTTGTGCACCCATCTCTTTTTCTGTTTATTATTTTCAAATTTTTCTTTTCCTTAATACTCATTGAGTTTTCATTTATACCCAGCAAAAATTAAAATATTTTATAAGAAATTTGTTGACCGTTTCTCGCACACTCTCTCATGCTTTTTTATCGTAGTTATTATTCTGCTGACATCTAAATTGCCATAAATTTTATGTTGTTCTCAATACATTGTTTTCCGGCGTTTCCTCTGTGAACTTTTATAACTGCATTCATAAAAATATTACTAATTTTGGTTTATAATTTTTTTCCATCTTGTTATTGCTGAATATCAAAAAGGAATTAATAAATAATAAAAAGTTAGTTACAATTTTAGTGAATGGTTCTTGCAAATAATATTATTTTATGGTTGAAATGACTTGATCGCCGGCAGGAGCTTATCAACTTTTTTTGCCAAAACCAAAGCAGACGGGAAGGAAAAATAGTTGTTCCTTAACGATTTGTCTGAAATATCGTTCTTGAAACGCGTTACTGCTCACTAAATTTGTAAAAATAAAATTTTTTCACTTAATTGTTATATTCTTCCTCATTGTGGTAAATTTACTCATCATCACAGCAGGGCGCAATGTTCTTTTCTATGACTATTGTATCGCTACTTTGAATTTCTCAATTTTGACAATTCTGATCTAAAAGTAAACGAAACCTCAGAAACTTTAAATGCACTGAAATTCACTAATACCCACTTCCCCAAAAATCACCTTATTTCGTATTTCCTTTGTTAAAAGTTATTGTAAATCACATAATTTTATTGCCTTATTAATAAAAAATAAAAATTTTAAAAAGCTTTTTAAATTGCCGTTTACAAACATTTTTCAATTTATAAGCCTTTTTAAGTTACTTTATTGTTTATGAATAAGGCTATTACAAATTAGCACAATCAAAACACGTTCCTTATCGAAAAATTTATTATTAAGAAAATTTGCTGTTCTCACATTTTCTTTCAACATCCAATTCGACTTTTATTACTTTTTGTACAGATATGTCTTCGCCGCCAGGACGGCGCAATCTTGTATTCTATCTTTCTTGTCAAATATGCATTTAGATCTAACTGTCATACTACTATTAATGGTAACCATGAATATTCATTAAAATCGTTTCAATTCGGAATAAAAGTAATTTACATACCGCTAGTGTAAATATATTTTTTAATATAAACTACCTTTTTTAATTCTAAAATAAATCAACAATCTCAAGATTTAGAAATTAGATAGAGAAAATTGTCTTCAAAAAATACGTCCCAAATCATCCCTGTTGATATCATAATTCAAATGCAAATTAGAATATAAATTTTTATACAAAAGTTTTTCCGCGATATTCATCATACAAATTTATCATCTTACTTGTCCGTATGTCGCTCTGGAAATAAATATATTTTAACTGATATGTTTTCTTGAAAATAAATGCAAATTTACCTATTTTTTCCACCGGGAGGCACGAACATGATATTCAAAACAGAAGCAATGACAACGAATTTTACACACATTGT
>NW_023458560.1:53996058-54000874 GCF_013731165.1 Rhagoletis pomonella
TGAAAAGCTTGTTGTGGAGTTGTACTCTAAGTAATGATATATTTTGTATGTTAGGTTATGCTGGCTGACCATAAGAGGTCCCACCTAGGCAAGTATAACGTCTATAGCGTTGCCAGATACATTTACCCCCCATGAATCAGTGCTTTCACGCAATATTAAAGAAAATTGCCGTTCCTTTGGTGAATTTGCCTTGCCGGTTAACGCAGGTCTTTGCCTGCTGAAGGATGGACACTCGCAAATTATATGCTCCACAGTTTCCTCGTGATAGTTACACTGGCCAACCAATCCTACCAAAAGTCTCGGCGCTATGCCTCTTCGTCATAGTATAAAATCAGTAAATTTCCTATAGAATGGAATACACATAATTTGTGTCGTCATAGTATAAAATCAGTAAATTTCCTATAGAATGAAATACACATAATTTGTGTGTCCTGGGACCCAATATAGGTGGACGGTTTTAGAAACTGCTAGCCTCCTTACAGTCTGCGGGGTAATCGAATTGGTTTTATTTGAAAGTAGAGGCTTAATCACCGCCTGACTATCTATGTATGTAAATGTTTATAGCTCGCTAGGTGGGTTAATTTCATATAATATCTCTGTCGCTTTCGTTCTTGCAGAGACCTCAGTTGGATAGATACTGCAGTGATCTGGTATCTGAAAGGACCTATGCATTTCCGGTTCAATGCCCTACTTCTTCGTAAATTTTAGAACCGCCTATGCAGATGTACCTTGCGTATTGTGGCTTCTAGAGACCTTTCGAAACTCAGATGCGAGGTCACGTAGTCTATTCGCCCTGATAAGGATGCCGCTACACTGCTGTGGCCGTACGTTCTGATTCGAAGCTGCACTGCGGAACAAAGCCTCGCGGCAGTTGCGAAACCTATACATAGTATGTATGTGTGTATGTACTTACTTTTTAAATGTCGAATTGATTTATTGTATTTATACTTTCGAGAATCTCTGCATATGGCGATAATATTAAAAATAGCAATAATGCAATTAACGGACTCGAACGCATGAAAACATCTGAACATTGAACTTAAATAGGTACATATGTATATTAGGGTGGTCCTTAAAAAATCAAATGAGCGATTTTTTCAGTCTTCAAACGGTAATACCACGGTCACAGACATCACATACAAATTTTGGTCCCGATTGGAGACGGTTAAGGCGTGTCGCACAGGGGCCAAAGTTCAGATTCCTCTATAGAGACTAAAAAAATTAAATATTGATACGACTATAGTAGCATCGACATAGGAGTTGAGGCTTAGAAAATCTGATATAAAAATTTGCTTTCTACATTTAAGGATCACCCTAATGTATATACATACATATGTAAATAATTATACAGCGGGTGCTATCAATGAGTGCTGCTGATAAACTGAGAACAATTGATTACCTTAAGTATTGAAATTAAGTACAAAAAAATTCAAATTTAAGGCAAATAGAGAGAGAGAGAGCGAGGGAAAGATATAAGAGAAATATCGTGGAAACTATGTATACAAACATACAGTGTTGCCGTTGAGAATTTTCAGAAAGTTGCAAAAAAGGGGCCATTCATGAAAAAAGGTCACCATATTATTTTTGCTTTCCTTTACTAGTAAAAGAATAAATCTGAGAACCAAAGTCAAAATTAAATTTACATGTAATAAAAGTTCTTTTCGCTGCTAGAACGTTCTGCTGTTGAATTTAAATAGAAAAATAGCTCCACAAGCTTTGCACAAAACAGATTCGCAAACATACACAGAAATCTGGAACTTGATCATTTAAAGTTTTAAGCGATTAATTTTTTGGTACTTACAGTAGGAAATATTTTTGAGTAGCATGGCTCTGTTAACATTTCCTAAAAATATATCTGAGAAGGGGCAAAAGTCGCACATAATTTTGGAAAAGGGTAAAAAAATCAAAATTTTTGAAAAAGTCTGGTAAAAGGGTATTGGCTCTTAAAAAGGGTCTAATTCCCGCTTTAGTCGCCCAACGGCAACACTGCATACATACATACATATGTACCAACTGAAAACATATGCTTGCAACAATGTTGCCAGATTCACAGTTTTAACTGTAAATTACAGCTTTTTAGATCAGCACATTTTTTTTTTTGTAATTTCCGATTTTAACGAATAAATTAAAATTTCTCTTTCGTTTTTCTTTGTAATTAAATTTTTTAAGTAAAAGAGGACGATGGAGGGAGCAGAGCGCAGTGGTTCCAAATTGGAATTTATTATTCATAATTCACTGGCACGCTAATTTTTCAATCAATTTGATTTGCCCAGTTGATCCCGAGTTTTGAAAAACTCGATTCTCCAGTTCCAGTTAATAAATGTTATATAACAAAAACTAATTGAAAACAATTGTAGCGTTCCCTCCACATGAAAAAAAATTCACAACAAAAATTTTAAAATTTATAAAAAAAAGTTTACAAAAATTAAAATTTTTGTTTTGAGTTTTTAGAAAAATTTAGCGTATAATAGTGGGTATATATAACAAGAATATAAGCTACATGATAGATATGCTCGAAATGTTAGCGAAGAAAAATTATACTTAATAATCTAATTAATTTAATGATAATAAAACTGCATACTTAAAATTTTTCTAAAAATTAAAAAATTTAAATTGTGATGAAAGTTTGACACTTTTTTTTAATAATATTTAAAATTTTTGTTGTGAAATATTTTTCGTTTTGGGGAAACCCTATAATTTTTTTGAAGTGATTTTTATAATGTAACATTCATTAACGGGAGCAGGAGAATCTATTGTCTTCAAAGTTGCCACTTTTTCTGCCCTTTGCACTAAAAAATTTTATATAAAAATTAAAAATTTCAAAATCGAGCTCAACTGGTCCTTTGCTAGTTTTTTAAGCTATCATAAAAAAAAATAATAATCAAATTGGTTTAAAAATGAAGGCAGGCTGCAGTGAATTACGAACAGTTAATTCCAGTTTTGAACCACTCGGCAGCGTTTTCTTATTTCAAAGAAATGGTTTCAGCTGTCCTTTGCATTCCAGCTGCCACAGAAAATGTGGAAAGTATATATTCCCATATAAATTTGAATGAAACAAGAAGTAAACTAGAAATTCCAGCACTCGTTGGTATTTTAAGAGCTAAGAATTTCTTTAAAAAATGCTTCGGGAGGTAATAAATTTGAGGTATCGAATTAAATGTTCAAAAAAAAAAACAAAGCGACTTAGAAAAATTATGAAAATGTATTTTACTAAAACAAAATGCGATTTAAATGTTCCGTTTTATAAAAGCAATTTTTGTTTAGTCTTCGTTTCAGTTTTTTTCCAGAAACTTAGAGTAAAAAAACAATGGCAACATTGGCTTGCAATAACAAAATTAGCGCGTTCATGGAGACAAGTGCTTCCCAAAGCCGCTCATATCAGCTCACTTCGTTTTTTATTGCTTATTGCTCTTGATCATCAGCTATTTACAGCAGCGCGAGCTTGCAATTGAGTGCCAGTGTCAGTTGCTTATTTAGTCAGTACTCAACGTTTGACAAGTACAGAACACAAAATCTCGAAGTTTTCTACTAAAAAAAAGAGCACAGCTGTAAAAAAATGTCCACAATTGTGAGGAAATTGATTAGCACCGACAATGCGGCCAAACCAGTAGCGCCATATAGGTATGCAAATATGATTTTATAAAAAAAAGCAGCGTATAGAACTACAAGCGAGCATTAAGAATAAATTGACACTTGTCAAAATAAGCCATTAAAATTATTAGTCTTCCACACCAGCATTGGCCACCAACTAGCATTCAGTTTTTATGCTACACAAGCACGCCTTTCCTTGTGTATTTATGTATAGTATTCTATATATATATATATAAGTAAATGTATGTATGCATTTTTATATTCCAGTCAAGCTGTCGTTGCTGATCGTACTGTCTATGTATCCGGCTGTTTGGGCTTGGACAAAGACACCATTAAACTGGTGCCTGGCGGTGTAGAGCAGCAAACCGAGGCGGCCTTGAAAAACTTGGTTGCCACTCTGGAGGCCGCCGGCTCTGGCGTTGACAAAGTGATCAAAAATACAATTTATGTAAAGGATCTGAATGACTTTGGTGCGGTCAATGAGGTTTACAAGAAAGGTGAGTGGCTTACATGGTATTGGTTTTTATTTTTTGCATTTGTTATTGTTGTTTTTTTTTAACCTAATCAATATTGAATAATCGTTAATTGTCGGCTAATTGTCAAGTGGTGACTAGAATTATATTGGTTGTAAAAAAAACAAGACATAGCTTATCAGCAGTTAGTACCCTGTTGTAGTAGAATCTGAATGACTTTGGTGCGGTCAATGAGGTTTACAAGAAAGGTGAGTGGCTTACATGGTATTGGTTTTTATTTTTTGCATTTGTTATTGTTGTTTTTTTTAACCTAATCAATATTGAATAATCGTTTATTGTCGGCTAATTGTCAAGTAAGTGACTAGAATCATATTGGTTGTAAAAAAACAAGACATAGCTTATCAGCAGTTAGTACCCTGTTGTAGTAGAATTGATGAAAATATTTAGCGTAAACAATTTGTTATATGTAGCGACAGGTAATGAAGTTACTGGGAGTATACAATAAGAAATGATGTGAGAAAGTTACCAGCCTCCCAAGCAAAGAATTCTAACAGGAATCTTAACAGGTGAAGAAGCACAAAAGCCAACGCTAGCCCTATACCGCACCCTTTATAGTAATTCCGATAATAGAGAGTATATAAGCCCACTGGCCACTTACCCTGAGGAACCCCTTCAAGTATTTTGCCACTACAGTTCAGCCCTAATAGTACAACTCCACAACAAGCTTTTCAGGCGTTTGGCGCTTTCCAGGA
>NW_023458560.1:54000974-54012792 GCF_013731165.1 Rhagoletis pomonella
AATATTGCAATATGGGCGTCAAAAGAAAGAGGCTAAAGAAGGCTTACAGCCAAAAATACTTTTTTAGATTTGCCACCTGTTTGAAAATGTACATTTAATTCAATTTATAAGATAAATTGAATATTGTAATATGGGTGTAAAACTGAAGGGGGTTAGGAAATTATATTGCCGAAAATATTTTTAGGGAGGGCTGCCACCTGTTTGAAAAATTTTATTGTATTAAATTGATAAAATAAATGAAATCTATATATACATCTATACATATAATAAAATTGTAACAGGTCGATGTCTGTACCTTATAGATATTAAAGAAAAATTAATATGGTGGGTTTTTATTTAAGCTACAGAAGCCAAATAAACAATTTTTGAATCTCTGTCTGTCTGTATATTTGTACGCACATCAGTCGAAAACATGGAATTGAATGCAGAGTTTTCACCGATGTATCGCTAGAGATCTAGCTTCCAATATAGAAGAAGAAATTAGAGAGTTGCCACCTGTGTTTAAAATTTCAGTTTAGGTCAATTGATACGGTAAAGTGAATACTGCAATATGGCTGTCAAAAGAAAGAAATTTACAAAGGCTTACAGCTGAAAATATTTTTGGGGAAGGTTGCCACCTATTTGAAAACTTTAATTTAATTTAATTGATAGCATAAATTAAATATTGCAATATTGGCATCAAACTAAAGAGGCTAGGAAATTTTAATGCTAAAATATTTTTAGGGGATTTGCCAACTGATTGAAAAATTGTATTCATTAAAATTTGTAAAATAAATGAAATATTCTTGAAGCGGGTTCGAAAACTTTAATTCAGTTAAATTTATAATATAAACTAAGTGTTGCCATATGGGAATCAAACGAGAGTATTTGAGAATATGTTAAAGAAAAATTAATAGGGGGTTTATTAGATCAACAGAAGCCAAATATAAAATTTTGGTATGTTTGTCTGTATGTTTGTAAGCGCATCACGCAAAAGCTAATGTATGGAGTTAAATGCAGTTTTCACCGATGTACATCTTGCTAGAGCTCTAATTGAAAATATAGAATCCATTTTTTTGTTTTTGTTTTAGTTTATCGTCGATCATTATTCCTAGGTATTTGAACGTATTAACTTTTTCCAGTGTGTCGTAGTTTATATTTAGAGTTAGCAACGGACCGTTCTCAAAATTTCGCCTTGATATAACCACAAACTTTTTTTCTGTGTGGAAGGTTTTTCGCTAAAAAAAAATTAAAACTTTTCGTTGTTGCTGCCAAAAAATTAAGAAATCTGAGACGTCGCGTTTTACAATTTCATACAGTTCTCTTTACAATGTATTTCACTAAACTACTAAACGGCTGCACCGACTTGGTTCATATTTGGCAAAATAAATCTTAAAAATAAATATTCTGACCAAAAATTTACTCGGTATGTAGCTCGGGATATTCCTAAAATTCTTATACAGACTAACCGCCCAATTCTATGTTTTCTTGATAAATTTTTTGTAAAGAAATTTCATCAAGATTTGTATCAAGCAAAAGCTTCGTTCGCATTCTGTGTCAATATTTATAAAACATAAGCTCTACGATTTCCACATTAGTGGAACTGATTTCCACATGAGTGCAACTGATTTCCATGATACAAAAAAGAAGGTAGTTTCAATAAACAACTTTTGACGGATAATAAAATTTTTTGAAGTTTCATAAATTGTCAGTATTATCAACGGCCTTGCCACTTTGATAATATTAAAACAATACATCGGAGTATTTTCTTTCCCATATTTTTACCAATGTGAGAATATTTCAAATCAAAACTCACAATCAGTACTTGATATTTTTTTACTTACGTTGTTTGCCCCTCTTTTATTAAAAATATATAAAATGTAAACTGTTACATTGTAATTATTCTTTTTATTTTATAATAAAAACCATTAGTGCATTATGTTGTTATTTTTTTCATTTTCTTATTTTGATATACAATTTTCGTTTCTTTAATCTTGCGATTTAAAAATCGAATTCTAGAGAATGTTCTTCCCAAATAAAATCTTTTTATAATATTTTGGTCCAAATTTACTTTTAAATTTCTCATCAGATTTTGCAAAAATTTTGGCTTTGTGGTTAGCGAATCACCATTAATTTCAACAAATTTTGAATTCAAAATTTCCAATGTATGCAAAAAACTTGAATTAGGCTTGTACAGACCGCCCTTCGATAAACAGTTAACGTACGTATAATTTTGATCACTTTCTACATGCGTCCTGAAGCCTAGTTTTGTCAACCCCATTTTCGAAATTATGTGGCCGCAAAATTTTCAAGTCCATCATATTCCACATCTTTGAGTGGACTGATGAAATCTTCCGCTTCATGCTCTTCTGCGAGCTACTTAAAAAAATTAGAAATCAAATAAAAACGAAAGGGTAAGGAGTTTACCTCGAGTTCTTCTTCTGCGGATATTTCAATATCGTTAAGTGGTTTGAAAACATTTTCACTGAGCAACTCCTCTTCAAATTTTAACATTACTTCACTTGAAGACTCAACATTTGTTTCCGTGCTCAAAATAGTTTCGTTTCGCCCTAATAAAGTTCATGCATACATTTTAGAATCTTTATGACAACAACAATAATTTCTTTAAGTGGTTAAAAAATTACCTAGAAGGTATGATCGAAATCTGTACTTGAATTCGAGAGGTGACGGATGGTCATGCAGTCCTCCTTTCATATATGTTCAATAACTTCACTAAACTTCTCTCATTTTCATACATTTTTGTTTACTTTTACAAAAAAAAAATATTATCTCTGGTGATCAGGTAGCATGAATTTTATGAAATGTCATAATTTTATTAAAAGTCAAATGGTTAGCAACAACAACGAATGTCATTAAATGGAACTACCTTCTTTTTTGTATCATGCTGATTTCATTGTCACATATGAAAAATATGAATTTAAAAGCGAAAAAGCTTTTGACTGCCGTATCCGAGTATGTAGAGATGTCGACTAAAATTCCGTGTGTCGCAGGTTCAAATGCCGGCACATGGAGTATTTAATTGTTAGAAACAAATTTATTAAGATACAAAATTTATACATTTCACATGAAATTTCAATTTGTCAATAGCATTTTCAATCTTGATAATTTATCAAGAAAAGGGCTTTTGATTTCTGTGCTAGAATACCAATTCTTGATAAATAATAAAAAATTGACAAATTATAAAGATTTTAAATTTATCAAGTACACAGAATCGGGCTGTAAAAAACCAATATATCTCTAAAACCAATTACGCTGGGAACTGAAACTTAGCACTGATGTATATATTGCAAATGCCTTGGGAAAGGGGGCGTGGCTCCTTCCTTCCCATATAGCTTATCTCTGGAACTACTTACGCTAACGTCCTGAAATTCTACACAGCTACAGTTTTTATCAATACCGTACTTATGGCGAAAAGTGGTAATTATTGGAAAGACTGCATCGATATACATTTACGTAAACGCGCAAGTATCACTCGATTGGGAACAATTTTCTTCTAGATTTCTAAATCCCATTGAAATATTGTAACTTTGTTTTTAGTTTTTAGAAAAAGATAAAATTTATGTGAAAATTTTGAAGAATTTTTTTAAATTTTGTACAAAGAATGGAGCTTTGATTTTTCGGGTTTCGTTATAGACTGCCCTATATCTACATACCTATTTGCATAAAATGATAGCCGTTTTCGTTGTTCGGAATAAACTCAAAAACCACTGAATAGAGTTCCGTCAGATTGTCGGAGGTTATCTGCTATTATAAAAAGCTATTTATAAAAATCGTATTTATTAACCGATTTCGTTCAAATTTTAAATGTGAGCTATGTACCTGTATGATGGAAAATTCTTTTGATAAAAATTTACCCGATTAGTGCCGCTGGAGTTAAGGTTGAAATTCATAACACGTATTCATTTTATGGTAAGCAATGGTTTTGCAGAAAATGAACCCAATGGATGGCGCTGCAGCTGAAATGTATAGAAACCCAGTGGTTGGTCTGCTTTGGCCCTATGTTTAAGTTATACGAATTTAGTTTTCAGATGTCTAAATGAAGAATGGGGTTAAGTTTGTAAAAGTGGTGAATTAACAAGGAAAGATCACCGTAGGTATATCAATTGCTCCCTTTGAAAGATACTTAACAGATCACACGACTCATTTAGCAATGTACCGGAAAACTTTTCATCCTATAGGACAGCGAGGATTCTTGGCCGTCCTATAACAGAAAACTCACTTCTGTGCTCTTGAGTTTCCCTATAAGAACTTTTATTGGCATACGCATCGCACCAATGTTGTAGTTGCAAGATCATACAAAAAGATTACGGATGCTTGGCAGAGATCTCACAGGTGGAAATAAGACCATTGGTAAAGCTCATGACACCAAAAGGGAAAGGTATTCCATATGGAATCACAGCGTTACTATTATTGGCCTATGTGTGAGGAGGATACTGCACCTTAGTGGTTTCAACTTAAATAAAAAATTTTGACTTTACAGACTAATTTTGTTTTTAAACGCTCTTTTGCATTGGCCAACCAAAAGCTCTTATTAGGCGCCGCGAAGTAAGCGGGCATTGGCTAGTGTATAATAGAAATGATATGTTACTAAATAAGCATATATTCAATTTTATAATTATATCTCGCTGAGATGAGTTTTTTGGCCCACTGTATATGCTATTTACTTTTTATGTACATATATGTGGCACTTTCGCGGAACGAACGAACTGGGAACGGGATACTGCTTATACGAGCAAAGGGAATGTTCGAAAAAACACAACTTTATCTATTTAAATGTACATATGTACGAATGTATGTACGCAAATACGCTTTTACTTGGGTATCGAAAAATAAGCACTTTGATTATTCACCCAATGATTTTCAATAATTATTTGGCTTGTACGAGACCCAGCCAATCTGGGTTTTGCACTATTTTTTAGTGTAGTTTGCTTATATGGCGGGATTTTCTATGAGTATATACATATGCATAGACACACACGTATGTATATATTCCCACCATGCAAAACATGAGAAATAGGCAACAATCGTCAATGGCAACAAATTGGCGACTCACCGATTTATTGCTGTGGTGACAAATCGGCAACATCACTTCGTTAATGTCAATTTTGAATAAAAAAGTTCTCAAAAATTCCGAAACTTATGAATATGGCGTCAATAGTATTGGCCAAAAGCATCTATATTATGCCCAAGGACAAGATTGAAAAAATAGGAAGTCGCACAGCGAGAAAATGAATTAATTCCGATTGTAAGTTGCAATTTGGTACAAAAAAATAAATGAAGTATTAAAAAGAATAAAATTATTCCAAAAATCGCCTGAAGCGATAAGAAAAGGACTCATTCAGGTAATAAGAAAACGACTCGCCCAGGCGAGTTGCCTTCGGCGGACGTTTTAGAGCGACCGGTAATAGGAAATCGATTCGATGGCAATATTACCGGCAATAAATTTGTTTCCGAGGGCGACACGTTTTCTTATTGCTGGCAACACAAATTGTTTGGTGGGTTTAATGGTATGTATTCGTATATGTGGGTATGTTTCGTTTTCGATAAAGCTGGTGGATGAACTTTTGCCGAATTCTACCGTCGACAAGCGGTATTGCAAAACAAATATGTCGTTCGTCGTTAACTCACGAATAATATGTAAATGTGTATATTTTCCCGCCAAAAGTGCTAATTATATATGTATTTTTAATTGTATATAGCCGTAATTTTGAGAACAAAAGAATTTTATCTTTACTTACGGCTTTTGTGGATACTTAGACTTGAGTCGCTGATTCTTTGTTTTCGGAGAGAAGGACCAATTTTACAGCCGTGTGGGCTGTAGCTTCTTTCGACGGGTCGAACGCAAACAGATAATGACTTTGCGGGCGGCTGATGGAGCGTCTTTCGACTGGGCGGCTGGCGGATTGGCTGGTGCCTGGAAGATGCGTCGGCGGCTGGACGAATGGTCGGCTGGCAGGCGGAAGCTGGACTTTCGGTCAGCTAGGCCACTGGGTGATTTGTGGGTGTTTGCGTGCAGACGGTGTACACAGTTGTAAAGCTGGGCAATTCCGGTCGGTGCTGGAATTGGCTGGTGGCGATGGTTGGTTAACCGAACGGCGGCGATGAACTCGGCGGAGCACTAGATTGCACGCGCGAAATCTGATTGCACAGAAAATCTATTTCTGCGTGTAAAAATACCGCAGCAATTAGTTTGGACCTTGCAGAAAACGACACGCTAAACGATTCGATTTAAAATACAAAGTTTATTTCAGTAATGCGTTTTGGAAACAAACTAGCTAATATAGGGCACAATCGGTGGAGCACAAAAGCGAGCGAGTTCACGATTCTTGGACGAAAAATGGTTTTTTGTGTAGAAAAATTTTGTTTTTATGTATCTGCATACATACGTATACCTACAGCGCTGAGTCTGTAAACTTATGTCAAAGTGCTGAATTGTGCTGACACCGATGTTGCCATGTGATACTAATTAACATTGCATACTTCATTTACGAAATTTCATTTACGATATTTCATTTGAATGAATAATAATGGAAATTTGAATTCAGAACAGTTTGGTTATACAAAGTTATAGGTTTTTTACAAGTTAAGCATTTTTCACAAATCTAAATGCTAAACACGGCGGCCTCGCTTGGACAGATTTAAACCAAACTTATATGGGACAACCTATGAGGTAACACCTTTCCTTAAAAAAAAAATTATTGAAATCGGTTAACGTGGTCCAAAGACATGCGGTAACATATATAAAAAAAAAATTGCCACGAATTGATAACCTTCTCCTTTTTGTGAAGTCGGTTAAAAAGAAAAAAATATCTCAGTGTTGTTTCAAAAACACTGTTTAAAAAACTAAATTTGACTTATTTAAGGAAATTTGTATGAATTTTACTGAAACGACTTTAAATACACTCTAAAAAATTTTTGTTTAAATCTAAGCATATTAAGAGAGGTAACCAGTTTCCTACTTTAACATACATGCACTTTTTAGAGTGTACAGGTACGAATGTAACATATTACTTATTATTTATTATATTTACTTTGCAAAATACTTATGCAGAAGAAATTTAACTTATGAACTGAATTTATAAATGTTTGATTTTATGAAAAATAAAAATATATACATGTATTCCAAGTTCTTAGGATGGGTTAAATGATGTATTTTTCTTGAAAATGTTTTGTTTTCTTACAAATTATGAGATGGATACTTAAAAAAAGAAAATTGGGTACATTTGGATACATTTTTTGCTTGGTCGGTGATACATTTTCTTGATACGGCGGACACTGAATACGACCTTTAATATCTTATACGATACTACCTAGGCTACCTTTGCCCAAGATATCCGACACTTTGCATTTTGTATGCTTCTTTCGTTTGCTAAAATATAGACAAATTCATTCAAAATCAGCTTGCAAGTTGCAAATGGCATACCAATGCGTTCTTTTCTTCGAAGAATATACTTGGTCTTCAAGCTCGTGAGCCGTTCAGTTTCCCTATAATCCAGTGACCGGGAACCCAAATGAGTAGTGCCAATGCGACCGCGCTAAGAACCGCTTAGAGTCGGTGTAATTACCGGCGGGCTTTTTGTGAAGAGCACACGTTTCACTTTTTCCGAATTTACGCAGAGTTCCCAAAGCGTTTGACCATCTTTATAACTCACGAAGCGCCCTCTGTATCGAATAGCACTACGCCACGAACAGCAGAAGCGAAAACTTTCGCGGCCCCATCTCCACCCCATTTCGCAATAGAGAGTTTGACGTTAAGGTTCAATGAAGAGGTGAGGGTTTGCCACCGTGCTATATACCTCTTGTCATTTGCCTAGAGATCACCAGATTTTCTGTTGGATTTTTTAAAAAGCAGAATGTCCGCTAATAAATCCACAACTTATCGCGAGCAGTGTTGCAAAAATCATTAAAAGTGCAATAGGGCTATATATTGGTTATCAAAAATGGCGTCTGTCCCTTAACTGATACGATGTTCAAAACATAATGCAATGAAATCTAAAGGTACAAGTAAATATTTAAGGAAAACCACATCATTTTTCTTCATTTTATTCAAAAGATATAACCAAACAATTTCGGGTTGTTTGATTTATTTTGGACGGTCCTTGTGTTTCCTACGCGAATATATCCCGCTGAGGTTATTGAAAATCCTATGTAAACTGTTTTACGATTCCTATCGGGTCATGTTTGGTTTCTTGCCTAACTACCCCGGAATAGACCACAATTATCCAACGGAGACTCGCCAGTTCACTAGCTACAAAGTTTTCTGCGATACCGCTGTGAACTCATAGCTAAATAAGTTTGTTGGTGAAGTAGTTATATGAATCCAAGATGGGTGTTAAGCATTCCCTTACATTTTCAAGTGAATTTCGCCTTGAACACCGGACACTTAATAAATACTCACCGCTTTGGAAGGTGGCTCATCAGCATGCATACACTTCTGTTGATATTGTTTCATGGCAACAAACTCTGCTTTAAACACAGCAAAATTATTTGGAAATTTACATTTGGAATTAGAGATATTTTTGCGGAAGACACATCCCCCAAGTTTGTCAGATTTAGAAGGATTCACTGAATATTTATGAAGTGTCCAAAAATTTTTAAAGTTTTTCCACATCACAGGCTTTACAAAAGTAACATAAAGTCAGTAAATTACCTTCGGTGAGAGACCTGCAGCGGTAAAAGACAGCGAAAGTTTTCTTTATACTGTTCTCAACATTTGGCTTCTAAGCTATGTTACTGCCAAGGACCAAGTTTGTACTTACATAGCTCTGCATGTTACGGGAAACTCGAATGTTAGGTATGCTGTTACTTTTAGTGTAAAAAACTAGAGTTGCCCCTAGAACAAAGACGATAAGTCCATCATACCATAGCAAGCTCTAATTACATAGCTCATTTAGGGTATTTTGGAAAACTCGGTTACTTAAGAGCGTTTTTTTTTCCTTAACAATTTTAGTTCGATTAAAGAATTTTGCTAACTAAAAATGTGTGGAAGATCGACCTATCTCGGCAGCCAGTTCGAAAACGCTCTATCTCAAAAAACTCTTAAAGAACGCCCTATTTCAGAATTCGTTTCAAAGACGCCCTATCTCAGCTTCCGATTCAAAAACGCCCTATATTAGCATATTTTCAATACATTTTGAAGTGAGATAGGGCGTTTTTGAACCGAATTTCGAGGTAGGGTATTATTGAATAAAATTCTGAAATAGGGCGTTCTTGAAAAGTTTTTTGAGATAGGGCGTTTTCGAACTGGCAGCCGAGATAGGTCGATCTTCCACTCAGCCATCGATATGTAATCAGGAGCACAACAGCGTGTAGTATAATATATAAAGCGGATTTTCGAACCTTGGGCGGAACCGCAAGATACCAACCAAATTTAATTTTCTGTATTTATGTGGTATCCTAATAAGGTAGATAAACTGAAAAATATATAACATTTTTCGATAAAATTCGTTACATAAAAGCAGTAATTTTATTCAGTAGAAAAAACGTATAAAAAACTTGTTTAAAAAATAACTATAGTCTCCACATCACCGGTCAAAGCGATGCTCTCAATTTCCACCAAAGCATCCAGGGGCAAGCGGGCCGCTTGAATACAGACGCGTGCGGGGAAATCTTTGGAGAAGACTGTAAACAGAGAGAGAAAATAAAAAATATTATTATGTTGTTAGTAGATACATTTGTGTGGAGACATTTTTGTAGACTAAAGTAAAGAGAGTGTAAGATAGTAAAAACCAAGGAATGAAACCGATTCAAAATAACGTTCCGGTTTGGGTTTCGGTTTTTCCAAGTGTTTCGGTTTCGGTTTTGGTTTCGTTCTTCAAAATTTATTTCGGTTTTGGTTTCGGTTTCGTTCCGGTTTCGGTTTTTCACAGAAATTTTGTTGATATTATCTATTTAAATCACAATGTCTTAAACGTTGAGGAAAGAAAATCGAAAATTACAGTTCCCTGATGATATCAACACTAGGTTCTTTCCCTAACAATCCGGACCGGATTTGGTAATTAGAGAATAAGAGAAACATTTTCTTTCAAAAATGGAACAAAGTTCAGAAGTACGGAAACGCAAAAACCCACATTTCGTGCCCACAAGTCGAGAAACAGCTGATTCACGTTGTTCTTGTTTATGTCACTTATACCATGTTCTGACCGACATCGGAAACATGTTTTCGTTGCTAAAACTGGTTTTCGACCTAAAACTTGTGTTTTCGTGCATATAAAATCTGTTAAACGAAAACCAGTTTTCGCTGAAAACTACTTGAAAACTCACTTTCCACTCATTCCAATCGGTGTCTTCACTAGCTTTTTTCGATTATTTATCAAAGTCGAAGTCATATTTTATCATCTTTAATACGCCATTTCGGATTTATCGTTAATTTCCTGGCCAAAGCAAAATAAGAATGAAAGTTAAATGTTGTAAATGAAAAGAAAATGAAGGAAAAATGTTTTGGTTGTCGGTCAGAACATGGTATTAAATGCAAACACTTGGAAATTGAATTTTGCTTTCACAAATTTAAATTTAAGTACATAGATTGAAAATACATCAACAGGCCATTCACTTTTCCTTAAAAGCACCAAGTAAATGCAGGCAACATGTAAACACAATACAGCTGATATGCACTTTGACACTTTATCCATTTTTACTCGGAGAAAATTTCGGGCTGTTTCGGGCAGGAAGAAGAATACACTTACGATCGAATACGCTCGAATTTTCGCTCTCTATTACCCATTTTGTTGAGTACAGGCATGATTTCTGGGCTATTTTGGGCACACGCGGGACCTCGCATTGCGTACGGGAAAGAAACTACTTTAATATAATTAATCGATTATCGATTCACAACAACAAAGTCATCAGCAGATTTTTGCGAAAAGTTACCTTGCCATACTTATTTACTACTTAACAAGAATTTTAGCAAAATGTTGCTGATTTTGGTTAAATAAATCATTTATTTCAAAGAAATTTTTATTTATTATTTTTGGTAAATTTCTGGAAACCGATTGAAACCTGTGATTGAAATGGTTTCGGTATCGTTCCTTTTCAGGTCAAGATAACGGTTACGGTTTCGGTTTCGGTTTTGAAAAACGAAACGGTTTTAAACGGTTACGGTTTCGGTTTGGGTTTCGGTTTCATTCCTTGGTAAAAACCATGATAAAAACATAACAAGGTAAAACCATTGAGAGCAGTCTGACGTTTGCCAACAATATAATTTTAAAATCAAAACTCAAACTCACACACACATTCTCATTTTCAATCTCAAACAACAACAATTGTGAACAATTTAATTTTTTTATTTTCAATTTTATATGATTTTAAAATGTTGGCAAACGTCAGAAAAAAATCATGGCCGACGAATTGAGAGAATGAATTTACCTTGTAATGTTTTTATCATGGTAAAAACCTCATGCCGGCAACGAGTACATAGAAGTTGTCGCTACAATAAACAAATAAAAACGCACGCTTATCAACCAACTACATATAACAAATTGTTTACGCTAAATATTTTCATCAATTCTACTACAACAGGGTACTAACTGCTGATAAGCTATGTCTTGTTTTTTTACAACCAATATAATTCTAGTCACTTACTTGACAATTAGCCGACAATTAACGATTATTCAATATTGATTAGGTTAAAAAAAAACAACAATAACAAATGCAAAAAATAAAAACCAATACCATATAAGCCACTCACCTTTCTTGTAAACCTCATTGACCGCACCAAAGTCATTCAGATTCTACTACAACAGGGTACTAACTGCTGATAAGCTATGTCTTGTTATTGCGTGAAAGCACTGATTCATGGGGGGTAAATGTATCTGGCAAC
>NW_023458560.1:54017792-54075743 GCF_013731165.1 Rhagoletis pomonella
CCCGTAGCACCAATACACATTCAGCTAACATGTTTACTCAAATTATTTAAAAAGTTAAATCAATTGTTATAACATGGGTATCAACCGATATGGTTTTGAAAATGCTTTATATCTTAACTACGTATAGGAGGGTTGACACGTGTTTAAAAAATCTAATTCAATTTTAATTAAAATAATCCAAATAAGGTATCACTATATGAGTGTCAGACAAAAGAGGTTTAAGAAGGTCGTAGTTTGGAAATGTTTTGAAGAGGGTGGCAACCTATTTTAGAAGTCGAATTAAATTTTTGTATACCCAAGTTATATGAAGTATTAAAAATGGATGTCAAATGAAAGATTTTTAAGAAATTTTTATATTGATAATTTATAATATATATGATGCTTTTGAGGGTTGCCCCCAATTTAAAAAGTTAAATTAAAATTATTTAATAAGTTAAGTGAATTATTAAGAGATGGTTATCAATGGAAATGGGTTTAAAATTCTTTATTTAGGAACTATATTTAGGAGGGTTGCCACGTGTTTAAAAAATAAATTTCAACTTGGTTCATCAGTTACTTGAAATATTTATAACGTTGTTGGACGAAAGATATTTACGGAGATTTTAGTTCGAGAATAAGTTTTAAGGGGTTGCCGCCTGTATTGAAAGTCGTATTTACTTTAGTTAGAAACAAGTTACATGAAATTTTTAAATCTTTAAATTGGACTTTTAGAATTTTTTTAGGGTATCAGAACAGGGCTGCCACCAGTTGAAAAAATTAAATTTCAAGTATTTAGTAAGTTTAATGGATTGTCAAAAGATGGTTATCAATCGAATGGGAGAGTTGCCATTTGCTTAAAAATCTAATTCAACTAAATTTATCAGTGAATCGAAATATGTATCACAATGCTGGGCGATAAAAAGATTTTAGTTTAGATTGAAAATACTTTTAAAGGGGTTGCCTCCTGTTTGAAAAGTCGAATTTGTTTTACTTATACACAAGCTAAATGAAATTTCGAAATATTAGTGTCAAACGAAAGGGTGTTGTGAAGGAGTTTCTGAAGGTCATCAAATCTGCACCGAATTTTTAAAATGAGAAGTCAAATTAAAGAACTCGGATTCTATGTACATAGATGTGCAATGAGGTTTTATTTTTTGAAGGTAGAACCTTTTTAGCGATACAGAGTGATTTGAAATTTGATGAAATGAAAACTGACACCATCAAAACCTCTGATCACTCAAAAAATGAGGAATTTCGGCGTTTTAACGCCATACGGGTCCATTAGTAGATATATATTAATTTCTTCATATATGTATATAAAAATTTTAGAATAAGTTTTAGGTGTGCCAATAAAAATTGTAGAACTGGAATTTTCGTTTCGCAAATGAGTATCATCTTATAATCAATTTATTTTTTCATTTGGTGGCGCACGAGTTTAATACTCTAGATTTGTTCTTTTTGGCAAGAACAATATTTACACCGTTTAATGTTGCCATTTTAAAGTGTCTTAAAACTTTTAAATTAAAAAAAATTTCAATTTCAAAAATTACGAAAAATCCATTGATTGAATAAGATGCAAAAAAGAATGCTTTAGCGTTTTTTTTTCACCGAGAAAAGATTTGCCCATATGTATATCAAACACACTTTGGATTTCTGTAGTTAGCTGATAAAGGGCTGTCTTCGTAGATACTTTTTTCTGTGCGTGAGTTGGCTACAGTGCAGCGGCCTAACTTTCAGTGTGTTTGATCTTTGTTGTCAATAATTTTCTCCGACTTCTTTAGTACAAAAGAGTTTAAACTTAATAATCTGAAGGACTTAGCTAAGGAGTAATCCTTTTTACCCATTTTGTGAGAGTAGATATAATAAAGAAGTGTCGTTTTCCACGAAAACGAGATAAAGTTAAAGCGTTAGAGTACCTTTACTAACAAATTGAGTTTATGAATTTTTCAAGGCCAAACACTTTTCAGAGTCAAACGACTGTATTTTCTAAATAATGTTTGCCCATCAACCACTAAGCAATTACAGGTACATATGTATGTACATATCTTGCTGTAAACATCAACCTGTAGCACAATTATAAAAACACAAAAAAAGAGCAACGAAAAATGCCCGACAACAGAAAACCCTCGCAGACAAACAAAAAATTATGCAAATACAGCAAAAAGCCAAATATGCAAGCCATTTATACGTTTGCTTTGCCACCAGCCACCAGCCACATCCAGCAAAAACCGTGTTACAGGCAATGCGCTGCTGCAAATTTACATATATGAGCGCATAATTGTGTGCAACATAATGTTGCAACAATAGTTATACAGCACTAAGAAGCTGGCGAGCAATGTAAGTTAAGCTGCGAGCGACGATGGCGGTGGATGGAATGACAATAGCAGCATATAGCAACAATAAAACGGCAATATAAGTACGTACAGTAAGTAAACCAACAACAACAACAACCAAAGTATCTAGTAAGAATAACAATAGCAACAAGCTGACAACTGGTAAACGACACGAGTTGTAGTACAATAGATTTTGCTGTTGTCATTTGTTAGACTATGAAGACGCACATTAAGAGGTTGCACACTCGCACACAAACATACATACATATATATATATATATGCATATGAGCAGCGAAGGAGTTGGCAAAAATGTTACCAGCAAAGGAATAACACGGCATTTTGTTGCTGTTGTTTAATATTGCTGTTTAGTTGCTGCTGTTGTTGCTCTAACTATTTCTGTCGTGGTTTTTGTTGTTGTTGGCATTGTCACTGTCGCTTGTTTTTGCTTGTACGACAACAATGAGTACACACACCTCTTAAACTTAGTTTCGGGCCATGCGCTCAGCCCACCTTTCCACCGCTCTTCTCATCCTTGCACTTGAACATTTTGTAGGCAACATATTCGTACAACACTTGCAACACTTACTAGCTGCGTCCGTCTAGTTACTGGCTACGGTGACTGTGGCAAATAGCATATATATTTTGCATGCTTTGCTTTTTTTTGTTTTTATGTAATAAGTGGCGTAAAAATGTTTATAAACGTTAGATGCGGGTATTGGTGGGGGTCTGTTGGCCGTGTGTGCAATTTATTTCGGCTTAAGGTCATAGATACACAAATATAATCGTACATGTGCACAAGCGAACACACACACACTCACACACCTATATACATCTTTACAATTTGTTATGCTGCATGACCATAAATACTTTGCGGTGTCTAGCAACAAATGTTGCTGGTTGTCAATTGTCACGTTGCAAGTTCTAGCAACATTTTATTATCGCTGTCGGCTGAGACAAGCTTTTTTTTATTACATAATGCGATTTTCATTTGTTTACTTGTTGCAAGTGTTGGCGGAAATCCAAAAATTTGGAGGATTATTGTCGCATGAATAATCATTTGCTGGTACTTTGCTAAGCGATGACTAAGAAGTTGTCCAGAGCAATTGGTAAAAAGGTATACATATGTACATAAGGGTGGTAAAAAAAAATCAAAGTCGGAATTTAAATGCTCTCATTCCATAGGATTGTTCTATACCGAAAAAATACACCCTGCTTTTTTATTTTGAAAACAAAAAAAAATGTGAGGCCGTTCAAAGCGCTCAAAATTTTCCATTTGTTTTTTATGGAAACAAAAAAACAATTTTCCGTAGAAATGGTATAGAATTCTTCAAAATCAATATTTTTTATAGGAAAATTTGGTTTCTCATCAGGAGACTTCCAATAATAATACCG
This sequence comes from Rhagoletis pomonella, assembly GCF_013731165.1. Taxonomy (NCBI): domain Eukaryota; kingdom Metazoa; phylum Arthropoda; class Insecta; order Diptera; family Tephritidae; genus Rhagoletis; species Rhagoletis pomonella. The sequence continues at coordinate 54,021,498 of NW_023458560.1, forward strand.
AATAGTTAAATTAATAATTTTTTAATAGTATAGGTTCCCAAAAAAATCCAAACATGTAATGGGGGTGACCAATAAAAAATTGTTAGTAGTAAAAAACGGTTAAATAAACAATTAAGTATGGTTCTTGGAAGTATCCTGAAGAGGAACTAGGTTTTCCGATCAAAAATTTTGATTTTGACGAATCCATACCTTTTCTAAGAAAAATTATTTTTCTTCCAAGAAAAATACATCGGAAACTTTGAGACCTCTGAATACTTTTTGATTTCAAAATAAAAAAAACGAGGGTATATTTTTCAGAATAGAACAGTCCTAGAGGGTGAGCGCATTAAGCAAAACAAAAGCGCGTAGTGCATATTTTACAAAACAAAACATCTTTCGTGAATATGATGTGTTTGGATGATACACTCAAACAAAAACTTCTCTTTATTAAAGAAAAACAGCAATAAAAATGAAGAAAAATGGGAACGAAATAGCATTAAAGAAGTTTTATCCTCTTTTCATGCCCAACATTTCTTCAAAATGATAGACTATATCCACGGTTCCATATTTTCGTGTACGTTATTACAGATTCCAAAGAGAAATTACTCATTCGGGAGAATTTTTTACTCATTCATTTTCGACCTTAAAGTATGGAAAGATTTCTTTGATCCAGAGATGGATTTTTGGTTCAGTGTAGTTGCATAAAACTACGATACTGATACATCCGATATTTTTCAGGTATCGATACTTTCTTTTGATAATACTTCCAAGTAAAGGTATTGATACCTGCATGGAATCGTTTCATCCCTCATCACATTCTGTGCTATAATGTCCCACGAGTCACAATGGAATGGCCCTCATCGTTTTTCCCCAATAAATCAACATTCTTCTCCCGGCGCCACCAAATATTCTCACACTCAATTTGCAGGCGCCTGGTGGTATCTTTCTGAGTCACAAAAGCGGCGAAGATCATTTGGCCAGATATCTTACTTATGCAGATGCCTTCTCAGTCCTCAACGTACTGTAAGGACACCCTTTATAAAGCCATAGTTCTTCTAAAGGTAATTTAAACTTTTCGACCCCGCATTTTTCTCCAAACAAAAAGGACTATAAGTAGTTTTACTTCTAATTTTGTAATTTTCATTATAGAAGTATCTGCGCAAAATTTTAAGGCGGTAAGGAACCGCAAATTTTAGATATAAGGAATTTGAAAAAAAAATCCAAAAAAGATGAAGATTATTTTTGCCATAATTATTAAGAAAATAATATTTTTCAGGATGTCAGATTTTTTCGCCAATGTTGATGCAGTTTCTTGCAAATATCTGCGATAAGTGTTAAAACAAATAAGTTACTTTTTGAACATTCTTTATGTGTACACATGTGACTACAGTTATCATTACGTTTGATTAAATAAAAATGCCCATGGTAAGCCCGTAAACATGAAAAGTTGCTCAAAGTAGACATTGGGGTCGAAAGGATTATTCATAAGCCTGTATCTCTTTAGGCTGTCCACCCCATTAAGATTTTGGCTTGGCGAAGTTGTGTGGTGCTTTGCCAAAATGGACTGACAGACTGGTCGGCGTCGTTGATGACGTAAACTAGCAATTGCGATGACAGGCAACAGTGACGAAGACGTCTATGCTAGAAGGCTCAACGGCGGCTCTCAGCAATGGTGAGTGTTGATTCTAAACAGTAATGAACAACGGTGATGGTGCGAATCGGCGGTACTTGTATTTACTCTGGTAACAGTAGGACAAATGCTGATCGCCTGCGTAGACTGATCTGCGAGGAATGATGAGTACCTTTGGAGAATGATGAACACCTGTGGGGACTGACGAGCAGCAGAGTGCAGTTGCACTACTAATTTACATTCTGCAATTTGTCATATTATTATACATCTAGTTTGGAACTCATCCCAGCATCTTGTGGCACCAGTAAGTAGTTTACTAAAGTTAAAATCGCCACTTTTATGTACATAATTACATTCAGCCGCTTTATTTCATACTCTAACTCGATACAGTTAACTGTTTACGTTATCTAGCGTAAGCATTTGGTTTTATATTACATCATTTTATTTAAACTCATTTCATCCTCTATTTTCGTTTCGTTTTATAGTTTAACTTTTCGCATGTTTGAAAAATTTGGGTCAGCAATGCTTTCTCTGCTCAAATTTTTCGCAAAACGTCAATGCCTACGCTTAAAGCATTTTTTGTTTGCTTATTTTCTACACGCAATCCTTTGATCCTCTGTCACGTCATAAGAGTAAGAAGCTATCAGCAAGGAAAGCAAATAATTATTTTATTCCCAAAAAATACTGCACTCCTTCAACGTAGGCCTAAATATTTGATTTACAGCTCTTGTACTGCATGCTGACAGTGTCAGTGGAAATAAAAAGTATCATAAAATGTACAGTGGTTCATTGACATTAAATTTATACTCAAATTTATTTCCTTTCCCCAATGCCGACTAAGTCAAATGTTCAGCACGGCGATTTTATTTTTATGAGAAGCTATTTTTCATGGCCGGGGGGCGACCGCTATTAGAAAAAACTTGTTTATGTTTTCATTTTTTGATGTTGGTCGAATCACTAGTCAGAAATAGTCAGAATTGGTCAGATTTTACTGGAAATCGATCCCGTACTACGTTCTCTGACTAATAAGAGGACAGAAAAGAGAGTAAATAAGGTCCTCTCTCTATAAGAAGTTATCAGTTTTATTTGGGAGATTTTTTGTTGGTAAATTCTGGTAAATATGTCCAACGATCAGCCGTAGTGTGTTTGTAACCAAAAAAATGCGTGTTGAAAAGTATTCTAATGAATTTGAAAGTAAGTATTTTTTGGTTATTTATATGTGCGAGCTGGGTGTTTTTACATACAAAAAAACAAAAATTTACAACCAAAATTTGGAGGGTATGTTGAAGTTACCGGGTTACTCTCTCGCTCTGGGCGAATTTTTATTTTTTGACACTTTTACTAGTTTACTCTGGGCCAATTTTTTTTTTGACACTTTTACTTGTTTACTCTGGGCCAATTTTTATTTTTTGATACTTTTACTAGTTTTAGTCCGAGGAATACGGGACTGGACTTAATAGTTCCTTTTTTTTTGTTATTAAGTAACTCAGTTGTCGCGGCGTATGAGTAACTTTTTTCTTGTTTCCTCGAACTAAATCTTTCAATGCATACATTCATACATACATTGTCTAACATTAACAGGGCAATTCTGGCTAAGATAGTGAAAAGGCTTTCGTAAGACAAATGGAAGACAGATGGCAAGGTAGTTCGAAAGACTTTTGTTATTCTAACACAAAAGTCTTGCTATTTTGAGAGAAAGCACTTGCATACCATTTAGCTCGGGTCACTCCAACAGTCGCGATGGCCGAGTGGGCAAAGCACATGCGTGCCAATCGAGAGATCCGAGTTCGAGTCCTGACGCAGCGGAATTTTTCTTTAATTTTTACAAACTAATTTTATGTATTTCTTTTTCAATTTTTTTTTTCTTCATTCATTTTTTTTAATGTTTTGGTTGTTATTGTTTTAAAAAGGATATATTTTTTATTTCATTTAATTTTTAGAAACTTGTTTTATTTTTTTATAAATTTTTTTTTTAGTTTTCTGGTTATTTTTTTAATTTTAAGATTTTATTGCGTAAAAAAGAAAAAAATTCTTATTTAATTCCGTTTACTCTAGAAATTTTTTTTCTTCTTTTTAATTTAAATTGTTATTCTTTTAAAAATAAAAAACAAAAATTGTATTTAATTTAATTTTTAGGATCTTATACAATTTTTTTAGTTGTTTTTTTGTCATTTTATAATCTTTCTTAATTTTTAAGTACTACTTCCTTTTTTCTTTTTATAATTTATTTTTTTTATTTATTAATTTTTATTGTTTTAAAATGAAAAATATATATGCATGTACATATGTTTTTTTGATTTAATCTAATTAAAAAAAAAACATTGCTAAAAGACGAACAGCATAACGCCAAGACCTCCTCGTTAGCAGATCTTTCATTTAGTCTTTCGAATGACAGTAAAGAGCTTTCAAATCATTGTTTGGCGCTAACACGTTTTGCTAAAAATGAGTTTGAGTTTTTCTTCCAATTTGCGGCGTGCGTCTTGATTTGTCATATAAATATAGAAAACGAAAATTTTGCTTCGCCTGCGAAATGAGAAGAAAATATTCGCACTTCGATATGAGACCGTGATATACCGTCTAGGACCACTGTGTATTTGATTTCGCCAAACAGGGATCAAACCTCGGTATTAGCGAGTAGTACCATATCTAACTAATCCACTACATCGGCAGCCAGTTTATACATATATATTTTCAATAAAATAACTCTTCCAATTTTTTTTTTTTAAGTAAGTTCGAGTGAGCTTTTAACCACTTGCCGCACCCTTATAAACCACTGTCAAACTGTCTCCTCTGCCATGACTTTTTTTTATTTCTGATCCGCCTGCTACTATCTAAAGTAAACATCACGTCAACATACTGACGCCCCTATGGGCAACAGCTCAACATACAAAACCTTGCGGATAACGCTTGCACATGTGCAGCAGCATTGCACTTTTAAAGATTTCGAATTTTGTATTTTGCTGAATTCTCAACGTTACAAAAGACTAATGGCCTTATTCATAAAAAATAAAGTAGCTTTATAAATTGAAAAATGTATGAAAACGTCAATTTATAAAGCTCTTTAAGGCTACTATATTTTTTATGAATAAGGCCATAGTTGCGATCCCGTACGAGTCCGGACTAGTCAGAAATAGTCAGAATCAGTCAGATTTTACTGGAAATCGATCCCGTACTCGGTTCTCTGACTATTGAGAGGACAAAAAAGAGAGTAAATACGGTTCTCTCTCTGTCAGAAGTTACCAGTTTTAGTCCGAGAATTTTTTGCTAGTAAATTCTGGTAAATGTGTCAAACGATCAGCTGTAGTGTGTTTGGCAACCAAATTGTAAACAAAAGAAAAGTGCACTCTGCTAATTCATGTTGAAAAGTATTTAATTACTTGTTTAAATGGATTCTAATGAATTTGAAAGTGGTTTTGGTTATTTACATGTGTGAGCTGAGTGCGTTTACATACAAAATAAGCAAAAATTTACAACCAAAATTTAGAGGTTATGTTGAAGTTGACAGAAGTTACCATTTTTTACTAGAAAGCGATCCCGTACTTTTCAATGTTACTCTCTCGCTCTGAGCGAATTTTTATTTTTTGACAGTTTTACTAGTCCGCGTCCGAGGAATACGGGATTGCACCTCATAATTATTTATTATTTGGCAATTGAGCATGTCAGACGATGCCATATAAAATTTCCAAATTCAAACAAAATAAAATAATTACATGTTGGCAGTCAGTGACGCTGCTCAAGAAAGTAAACACAGCAATAAGAGCAAAAACAAAAAATGCACACTCAGTGCACTGAATGAAAACTGGCATTTAAGAAATACTCTTAAGCAAAGATTCGCAGCACTTGAGCGTAAAAATTGATATATGTATAAAGCCAAAAAAGCGACAACTCGGATCAACGATGCAACGTTTGCCAACTGACAGTAACGCCACCAAAATCAAAACCAACACCAGCACCACCACTTTGGTTTGGTTTGCGCTGCGGTGATCTGTCGGTCGGTCAGTGGGCGTAGGTGAAACGAATAATGCGAAGAAATACACGTAAGTTAGTAATGCCACACTACTCGTAAAAAGGCCCAACTGTAGCGTTGAAACACACCCAGTAAAAATGCTGGAAAAAAATAAAAAATAACAACTTTAAGGCATTCAATGCAACGCAATGTCGAACAGGTACACAACAACACGCTAACACCACAAACGTTAACGCAGGCTTGGTGACGTAGGCGCAAGCGCAGTTGCTGCAAGTGTTTTGGTTCTGTAGCCTTAAGTGTGTGCTGTGGTGTGGCATGTGGCAAAAATAAGTAAATACTGGTAAGTGGATAATGGTGAGATGGAGTATATGGCATAAAAATGTGCATCGAAGCGGTAACCACGCACTTTTATGGGCGTAAATACACTCCAAAAAAAATTTCTGAACGGCGAATAAAGTTGCAAAGGAAAGGGCAAAGTGTAGAATAGAGAAGATGAAAGCGATGCCATGACTTTCTAAATCGATTAGATTTGAAGTAAAAAATGCGAAGTAAAAAAAGATCTACCTCTAACCTATAACTTTTCCTTAAAAAACATATAGAATTCGGTTAACGTGGTCCAAATTTATGCGGTAGCATTCATAAAAAAAATATCCCCCTTTTTTTATGCCGATTAAAAATTTATTTGTAATTCGTTTAGCTGCGATAAGGTGAGTTAAGGTAAGGTGAGGGCAGTCAGACTAAGCTGAGTTGAGTTGATATGATTGAGGTGAGTTGTGGTGAGGTGGGTTGTGGTTAGTCTAGGCGATTTGAGGTCGGTTAAGTGAATGCTAGTTGAAGTAAGGTGAGGCGACTTGAGGTGAGTAGAGTTGAGGTGAATTGAGTTGAGGTGAGTTGAGTTGATATGAAGTGAGTTAAGGTGCGGTGAATTGAGGTTAGTTGGTGTGAGATGAGCTGAGATGAGGTGAGGTATGGTTAGTTGATTGGTGACTGAGGTGAGTTGGGGTGAAGTGAGGTGAGTAGTAGTAAGTTTACACGACTTGAGATTGGTTAATGATGCGAGCTGAAGTAAGGTGGGGTGAGATGAGGCGATGTGAGTTGAGGTGATTAAAGTTGAGGTGAATGGAGGGTAGTTGAGATGAGATGAGCTAAGTTGGGGTGAGCTGAGTATGTCTATTTTTATCACCATTTATTCTGTTTGTCTTTTTCTTTAGTTTTGTCTTTATTCCAATCGTTTTTTTCCTAAACTTTGTCTTTATCCTTTATACTGATCCTTTAGATTTTTAAGTTTACCTTCATCTTCATCTCCGCCGTTATCTTTATGTTAATTTTTGTGTTCATACATACATATACATATCATACATATTCACCTTTACCTTTATCTTTGTATTATCCGTAATCCAAATGTTATTCTTAAACCGATGCTGCATATATTTAGGAGGCATTTCAATCCCCAAGCATCCACCATTTTCGCTGCGTTCAGCAAGTTGACTTCTAAATTCACTTCCGCCGCTAAGGAAGTTTTTCTTCAAAAAAACGTTTTTATTTAGTTCACGCCTTGTTTTAGTGTTCATGAAGAGGTTTGTAGGTAAATACTTTTTCTTCTTTTAAAGTCTCAGGGCTCAGGCTAGTTTGATATTCTATGATGGGTAGGGTAAGAATTCTTACTGCAGATTTGTTAAAAGAAAAATTTTCTGCAGTTCCTTTCCTTCTAAGTTTTGCCATGAGAGTCGCCTCGGTGGGTTAATTGGTCATTAGTTATCGGTCACAGCAACACAGGATCGGCAGATAACATCGCCCTAAAAGTGGACAGGAGGCTGATTTGCATGGGGACACGCATATGTACACGGCGACGCCCACTCATACGAGGTTTCACCCGTGTCATTCCACAAAAGTAACCACTTGGTACGGATTTGTGGCTGAGGAAGTCAGTGATATGTACTTTTTCGAAGACGATGGAAATTTTTACAGCAGGAAGACGCTACGTACAATGCAGGAAACGCCATGATGGACATTCTGAGTGTAATCGTCTGTGACATGCGCGCAGCAGGTGTATGTTTCTGGTCCAGGGTTTGACTCGTTGCCAGCCTGAGCAGAAGAATTCACCACAATAGACCAACTTCGCTCTGGCTACTGCATCAGGCTAAATTCCTATCTGAGAAGGATCACTACAATGAGTGCCCGGCATGAGGAAAGTCATCTCACGACTCCCGACACCTCTTGGCATGCCTCTTAAATCCCACTCAACTAACGCCCCTGTCTCTATGGACAAACCCAGTCTGAATGGCACACTTCCTGGGTATCCCGTTAGCTGCGCTTGACGACACCGTTTGAGGGACAAGCCGATCTAGGCAGGGCTGAGTAGCCACTACAGCGACAACAAAAACATTGACATTCTGGCTAGAGCTGACGTGAAACGACCAACAAAATCTTGCGGTTTGACTCCGCTAGACTTCTTCTAAAATAGCTGGTCGACTGGTATATGCCAATAATAAGCCGCGATCGATTGATGTCCTTAAAGTCAACACAGTCCAATACATCGTCAAAATCTAAAGAGAAATACGGCAGAGCCATTAGCAATTGCATTAGCATTTTCCATGCCACCTTTTAGTTGTAGTAATTTTTAAATAAAGTTTCTTATGGCTCTACATGCGGCTTTTATTAGGCTACAGCTTATACACCTCTGCCCCATTCACTCAACTTGCGAATATTTTTTAAAGTGCATGTTGCACCTCTTCTTTTTAAACACCGTTTAGTTTGCGCTACGCATTTCCTGAACGTCCTACAATTTCTCCAAACCCATACAAGCGACTTCTTCCACTGTTGCACCTCTGCCTCACAACCACACATATTTTTTTTTATTTTTTTTATTTATTTTCTTTGAATTCGTTTCATTTGTATGTATGACATCGAGTCCTCGCTGGGTGTCGCATTTTTGCGAATTAATTACTTTATATGAGGATGCATTTCATCAAGAGCTCTCAAGAGTGATCATCCTGAAGGGTTCGCCACTCGAAGGTACACAAACATACATACATATGCACAAAGACGCCATTGTACACAGATGACGACGGCCTCATTTCGCATTTTATGAGTATTTTACCTGCCAGCGGTAAAAAGGATAAATTAAAAGCTTTTCTGTGAGTGGTGCATGGGCGCATGCGCGTGCATTCAATCGTTTGTGCGTGCGTGAGTACATGCGTGCATGCGACGGATCAGGCGATGGATCGTGCGACGACAATGGCAAAGACGAAATTAAATCATTTAAGCGTGAAAGCATTGGCTTTTCAGATTTGGATGCAAGCAGCGTAATAAAAAAAGAAAAAAAGAAAAAGTAGAAAAGGTGTAGGTAAAGAAAAAAACATGGGGCTACAAAAATCGTGCAGCCTGACAACAGCCACATCAAAGTCAAGCTTATAGCGTTGCATTTTGCGGCTTAAACGTATAAGCGCGCATCACTGTTGCATGCAACATCAACTCAAGTCAACAGCAGCGGTTGGTTGCTTGTATGCAGTGAATGAGTTGTTTACTTTTGTTGTTACATTGTGGGGGTGTAATCAAGCGAATTTGATGCGCGGAAATGTTGTGCATTATTTAGGATTAAAGATATCATTGCGCGCGCGCTGCTCACAATGAATGAAAAAGTAAAACATAAAGAAATAGTGGAAAAAGTTTGACTTGCCCATATAAATATGTATGTACTATGTATAATTGAATAAATCCATCTGCATTCAAATGTATAATAAAAGTTCTGTGTAGGCGTTTGTCAAAGCTATCTACTCGCATTGAAGGCAAATGATAATAATTTTAGCATTCGGTATAAATTTCTCGCTAAAACCCTTCCTTATTTGCTGTAGTGCTCTGAGGAGTAGCTTTCGCGTAGGTGATTGCAACATGTATAGAAAAATTATTTCTGCGAAGTAAAATAAAATTTTCAAACTAGAAATTTTATTAAATACGTTAGAAAAATTAGTTTATAAGTCTAGTGGTCCAAACAACTTACCTCGAACTTTTTAAGGAAGAATTATTTCACCACCACTGGATGTTTGCTTGTCATAGGAGTCGACTAAACTCTACTCGTGCAAGCGACCGAACGGGTTAAATGCATATCGATGATTAGAAGAATTATAAAAGGAATACCCACCACTTTAACAGTTGAGTTAAATTTTCACACTATGTAATGGATAAACGTGTGACTTATATTCAATGTGTCACTCACGATTATGGAAAGCTACCAGCACTTGCAGCAGAGTCGTGGATTCCAGAAAATAAAAGCGAGAGCGATCACTCTAGGGGAAAGGTTGCAGATTATAACTATCCATTCTTCTTCTGAGTCGCAGCGACATTCCAGTCAAGTGGAGAATATCAAGCCTGACTTCCTTGCAAGAGAAGAAAGCCAGCAACTTTCCAGCTGTTGCCTGAACCAAAAATACCATATCAAACAAAATTATGCCCTCAGAAATAGGTGTCCCCTTTGAGTGTTGTGGGGGCACTCAAATCTATTGGTAGGAGGTACAAAAGAGGATAAGTGTTGGCTGCTGTTTGCCTCAAATACCTTTTGAAAATGTGACAGTTTCACTCGAAAGATTCTGTTTTTTTTTCAGGCCTTGGTTGCGACGATACTTGTTTAAAGAGCTGGTTGTTGCCTCTGCATACTTTCCCTTTGACTCTCTATTGCCCCCAACTAGTCTCTCTGGTTTCTTTTTTGCGTTGCGATGCCAAATTACATAAAAAAACTCGGGCAGCGGGAGGTTTCATTTTGAGAAAACTCTGGCCCATTTTTTACTGATGCAAAATTAAAAACACAAGTATGAAGCGGGCTAGTCTCAAAAAACTTCAGAAATCATCTCACCAATATCTATCTATTAAAGCTCACTTTTCAACACATGCGCATTTATCATCGATAGAGAAGGCATTGCGGAAGTTCTGGTTACGTTCTCTATTCTGGATTGGGCACCAAAACCCATTCCCAGTACGAATAACCGGGTCTGTAAGACATTTTTCTTACCATGCTGCAAAGAGCTCAATATAGAAGGAAGATTGGTAGACTGGCCGGGGGGTATAGCAGCGCTTTTAATAATGTCTTAAAACAAATTATTCAAGTAGAAATATCAGCAATAAGAGCACATACATCCTCTTGTTGCAGTAGTGTCAAGAACAATACGTGAGATCGCCAAATCGGTCAGCAGTCATACCACACAGAGAGGCGTACTGTTGCCGTGGATCAAAATGTTACTTAGTGTCACTGATTTTTGGACGAATAGACCACGAAAGTTATTATTCAGGTCGAAGATATGCGGGGGACAGGTGGATGACTGACTCGATGCATATGTGTACAGATTGTGTGCAAAATGGATATGAGAATAGGCGTCGCTCATGTTTCTTTTGTCTCTTATGACGGAAGACGCTAGTCTCATAGTTGGTGAACTAATCATAATAAAAATATTTTGGCGCTAAAACTTTTGTTAAGGGCTGATGGTGTTACAAAAAATGGAGGGACCTACAGTTTTACGCCGCCTCCGAATGGCAAATGGTTTTTATGCGAAGATATTTCACTCTAAGATTTGCCATTAACTGTAGAGGGGCGACCGCTGTTAGAAAAAAAAAGTTAGTTCGCCTGGGCCACACTGGAGAACTGAAAGTTACGTTACATATCTATTTTGTCTCACAACCAATATACATACATACATACATACACCTGCATTTGCTTAAGGTTATGTTTTTTGTCTTTTCTACCTAGATCCCTACCTCTACCCCTCTTCGTTCTAATTACATTTATGTTACTCTGTTTTCCTTTATACTCTATCGATAACAAAATCGATGACAAATTCGATAAAAATTTCGAAAGCAAAATCGGTAATAATATTGGTAGCAAAATCGATTAGAAAATCGAAAAAATATCGACAAATAATCGATAACAAAACCAATAACAAAAATCTATTAGAAAATCGATAAAAATATCGATAACAAAATCTAAAAAAAATATCGATAAATAATCAATAAAAAAATCGATACTAAAATCGATAAAAATATAGATTCTATAATAAAATCGATAAATAATCGAAAGCCAAATCGATAAGTAACCGATAATAAAATCTATTAAATATCGGTAGCAAAATCGATGACAAATTCGATAAAAATTTCGATATCAAAATCGATAATAATTTTGGTACCAAAATAGGTTAGGAAATTGACAAAAATATCGATACCAAAAGCGATAACACAAATTGATTAGAAAATCGATAAAAACATAGATAACAAAGTCGATACAAATATCTAAAATCGATAAAGTATCGATTATTATTGGGGCGTATTCTTGTTTTCGTATAACAAAAATTTCCAATTTTTTTATTGGTACGAAAACAAGAATCCGCGGTATTATATCGACAAGTTCCGAAAAAATCGATAGCGAAATCGATCACAAAATCGATATAAATATCGACAACAAAACCGATAAAAATATCGATTACTATATCGATAATTCCCGACAATCCCAAAAATCTCTAAAATCCCGAAAATCTCTAAAATAGTTCCCAGGTTGAGTCTCTGTATCACTATCTATATCCTTTTCTCTATAATTACCTTTATTTTAATCTTTGTTCCTCTATCTTCATCATTACTTTTATCGATATCCTCATCTTTTTCTTTATATTTATCTTCGTTTTTACTTTTATGTTTATCATTTTCTTCATCTACATATTCCCCTTCACCTTTGCCCTTATATAAGTAAAGTGTTTAAATTTACCTTGGCCTACATTTTTGCCTTTATCTTTACGCATCTTTGTTTTTGTTTTTATTTTTACCTTTGCCTTTATCCTTTTCTTTATCTATGTACTACTCACCTTTACTTTCATTCTTTTATTGGTCTTTTTCTAGGTGTTATTTTGGAACCTTTTATTAGCAAGTTTTTGTTAAATTAATACCACATGCATGCACTCAAGAAGTACCTGTTTCAGCCCCAACCATTTCCGTGTGCAATTTCCGTTGAATTTGCCAATTTACTCATAACCAATCAACTGCCGCTAAAGAAGTTTCACTTCAAAAATCAAATTGAGAATGTGTGAGCAGACTGTGAAGCATATTCTCCACAAATGTCCAAGCCGTCATCCTGGATAGTACAAAAATAGGATGCTGAAGTGATTCAAAATATGCATATTGTGGTCTCCCTCAAAATTACTTAATGGTCATTTAACACTCTAGTGTAGCCAATACTAAGTTACTAATGCATCCTTAGAGTGATGGACTAAGGCTGCATAACGAACAGCAACCAAACAATTTAGTAAATTGTACCGACATAGCCAGGACTATGAAGATCTGCCGTGCTTATGCACCCAGCGCCTTCTTTGGAATACGTACCTTACCAGTTTTAATTCTAAAAATAAGGCCACCGACTTTAAAATCGGACACCTGACAGGCCATAGGGGGTTTGCGCGACGCAATAGTTCCAGAACTAGAAATCTCTAGGAACATAAAGCATGCATTGTAGATAGTGTTCTCTGGCATACAGGAGACCTTTGTAGCACACAGTCATATTTACAAAATAACATAAAAGCTGGTATGTGATCATTGCTTCAGCACCCTCAACGCTCTCTTGGAATCACGAACACAGTACTAGTAAACTAGATGTGCAGGAGTGAGACAAGCTACGTGGTTTCTCGGTCCGACTGAGAATGCTAAAAGAAACCTCTTACTTTAGCCAGAGAAAGCCTCCGAACTCTCACTAGGAATTTCACAGGATACTACTTACTTCGACCTAAGGCATTGTGGCTTCAGTGAGCTGTACGAAGAAACGTCAGAACATGATCTCAGTGAATGTGTTGCTCTCGTCAGACGCGGACTCGACCGCGTAGGTGGCCAAGCACCTAATCCAATTGAAATTTGGAATGAAAAGCCCTGCAGGTTACGAGCACAAGCGAAGTCAAACAGTCTCAACCCATTACCGAAGTTCGATCATGGCGACTGAATTTTCCAAAAAAAAATTGCCCAAGGATACACTACTTTCCCACCCTGGCGTGCAAGCCGTCCAGCCGGATTTTAATATCAGTGCCTCTTGCACTGAATTTGTGTGCACTAAAGCTTTTTTTATTTAAACTAATCTGCAAGCCAAATTAATACCCAACCACGTACAAATAAAAATAGAAATAAAAATGAGATAAAAAGTGTAAATAAATTATAAATTAACTATTTCACAAATTCTTGGCGTCGCTTCCATGGCGTAATCTTGGTGCCAATTTATGGATAGCATTTTGCTTAAAACACAAGTGTTATTTGCCACAAAAGCGTCGTATTTCATGTAGCAAACAAGCCTACTGCTACCACTGCTACGTAAGTAGTTACGATGCGCACAACGAAAATAGCTTTTTAATAGCCGCTAATAAAATCTAAAAGCCATCAATTACTTACATGCAACAAACGCTTATAGGCAATGAATCGAGACGGTAAAAGCGTTGTAAATATGTAGATATGTACATACATATCTGTGTTCATATGGAAAAGTAGCTTATGTCGAAAGGCTGGCTTTAGTATAAATCGGCATTCGCAGCATCCGATTGCGAATGACTCACTGGCGCTAAGCCGTTGAAAAACTTTTGGCAAATAAACGTAGAAGAAATAGTTTCGATACTAGCAAGTCAATATTCTTATTAAGTCTCATCAAAAAATTCCTTGCCGTTTAAAAAATAAAGGGATTGCCGCATTATACTAAAGCCAGCCTTTCGACATAAGCTACTTTTCCATACGAACACAGATATGCATGTATGCATGTTTGTGTCCACTTACCCGCCATTAAATAGGCGCAATGGCGCACAGTAGCAAATTAAAACCAAATCACATAATTCAGTGTGAAAAATCACCTGAAAGCCAATACCATTTTGAGGTCATAAAAACTGCATGCAAATTATAGGGATTGTATTACAACTGTGAGCAAAAAAAAAAAAAAAAAAAAAACCCAAAAAAAAAATAATGGTAAACCATTGCTGCTGCCTTTTCCGCTGCACGAAATTACTTAGTAAATATTATTACAAACAATCTACACTAAACGCCAAGTCAGCTTAGTTGCAACACTCAAGGCCTGTTACTCAGCGTCGAAACGGTGGTCAATAAAGTCGAAAAGAAATTAAGACATTTTTATTGTTATTCCACTTGTTTTTTTCATGTTTGCACCATTCAATAATTTTGCGGCTAATTTGTTGCGCTTGCAACATTGCGCCGGCACTGCGGTATCATCAACCAAGAGCTGCAAAGGTACCTACAAAGTATCTGCGCTGGCTGTCGGTGAATGCGAAAAATCATAAACATACATACCTAAGCGCTAAATACACAAGTTCAAAGATTTTGATTGCCGTTTCGGTTGTCGAATAATTTCTGGCACAATTTCCAAGTACTGTTGTTGCATGGTGCATGCAGCGCTAGCAAGGTTGCTTACAAAAGCGCGCTGCTTAGGCAAAAAAATACAGCAACAACAAAAAAAAACATTTGAAAAAATTTTCTTAATTCACACTGTCTTACTTTAGCTGGCTATCTGACCGTCACTTTATTTGCTATTCCATTTTTCAACCACTTATTCAGCTCAGCAGCTAAGCCCTATATTTAATGGGCACCTTCAGTTTGCGCTGCAATTTTTATTGAGGCGGTAATTATAGTGGTCAATGAATGTGGCAGTGATAGCAGTGATTCCTTTCGCTTATTTAGAAAATAATTTATTTGCACAGTGCAATGGTATTTTTTTTTTTAGAGCTCTCAAAGAGGTGGAGAAATAAAAGCTAAGTGCCGGTAGCTAGCCAAGGCAAATACCGATTTCATGAAGTTGAAGAAGAAAATCAAGCGGCAGTAGCTATGGAGTAGCTAAGGGTTTGTTTCATTAATGCAAGACGACTACATAGCTGTACGCAGATCGAAAAAGAAGGCTAGTTTTATCACGTTGTAATACTTGACGAACGACGCGCATCTAGTACTAGAGAACGTTTAGGCCGACCCAACGTTCAGTTGAACCAATAACTTGTTAAACTCCATAGCGCGAACGTGGTCGGCAAAAAATCCTCCGGCTGAACCCTCCACGAGGGTGCTGACTGGTAATGGGCACTACAGAGGATTCTGTGCGATGTCAGAATGGTGCTCAGCTAAGATCAGGAATCAGTGCTATGTGCTAAACTCCTTAATAGCGTAGTCATATGGAAATGGTTTCTGATCGTGGCTTGGAGGTCTGAAGGGGCTGGATCAAGGCGTCACGCGCACCGTACCGAGGATCGGCCAGGCTGGGGGCCCCTAAATAGCCCAGTCGCGAACGGAGCCCTCTGGGAGGCGGCCACACCCAGGATGTAAGTAGGCCTTACCTGGGCATCGCGGATCTCTGCCCGGGTGGACGAACCCCTTTCTCCGCAGCCCGTGGGATCAATTATGGATAAGAAACAATTAACAACAACAACAACAAAAACAGCAACAACATCATCAAAAACAATGTATAAAGGGACCGGCCCCCTTAAAGCGTCGGAAGGGTCTCGGCCCACTAAACAAGGAGCTCAAGCGATGCAGAGTACCTCCACCAGCCGTAGTGCGGTGACAAATAGCGGGAAACCAAGGCCAATGGTGAAACCGGGCCAAGCTCTCGCGAAAACGAAGGAAAGTGGCGGTGGGGCTGCTCAAAGGAGTCCACCCCGGGAAACTCCTGGCACCAGTGGACGCCAACCTGGCATGCAGATTGCAGCCGGGGATAAGGCTGAATCTGGGGCGCAGGCCCCGGGCGGTCCTCCCGCGACACCCACGGCCTTCAAGAGGCCTGACCAGAGGCCAGAACCAGCTGCAGCGGGCTATCGGCAGAGGAAGCTGGCTGCTCGAATCCTGCAAAGGTTCACCGCAACGCCTGACCTGTGTAGCAAGGCGAAAGAAGAGCATGTGAAGGAGATCCTCACAGAAATCGACTGGGCAAAGGCAGTCCTGCCCGACTACCGCAAGCCGGAGGAGAAGCAGCCGCAGGCGCCCTCCAGTAAGCGCAATAGATCGGGGGAAAATACGCCCAACCAATACGCAAAGAGGGTCAGAACGCAGGGGCCTTCTTTTGCTGAAGTAGCCAAGGAGCAGATCCTGCTCGGCGTCATCGATGAGAGCAACGAAGACAGCCTCACCCTGAGGCAGCAATGGAAGTGGGTTAAGGCCGCGATGGCCGACATTGCTATCAACATTATGTTGGAGAATCCGGGACCTCCGCCAGGGGTGGTTCCAAAATAATATCCGCATTATAGCATGCGAGGATGCTAGATCAGCGGAGATCTACAAGAAAACAGTCGCAGGTATTGGAGAAGTCTACCCTGGTGCGAAGCTCAGGGCGGTCGACTTCAAGGACCTACCGGTGCGACCGAGAGCGAGAGCATGGTTGCCTTGCAAACCAGCGGAGCCAGAAAGGATCCTCCAAACCATAAGGCTCTATAACCCGGAGCTACCTACCGATAATTGGAAGGTGGTCAAAATCAACGAAAGCGGTAAAGCGACGATGCAGGTTGTCCTGCTTCTAAATAAGGACTCCATAGAGTTGTTGGAGCAAAAGAGCGGGGTCATACGTTACGGCTGTGATATGGCCAAAATTAAGGTCTACAGCTATGACGTAAACGCAGCGAAGAACCTGATCGCGGAGGTAGAGCCGGAAGAGGCCAACAGCGACGTGGAGATGGAGGAAGAATCCGAGCAGGTTGATCCGATGGACGACCTGACCGGGGGTTATGCCTCATCGACTTCTTCGCTGGGGGTCGGACGCATGCTTCGGCTTTATACGGAGGAGGAGTTGATCGAGATGTCGGAAGACGCGGTCAACTCCACCCTAATAGGCGACGTGGGCGATAACGGCCAAGATGGTGAAGGTACTGCAGATTAACCTTCACCACTGTAAAGCAGCTTCAGCTGCACTGCTGCTCCGTCTAACAGCTAAAGGGGCAGCCGACATCGTCCTAATCCAAGAACCTTGGGTGGTGGGACAAAACATTTGTGGGCTGAAAGCGCCGGGCTACAGACTGGTAAGTGGAGCCTCAACGGGGAAACCAAGGACGTGCATATTGATAAGTATCACACTAAAGTGTCTCTTTCTTCCACAATTTAGCGACGAGGACACAACAGCGGTCAGTCTAAGTGCAAACGGACGACCAATTAAGATGGCATCCATGTACCTAGCGCATGACAAGGAGGTGCCAACTACCTGCATTAAAGACCTAGTGGCCAGCACGAGAGAGGCGCTAATTTTGGGAGGTGACGCAAATGCCCACCATCACACCTGGGGCAGCTCCGATGATAACGAACAGGGTGAGTCACTTTTTAATTTCATACTTAGTTCTAAGCTTGTTATTGCGAATAGGGGGAATGATCCCACTTTTATTACAAAATCCCGAAGGGAAGTTCTGGACGTTACCCTTATCTCTGAGAATGCGGAATGTCTGGTCGGGAAGTGGAAGGTGCTTGAGGAGCACTCCTTTTCCGACCACCGATATATCCAATTCGAGGTATTAGGGGAAACGCCCAAGGCTCCTCTAACTAGAAACTTGCGAAATGCCAACTGGCATAGGTATCGGAAAGAGCTGGATAGGCTTTTGCCACAAGATAGAGAGCCGGCTACTCCAGCAAACCTAGAGGAGCTGGAATATCTTGTCGACCATTTTACGGGGGCCTGCAGTAAGGCAATAGACATTGCATGCCCCAAAAAGCAGCACCGGGGTAGGAAAAAGCCACCCTGGTGGAATGAAGAAATCAGGATTTCACGCAAGAACTGCAGGAAAACCTTCAATCAGGCTACTGCGTCTGGTAGTGAGGGTCATTGGGAGACCTACAAGACAACGTTACGGGAGTACAAGAAGCTCCTAAGAAGGTCGAAAAGAACCTCATGGAAAGACTTCTGCAATGGGGTGGAGTCTATCTCAGAGGCAGGCAGGCTCAGAAAGATACTCTCAGGTACTGCCCAGAAAGCCCCAGGATGCTTGCAAAGACCTGACGGCTCCTGGACAGAGACCGAGGAGGAATCACTGGATCTGCTTCTTTGCACACACTTCCCGGGTGCCACGGATAGCATGCCGGTACAGCCACATCTAACTGGAGATCTTTCGGTCACTGGAGATTTCCTCACTAGGGAAAAGTTCATCTGGTCTATTGGGACATTTAAGCCCTATAAATCAGCAGGTCCGGATGGCATTGCCCCCATACAGCTGCAGCAAACACTTCAGCTAAGCTCAGCGTGGCTGCACGCTATAATTAAGGGAGTATTAGCTCTTAACCATATCCCTAGAAAGTGGAGGGAATCAAGAGTGGTGTTCATCCCCAAGGCAGGGAAGGTGTCTCACAATAACCCAAAGGATTTCAGGCCCATCACCTTGTCGTCATTTCGACTGAAGGTTATGGAGAGACTGGTGGAGGTCCGTATCAGAGAGTCGGTTGGTGACAGACTCTCTACCACACAACATGCTTATACGAAAGGTAGATCTACAGAAACGGCGCTACATGAAATAGTGTCGTATATAGAGAGATCACTAGACATCAAAGAATATACGCTAGCAGCCTTCCTGGATATAGAGGGCGCCTTTAACAACATCATGCCGGGCGCGATAACGGCAGCACTGGCGGGCCTGGGCATCGACTCGCGCTTAGTTGCGCTCGTAAACCAAATGCTGAGATGCAGGGTGGTCCGGGCGGAGCTGGCGGGGGTATCGTTGACCAGGTTCGTAGAGAGGGGCACCCCGCAAGGGGGAGTCCTATCCCCTCTATTATGGGTCGCAGCGGTAAACTCACTGCTGTGTGGCATGGAGGGGGGTGGCTGTAAGGTTATTGCGTATGCGGATGATCTTGCACTAACAGTAAGTGGGAAATTTCCACAGACTCTATGTGACATTATGCAGGTAAAACTGAAGGAAGTCGAGAGTTGGACAAAAAATAACGGGCTAGGGGTAAACCCAAGCAAGACAGAACTTGTACTGTTCACAAGAAGGTACAAAATCCCCCCATTGATAACACCAAGGCTGGCACAGACCACACTAAAATTAAGCGAGTCCGCTAAATACCTGGGGATAGTCCTAGATAGAAAATTAAGCTGGATTCAAAACACCGAAGAGCGGGTGCGGAAGGCCACGGTTGCCCTATACAGCTGCAGGAGAGCAATCGGCCAAAAATGGGGTTTAACCCCGAAGCTAGTGCACTGGATATACACCGTCGTGGTGAGGCCCATACTTCTGTACGGGGTAGTGGTATGGTGGCCAGTGCTGGAGAAGAAAGTAAACATTATTAAATTACAAAAAGTGGAGAGAACGGCCCTGATCTGCATTAGTGGTGCTCTCCGCACAACACCTACTATGGCAATGAACACGATCCTCAACATCATACCCATAGATATTATGGGACGACAATACGCTGCGTTTGCAGCCCTAAGACTACAGGGGCTTAAAAGCTGGAAAGTGGCTCGCTGTGGTCACACTACAATTCTGAGAAACCGACAACTACCGAGTACAAAGGACTACTGTGTACCAAGGCTCACTTTCACTAAAGGTTATAGCGTAACGCTACCTAGCAGGGAATCATGGCTCGAAGGAGTTCCGGGGTCTAGAGATGCCATAAGATTCTACACGGACGGCTCCAAACTAGAAAATAGGGTAGGAGGAGGCGTCTACTCGGAGGAATTGGGAATAAAAAGATCATTCCGACTACCTGACCACTGTAGTGTCTTTCAAGCCGAATTGGCAGCCATACAAGAAGCCGTTGACAGCCTAAAACTAGCTGTTATCGCCACTACGGAAATATATATATACTCAGACAGTCAGGCGGCCCTTATGGCGCTTGACTCTGTCACTATAAATTCGGAAACAGTTGCCAACTGCCGCAAATCACTTAACGTGATGGCAGAGCAGTTCGCTTTGCACCTGGTATGGGTACCGGGGCACAGTGACATACCAGGAAATGAGAAGGCAGACGAGCTTGCAAAGGCGGGTACTTCCTCTCCACTTTCACCAGCCTGGAAGAGGGTGGGTATGCCACTCGCTTCCTGCAAGCTCTTACTAAGGGAGAACTTCCTTGAAGAAGCGGCCTCCAGATGGGAGCGCACTGAAAACTGTAATACAACGAAGCTTACATGGCCAAAATGGGATGTACGGAGATCGAGAGAAATTCTCACTCTCAACAAAGGCGATATGTCACTGGCCATTGGTCTGCTCACAGGACATATTTTGATAGGAAGGCACGCAGAACGCCTCGGGGTTAGTCACAACGACTACTGCAGGAGCTGCCACGACGAAGAAGAGCCTGAATCAATAAGGCACTTACTCTGCGATTGCCCAGCACTGGGCAGGAAAAGACAGAAATTCCTAGGTATAGGTCTTCTAGACGATCTAAGCGCGACTGCCAAGTTTGGAATACGGCAGTTGCTAAGGTTTGCAGACTCCACAAACTGGTTTAAGGAATAGGGGTTTTCTTTGGATCCATGTGGTATCACAATGGGCCCTGATCGGGCCTAAGTGTGCTGGCGCCCTCTGGGCCTAGCAGCCACTTCAACCTAACCTAACCTAACCTAGCGCGAACGTCTTTCCGCAGCAAAAAGGACGCATCTAACAACGCAAAGAAAGCTCGGTTTCGAAAAGTTACAACCACATGGAACAGCCAGCATCTCGTCAGTCGACTCTGGGAGCTCTTCCGGGAGTTGAGAAAGTAGGAGAGACGTCTTCTGTCTGTCTTCGCAGACGGAAAATATAAGCCAAAGCGACAGGAAAAGCGTACAAAAATTTTAACATAAAACTAGGCGACTTACAAAAATGGCGTACTGGTGACCGGTGTCTATCGCAATCTTAAATTATGAAGGGAACTCAACTCCAACTAGCTAGCATGCTATTAGCGTGTGAAAACCCTTGAGATGACAACTATTCGGAGCCAATGACCGATGATAAGAGCATTGATCGCAGGATGACAATATTCTGAAATTAATAGCTGCCGGAGCCAATGATCTGCCAGCTGGGTCACTCAAATACGCAGGCGAGAAGCTGATAAGGAGCGTAGAAGAATTCTCGAATGAACACATTACTTTCCACTGGAATTCAGGTGTTCTCTGTCCAATCTACACCAATTACCGCGGGATCTGTCCTTCAAAAGTCTTATGGAGTGTGTTGTGGCGAAACGTTAAAGCTTACCGTCTAGGAGCTGATTGGACCTTATGAGTGCGACTTTAGACTTGGTAAGTCTACCAGGTATTAAGTTTGCTAGCAAACTTGCCATGTGCTTTCTTAAATCTGATGTTGGAGAACGCTCAGGTAGAATATTTTAAAAGAGCGTATAATTATAGATTTTACGGCAAGACGATGAAATAATCAGCTATATCAGCGGTTCCGCTGCACTGCTCCTGCGATGAAATTAGTCGATGTAGTGTCCGCTGATGGTAATAGAAGAAGAGGAATACCTGCTATGCGCTGGGCACATCAGGTGGAGGGGGCTTTAGCTTTACTCGGTGTTTTTAATTGGTGCCAGCTAGCGTGAATGAACGGCTGGTTTACTTTGTTGAAGTTTGCCAAAATTGCTTAAACGGTTAAAGCAACAATAAAGAAGAAGAAGAGTAACTACTCTAACATTTTCTCAATACATATGTACATAGATAAGTTAAACTACTGCCTTTTTCTTGCAACGTTTTTGAACTTTCTCAAAAGATACGATAATTAATTTTGTATGGCATTGATGAGGAACTGAGTTTGGTATTAAAATTTTTTAGTGACTGTAGTTCTCATTTTCTCCAGCTCGTCATCCAATTCTTGTTGGTGCATTGTCAAACTTCAAACAGATGCTATCGGATCCTCTAATCAATAACGCATTTCTCAATAAGCTGTGCCTTCTCAAGCAAACCTTGCTTTTCTTGGTGAGACAAACTCATTTAGCGAACCAGACAAAAGGAGGCTTCACTAGAGAAATCGCCTCCCTTTCGAAGAAGTTATATTAAATGGTGCAAAACGTAATTGCTTTTGGTCTACCTACAAGAAAGACTTAAAGAAATTTAGGTGTTCCCAACAGGCCTCCATGAAAAATGTCTGCGATAACGTAGAGAAAAAGTCATAGGGCAACCGCTTGAAAAAAGTGAGTCCAAAAAATTCGGAATTTCCGATGTGTATTCAGCAGCCGAATATCCACTGCACGTTATCTCGCGAGGGAATGTCAGATGTACTCGTACTTTTGATTGCAAAAAATTTTATTGCTGGTAGCATTCCTATTGGAAAGGCAAGTCTTTGACACATCTTTTCATCAGATAAAAACTGCCATCGAAAAAACACTAGCCTAGGGTCAGAACTATTAATTTGGTGGCTGGGCACCTCCCCCATAGTCTGCAACTAGATAAGCAACAAGTGGCACCTCGAAGGTCAGTTTTCTATTCCCTCTCCTTTGGAAGTTAACAATGAATACCCTGCTGTCAACAGTTGTGGGAAAAAGTGGCGTGTGATGTCTCACATTGTTCCCGCGGCCTGATGGTCCGCCTTGGGTAAGGCCACACTAAGGATAAGCTTATCGAGTTTTAGAGGGTGACATCGAAGGCAATCCGTAAGAAATATTTCCACACATATTCATATAATATGGGGTATATAGAGGAGGACACGAGCGATTGAGGAAGACTTCAGCATCACTGTACTTGTATACATGTAAGAATATATTGGACTGCACTTAGGGGCTTTTACTCGCTCTTTAATATTGGATATTCACAGCCATCGTTAAGCCAATACTAATCTATGGGGCGCTCCACGCAATGTTACACATGCCACCGGCGGAGCTGCTGGCCAGGAACATTGCGTTTACAACTGATCCGGGGATTAACGCCGCGGGGCAACTTGGATTCAGAATGTACGGTCACAGTAGTTTAACGTCATCCTTAAACGGTCGAAAAGACTACTAGATCTCTGGAAGCTACAATCGAGGTTGATGGTTGGCGTAAGGACGTGGAGTTGAATAGAAACACAACGCAAATCTACAAAGATTGTTGTAATATGGAGATTCTAAATGAAATTAACTCGCCAAGCGAAAGGATAAACATTTACATATATAATCAAGCATGTCATTAACGGTCTACTTTCATACAAAACAAATTCGATTACTACCTGTATTGGGTCCCCTAACCAAGGCGGGCGTCCTCTTAAATATCTCACTAGTGACGTATATACCAATTCCTTCTCGAGAAATCCGAATATTACAAGATCATCTCATGTTCCGCAAGGTGGATAAGATTTGGAAAAGAAGCCAGGGTTGCAGACTTCCAAATAAAAATGTAGGAAGTGTACTAATAACGAGGAAACTGTGGAGCATATAATTTGCCAACTGCAGGACATATTATTATCAATCGGCAAATGACCCAAGTGTCTACTAAAATTCGCTAAAGGCACGGCAATATTCTTTAAAATCGCGTGAAAATACTAGATATGTATTTAGTGGGTCTTAAAGGTATCTGGAAGCGCTACGGACATTATATTCGTCTATGTGACACTTCTTAAGATCAGTCAGCATAACCTAACCTAACCAATATAAGGTAGGTTAGAACAACACATCACGCCTAAATTCGGTAAAAGACCACTTTTTTGATATACGTCTACAGCCGAGTAAGTTCTGTCGTAGCTTTCGCGATGAAGAGAAAATCGATAGTACATATATGAAATTTCTTTATCACAGCCCCGCATTGGCAAGGGCTCGCCGACATTCATTCCATCCCTATTTTGTTGCCTGAACTAAGTACAGCTAGCATCGGCAAATTGAGTGACCTTCGCTCAGAGACTCACCACACCTTCATTCACCACCCTTTAACTACCCACACCTAAATTTTCCACAACTGAGCTCATAACACCCAAACTCTCCACACCTCAAATAAACTTAAGACACCTCAACATTTGGAAACTACATATTTCGGGATTTTAGAGATTTTCAAGATCCTCGGGACCAAATCAGCCAGAACATTTCGGGATTCCCGTGACTGAATCAAGATTTTCAAGACTATCTCGGGATTCTCGGGATTATTTCGAGATTTTTGAGACTATTTCACGGTTATATTTAACGACCCTGTTATTGATATCTATTGTTATCGACATATTTTTCGATATTTTTATTGACAGAATAATCAATATTGTTATCGATACAATTATCGATATTGTTATTGATACATATATTTTTCAACGTATTTATCGGAGCCTTTGTCGATATTGAAATCAATATATTTATCGAAACTGTTATCGATATATAAACAGTATATTTATCGATATAATAAACGATATTGTCATTGTTATTGCTATAGATATTGTTATCGATATATTTATCAATAAATTTATCAATTTTGCAATAATCGACAACCTTATTAATATTGTTATAGATATAATACTCGAAATTGTTAACGACATATTCATCGATTAAGAATCCACTTGTTATTGATATATTCACTGACTAGCCAATGCCCGCTTACTTCGCGGCACCTAATAAGAGCTTTTACGTTAGCCAATGCAATAGAGCGTTTAAAAACAAAATTAGTCTGTAAAGTCAAAATTTTTGATTTAAGTTGAAACCACTAAGGCGCAGTGTCCTCCTCACACATAGGCCAATAATAGCAACGCGGTGGTACCATATGGAATACCATTTCCCTTTTGGTGTCATGAGCTTTACTGATGGCCTTATTTCCACCTGTAAGATCTGTGCCAATCATGCGTAATCTTTTTGTATGATCTTGCAACTACAACATTGGTGCGATGCGTATGCCAATAAAAGTTCTTATAGGGAAACTCAAGAGTACAGAAGTGCGTTTTCTTTATAGGAGGGCCAAGAGTCCTCGCTGTCCCACAGGATGAAAAGTTTTCCGGTACATTGCTAAATGATCGCTTAAGTATCTTTCAAATGAAGCAATTGATATACCTAAATACGGTGATTTTTCCTTGTTAATTCACCACTTTTACAATTCGTGGTAAAATGTATTAACTGATTTCTGGGTAGATGCAAGACCGCATGATCGTGCATGAGGGCGTCAGAAAAACTTAACCCCATCCTTCATTTAGACATCTCAAAATTAAATTCGTATAACTTAAACATAGGTGCAAAAAAGCAGGCCAACCACACGGGGTTTCTATACATTTCGGCTGCAGCGCCATCCATTGGGTTCATTTTTTGCAAAACCATTGCTTACCATAAAATGAATACGTGTTATGAATTTAAACCTTAACTCCAGCGGCACTAATCGGGTAAATTTTTATCAAAAGAATTTTCCAACATACAGGTACATAGCTCACATTTAAAATTTGAACGAAATCGGTTAATAAATACGATTTTTATAAATAACTCTACTCCAGCACCACCTAGCGAGTTTTATAGTAGCATGTAATTGGACTATATATGTATGTAAGATAACCTCCGACAATCTGACGGAACTCTATTCAGTGATTTTTGAGTTTATTCCGAACAACGAAAACGGCTATCATTTTATGCAAATAGGTATGTAGAGAGGACAGTTTATAGCGAAACTCGTAAAAGCAAAGCTCCATTCTTTGTGAAAAATTTAAAAAAAATCTTCAAAATTTTCACATAAATTTTACCTTACTTAAAATTAAAGACAAAGTTACAATAGTTCAATGGGATTTAGAAATCTATGAGAAAATGGTTCCCAATCGAATGATACTTGCGCGTTTACGTAAATGTATATCGATCCAGCCTTTCCAATTAATAACCACTTTTCGCCATAACTACGGTATTGATAACATATGTAGCTGTGTAGAATTTCAGGAGGTTAGCGTAAGCAGTTCCAGAGATAAGCTATATGAGAAGTTCAGTTTGTATGGAAGGAAGGAGCCACGCCCCCTTTCCCAATGTATTTGCAATATATGCATCAGTGCTAAGTTTCAGTTCCCCAGCGTAATTGGTTTTAGAGATATATTGGTTTTTTGCGTTTTAGTCTTTATAAGAATTTTAGGAATATTCCGAGCTACATACCGAGTAAATTTCTGGTCAGAATATTTATTTTCAAGGTGTTGCCAAATATGAACCAAGTCGATGCAGCCGTTTAGTAGTTTAGTGAAATACATTGTAAAGAGAACTGTATGAAATTGTAAAACGTGACGTCTCAGATTTCTTAATTTTTTGGCAGCAACAACGAAAAGTTTTAATTTTTTTTAGCGAAAAACCTTCCACACAGAAATAATAAAAAAATTAAGTTTGTGGTTATATCAAGGCGAAATTTTGAGAACGGTCCGTTGCTAACTCTAAATATAAACAACGACGCACTGGAAAAAGTTAATACGTTCAAATGCCTAGGAATAATGATCGACGATAAACTAAAACAAAAAAAAAAAAAATGGATTCTATATTTTTAATTAGAGCTCTAGCAATATGTACGTCGGAGAAAAATGCATTTACTTCCATACATTAGCTTTTGCTTGATACGCTTACAAACATACAGACAAACATACCAAAATTTTATATTTGGCTTCTGTTAATCTAATAAACCCCCTATTAATTTTTCTTTAACATCTATTATGTACAGATATTGGCCTGTTGCAATTTCATTATTCTCAAATACTCTCGTTTGATACCCATATGGCAACACTTAGTTTATATTATAAATTTAACTGAATTAAAGTTTTCAAACCCGCTTGAAGAATATTTTCAAAAGTAAGCTTCCTAATCCTCTTTAGTTTAATATGCAATATTTCGTTTATTTTACAAATTTTAATGAATACAATTTTTCAATCAGTTGGCAAATCCCCTAAAAATATTTTTAGCATTAAAATAACCTGGCCTCTTTAGTTTGATGCCAATATTGCAATATTTAATCTATGCTATCAGCTAAATTAAATTAAAGTTTTCAAATAGGTGGCAACCTTCCACAAAAATATTTTCAGCTGTAAGCCTTTGTAAATTTATTTCTTTTGACAGCCATATTGCAGTATTCACTTTACCGTATCAATTAACCTAAACCGAAATTTTAAACACAGGTGGCAACTCTCAAATTTTTTCTACTATATTGGAAGCTAGATCTCTAGCGATACATCGGTGAAAACTGCATTCAATTCCATGTTTTCGACCGATGTGCGTACAAATATACAGACAGACAGAGATTCAAAAATTGTAAAAATTGTTTATTTGGCTTCTGTAGCTTTAATAAAACCCCACCATATTAATTTTTCTTTAATATCAATAAGGTACAGACATCGACCTGTTACAATTTTATTATATGTATGTATAGATGTAGATATAGATTTCATTTATTTTATCAATTTAATACAATAAAAATTTTCAAACAGGTGGCAGCCCCCCTAAAAATATTTTCGGCAATAAAATTTCCTAAACCCCTTCAGTTTGATACCCATATTGCAATATTCAATTTATCTTATAAATTAAATTAAATGTAAATTTTCAAACAGGTGGCAACTCTAAAAAAATATTTTTGGCTGTAAGCCTTCTTCAGCCTCTTTCCTTTGCCGCCCATATTGCAAAATTAATTTTTCTTATCAATTTACTTAAACTCCAATTTTCAAACAGGTGGCAACTTTCTAATTTTTTTCTTCCTATATTTTAAGTTAGACCTCTATCAATACATCGGTGTAAACTGCATTCAAATCCATGCATTCGTTTTCAAGTGATGCGCGAACAAACATACAGACAGACAGACAGACAGACAACAAGTTTCTCCTATAACCCTGTGAAGTGGAGCTAAAACTTCCACTAAAAACAAAACAGATTATCCTGGTTAAAAAAGCGCTGGGTGCTCGTTCTGGAGTTCCAAAAAGAATCTGACGTCCACTCTAGAGAGTTTATCTGGAGTTTGGTTCAGCGAATTCTTAAAGTTCATGTGTCTATAAGAAGTGCGCAGGGTCCCTCTAATTGGTGATGGGACCTAGGGTGTCCTGCCTAGTCAGTTCACAGCAGTCTTCTGAAATATCGGTTAACCGCGGAACCAATGGAAGCAATAGAGAAGAAGATCCGGCAATATGAATTTTGAACTGACCATCAGCCTGTGGGATCGCTCAGAGCGCCGTTTGACTGTCAGAGTGGATATTGACCTCTTTAAATGGTGCACTACCGACTGGCTGCTTCTTTGATATATGCTTGGAACACGCTATATAAATA
This sequence comes from Rhagoletis pomonella, assembly GCF_013731165.1. Lineage (NCBI taxonomy): Eukaryota > Metazoa > Arthropoda > Insecta > Diptera > Tephritidae > Rhagoletis > Rhagoletis pomonella. The sequence continues at coordinate 54,050,141 of NW_023458560.1, forward strand.
CCATAACCTTAATTTAATATCTTAGAGGAGTTCCTCACAGAATACATCTTCTCCAAATCTGCCATCATGCTTCGACCTCTCAGTAAAAATGTTCAACGGTCCTTTGTTCAAGAGACTACCACCGACTCCCATGCATCCCTTGGTGGGCTATGTGTAGAGTAGATTGATGCCTAGCATCACGTTTAGAGTCAGCGTTGGAGGTGTGCGAGGTGTGCGAGGTGCTCCACTAATTCCAATTAGGGCAGCCCTTTTCACCTGTTCCAGCCGCTTGGACCTTATTAATATAATAGCCCCAAACAGCATAATGGGTTTAGTGATGGTTTCATAGAGGCAGAAATCCCCTGCTATTGACCAGTAATAGTTCTGTCGGAGAGCGTGGGGAGATAAGCGCTTTTACAATCGCCTCAGGTGACAAGTTATTAAAGGCCCACTTCATATCTAGAAAAGCCCAAACCTTGAAGTATTTTCTTTCCAAAGACTCTTTTCTATCTTTTACAACCGAATTTAGGGCGGTTTCCTCGGAAGTTTAGTCTCTCCCAAGGAATCCTGAAGTAAGGATGAGAGACTAATTGGCCTGAAGTCCTTCGATGATACGTGAGAGGAGTTTCCTGCTTTGGGGATACCAGGTCCCTCCCCTTCCTCCGGGCCAATGGCACGTATCCACCGTCTATGCACCTCGTGTAGCCTGGCTTATGGAAGCATTTGTTATCCGGAACCAAAGTGTGATCCGTGTAGCCCGTAAGAGAGTCAAATATTTTCAGAATACAAAAGTGTCCCAAGATTTCCGGATTCCAATTACATGTCTTTATTATAATAAGACCTATGAAGATCTATTGTGCTAAACCCTAATTGTAATCACTCCAATCTTAGGCTATTTAAGGAGTTAAGCATTTTGGAGGGTACCATGTTCCAAATTTTGGATGGAGAAGACAATCCTGTATCAGTCTGTTATTCATGATACGTGGGCAATTACATAGAATATGGTCTGCGGCTTCCTCTACCAGCCCACAAAACCTGCAGCCCGTCTCTACAGAAAGACCCATTTTATTTGCCGCTCATGCAGATTACGCCCACTACTTTGCTAATTAGTTTAGGATTAACTACAACAAATAATACCTTATAATAAATCCGTTCAGTTTTTCACGTTCGAGCTACACTGCCGGAACAAAGTATTAGCACAGCAAATTTTTCACAATATATGCAACAATTTTTAATGTAATATTTTTCCGCCAATTTTGTATAAAAATATGGTTCATTCAACAACAAAAAACATAAAAATATAATTCCTAAACCTTGTGCAAAACTCGCGAAAATTCAGCAAATTTTCATCAAAATTTTCAACTTTTTAATCAGATTATTTGGAATTTTTTCGAGTATGCAGTTTGGCATGCTATAAACATTGTCGGCTTCCAACGTAGTTTGCCTGAACTTAAAACTAAATTTTCTAACTATAAACAAAGAAATAAATTTTAGGTCCTTTGCCAAAGCATTTACATTTATACTCAATGCTTAAAGCTTACAGTTACCAGTAATTCTGTATGCAAATCAATAAAATCGAGTACATAATGACCGAAGTTAATGAACGACTGATTTCACAATAAAGAAGTTTTTACTACTTTGTTTTTTTGTTTTTTTTGTTTTTCTAAAATCATTAAAATTCAACAGCCGATTTGTGTTTACTCGGACACATTTTTATAATTAAAGTCAATCAAAGTGGATTATGATGCACGATTTGTCGACGTCGCCTGTCGCCTGTCGCCCATAACCGTTGGCACGTTCTTTCATTTTCTACTTGCCTCATCAAGGTACATATGTGTGGTTGTTAGATTTGATGTGGTGGGCGTGCGCGCAGTTCACAACGGTACATGGTGTCAATTTTTTGTAACTACAAACGTGAAACACAGGTAAGTATGTATGTACCATCCAAGTGCACACTTGATTTTACCAAAGCAGGATGGGTGAAGAGATATATATATATAAAATATATAGATATAGGTATATAAGTTAAGATCATAGACAGTTAAGATAAGGCAGCGGTTGGGAAACGCTGAAAATTCTAATAGAAAGAAGCCCACTTTTTAGCTGCACTGAAGCGAGAGAACATCCGATTATGACATTCAATATGGGTAACGAAGACCCTTTTAAAGATCATTCAACATAATTAAATCATCAAGGTGCAAAGAGCATAAAAATTCCTGAGCTACTGCGCTGATTTCGAGACTCATTGACGTAAATATTTAAGTACTTTATAAGGTATTATTACGCTCCAAGGATATGAAGAGTAGCAAGAGTTGCATTCATACCAAAACTAGGTAGACGTGGCCATTTGTATCGCAAAGATTAGTGGCCTGCAAACCTCACCTCGTTCTTATTAAAACCTTTGAGGGGCTTTTAGCTAAACTCATATCCTAAAGGCAGCTAGAAGAATGGGCTCCGATCCAATTACTACATCTGCCATTTGCTTATGGATGAATCCAAAATGAATGAAGGAGTGGAAACTGCTATATTCTTGTGCCGAACGTAGGCTTAAACAGCCTTATAGTCGACGGGACAACAACAGCTGTAAACGTTTTCAAGGACAATCAGCCAGTCCTAAAGACAGTGATGGGTATAATTAAAAACACGCTTTGCGTTCGGTAATACGCTAGCAAAAAAAACAAGGTAAACTGACCACAGAAAAGCACGCGATATCTACCTGGTTAAGTAAAACAAAGATGTGGGACATGTGGGTAATATATGAAGAGATCGGCTTTATAAAATGAAAGTTGACTTATATTTAAGGCAGAACTGACGACAAAATTTTGAGACTTCGTGGATAAGCCCAGCAAAAAACACGATTACCACAGAAACGAAAGTGGAAACGAGCTAGGCGATGGGAATCGCTTACCCTTTCGCTTCAAGAAGGCCTTATTTTAACATGGGCATGTCATTGGAGGTAAGCCCTTACCCGCAGCATTACCTTCAAACGAAGGGAGAACGCATGGATAAACAGAATCCAGAGAAGCGAACAAAGAATGCCTTACAGAGAAACTGATGTAGAATGCCTAGATAAGTACAATAAGTACACTTAGTACACTTAGTACACTTAGTACATACTTATTTATATTAAATTGAAATCAGAAAATGTCTTAAAAGATTAAAATTAATTAAAATTTTTATAAATCAGCTTTTATACATATATATGTATTTATTTAGGTATTTAGATTTTCTTAAAAATCGGTATGTACATACATGCATATTTAACTAAGCTTAAAATTGTACTTCCTCACTCTTGTACTTCACTTCATTGACTCACTTCAACTTCGCTGCAAATTGAACAAAGCAAAACATGATTTTTATGCGAGACAAATTTCCACAGAAAGTAACGGTAGAAAAAGAATTTTTGGGTATTCATTCTATTTTTCAGCTGACTACGATGCAGCATTCTACTTTGCATTCTCCGAAATGAAGCAAAGAAGCGAAATAAAAAAAAATATTGTAGGACATTCTACTTTGTATTCCCTGAAATGAAGCAAAGAAGCGAGACAAATAAAATATTGTAGGACATTCTACTTTGCATTTCCGGAAATGAAGCAAAGAAACGAATTTAAAAAGAAATATTATAGGACATTCTACTTTGCATTCCCCGAAATCAAACAAAGAAGCGAAATAAATAAAATATTGTTGGACATTCTAATTTGCATTACCGGCAATGCCTAAAAGAAGCCGAAAAATTTGAAGGCATTATAACGCTATGCCTTCTAGAACACGTTACCACTAAAAGCGATTACCGATTTTTTGCTGGGAGGTTTCAGAGCAGAGAAGAATGATACGTAGAGCTACAGAGGCAGAGGACGGCATGTCCATATATACTGATGTTTTAAAGGTCACTATACGAAATATTTGCAGATTAGCGTTTTCAAACGACTGCACTATCTTCCAAGCTGAGATTTACAATATTAAGAAGTTAGCTATGCTTTCAATAAATAGCACGATGCCAGCCGAAAAGCGACTAGTCAATGGACTTTGCCGCGTTGGCATCACCGGGCTATTTCAACATCACTCTTTGCAGGATTGGTTAACCTATAAAGCTTGACGGAAGCAAGGCAGCTGATGAGCAGCACAGGTATGACATTTGATCATATAATGGAAATTTATGAATCTCCCATTGTATTGCAACTGACTTATAGAGTAAAGGAGATGATTGCCAGGCCTGTAGGTCATTAAGACTGCGGTTAGACAAGAAAAATAGGAAATACCCTCAGAAATCAAAAGATCTGCAGTAAGCGTTCTCGCAGCAGACATAAGAGGGCATTGTGCTATTGTACCAAAGCTTCATCCCCTGCTCAGATCAATGAATTCTCCCTGGAGATGTTATGAGTATGACAATAAATTAATTAACTACTTTCTGCACCGATGGTCAGGCTTGCATTCAACGCGATGAAAAACTTGGAGTAAGGCTTATTCACCAGTCTGGCCGGAGGGATACCAGAGGAGGAACTCTTCATTTCATTTTTATTCGGCCTGGAGCTCATGTACTAAAGGAACTTTTAGTGGACAAATAAGCAGATGATGTTGCATTAGCCGTTACAGGTCCGTTGCTTTCAAACCAAAAATGAAGTACTTCGGAAACGAGTTGGTCAATAACGAACTGACGGACTATATGGTAAGGTACAAACAAGTGCAATTCCCTTCTAATAAAGAATAGAAAAGAGTCCGAGTGGGCGATGGAGAGGCTCCGACGGAACCAGGAAGGGCTGAGATGTAGAAATAGGGGTCTAATCCGAATAACTCGATGTCACTCTGTCTCTGCGTCTGGGAAAGAACTAGTGGAAGTCGGTAAACTCATTAGAAAATAATTAATTTTTATGCAAAAAGCAAAACCGACTTCAATTCTCATATAAAAATGTATAGATTGTCGTTAATTTGGTCCAAAGTTATGCGGTAACATACTTAAAAAAAAAAATATTCCGACGAACTGATAATCTTCTCCTTTTTTAGAAGTCGGTTAGTGATTAGATACAAATATCTTTTTCCACGATAAGTACATCAAATGGTGCCAGAAAGCGCTAACTGTGTTCTAGGTAGCTATGTACTTTCCTGTAGGTCTATCACCAAAGAGAGACTACAGATGGCGTCAGAATCTTTACATTATGGCAGAGTGGCCATTAGCAAGCGCGGGGTTTGCCCGCCGAGGGTGTTTCACATACTTTACTATTGCTGCAACAGCATACAAATTCCACAAAGAATTTTTAAGATATGATGCTGAACTGAGAGTCCTTGGCCAGATGTGAATAAGAGGTACTTGTGTGGTGATGGTATACACTGGATAACGTCACTAAGCAACAAGGTTAAGCAGTCCACCAGCAGTGCAAAGATTTTCCTAAAACCGAATCAGTAGCGCATTGCGAATCACCCTTAATTTGGCGTATAACGCACTGCCAGAAAGACTACTGCTACGCGCACCGCGGTGAGACTAAGGGTTTGAGCTTTAAGTTATCTTCCAGCTGTAGGAACATCGAAGTTATAGGAAGCTTCGAGTTCATCCCGGCTCGAACCAATCACTGAACAGAGGCTCTGGTTTGGAGTGCACTCCTCGCAATCTATACATTTGCCCTCTTGGGATTGGGATTGAACGCGGTATAGCATACGGAATCATGCTTCTTTGAATTGATTCACAGATGGATCGAGAATTTTACGAAAATAGGTGGAGGTGACTTCTGTGAGGAACTCTCCATCAAACTCAAAGTTAGGCGCTACCGTATCATCAATAAGAGAAGCAGCGGAAGGATTGCTTATAAACAGGGAACGGATTTTATGGAAATTGCCTTTTTTTCTGCTAAAGAGATAGAGTATATTCGATTAAGAATGTTCACGATTTAGCTTTCTCTGATTCCATATATACACATTTGATGTTGCCTTTTTTTGCCTTTTTTAAGATATTTGCCTTTTTTTTGCCTTTTTTAAGATATTTGCCTTTTTTGCCTTTTCTAGAATTTTTTTTTTTAGAATTTTTTTTTTTTTAAGATTAAAAAATATACACATGCCCATGCAGCTTATAGAAGCGCAGGGACCTCTTGCCAAACTGGTGTTGGAAAAATTCAAAGCCATTTTCTCAGCTAACGTAGGCTTAGAGACAATAAGGGGTGTGGATAAAATTGTAAAGGGCGCGGAAAACGCCCTTAATCGTGATAATATGAACGTTTCAAACGTTCCATATTTAAATTGGGCTCCACTTGTATCACCTTACGTCGAGCGCACATTTAGTACATTCAAGGCTTTTCTTCGCGAAAATCGAATGAAAATGCTGCCAGAAAACTTCAAAATGCATCTTGTGGTTCAATGTTACTACAACTATACAGATTAAAGTTTTATGAGTTAGAAACTCGAAAGGATAAAATAGTCAAAGATTCAAAGTACAAATTTTTCATATAATGAAACTAGTTCATAGTTTTTCTCTTTTTACTTGTAATATAAACATTTCTAAAAAAAATATATTTTTTGATTTTTCTTCGTATTTTCTGTCTTTTTTAGTGCCTTATTTTGCTTTTTTGCAATACCTTTTTTTTTGCCTTTTCCTGCCTTTTTCGCTATTTTATTTTGCCTTTTTTTGCCGTTTTTACAATACCTAGTGCCTTTTCCTGCCTTTTTCGCTATTTTATTTTGCCTTTTCCAGCCTATTTCGTTACTTTATTTTGCCTTTTTTATAGGTTTTTAGGTCCTAAAAATCCGTTCCCTGCTTATAAATATACATAATAGCTTACAAGGAGGTTAACATATATTCTGATAGCCATCCGGTAATTAACGCTCTTGGCTTCTTAATGATACACTTGAAAGCGGTCAGAAACAGCTTCTCTCTCAATTGCATCTGACTATCAATCGAATAAGAAAATAACAGCCACCCTCACTGGCTACATGTGGTCTACTTCTTAGCAGATGGGCTCTTAAATAGACAGCTCAGCAAAGCCTGAGTGATGAAACGTTGAAATGCACGGTGCCTTCTTAGTTCTGGGCACGTGTTGACCGGCATCAGATAAGGAAGCTCTCAAGACTATCAAGCTCATATCGCCGACAACTGCATAGCCGATAAGCTGACAAGACAGGGCACTTATGAGGAACTGTCAACAATTTTGGTCCACTTCTGAGCAAAAGGGCTCTTAGTCAACTTAGCAAACGCAGGACGAAAACCTTTGCAATGTAGGTACTCCTGCCACGTTTCGGTCAGTATCGGGTTGATAAGCTCTTAAACCTTAAAAACTTACATATGTAGCTGTTGACCAGTGGAAGCTTTAACCGTAGCTTCTGCTACCGTAATTCATAGAGTAAGCATAAACATTATCTCAAGTCATTACTGTGGCAGTTGTGAGCCGATTATCAGGTGGATTCGCGAGCGTCAGGTTTTAAAATCATGGACTTAACTTCTTTCTTACCCCAAAAGCAGATTTCGAGAACCGAGATCAGAGATTAGCCACTTGCGAAACTTTGCTGAGCGCTTCTTTACCACAAACCCGTTGACGTCACGTCCAACCTCCCTTCATATCACTATCCTGAGAGAGGGCTGAAATCCTTATAAAGCACCGATAGGCATTAGAAGAACAAGATTTTACAGTACATCAAAAGTTATTCGGCAAAGAGTTCGCTTGTCGATCGCTGGCGTAAAGTTCATACATTTCTCGTAAGTAAGTAAGTATGTAACCTATTTTTTTTTTTGTTGCTTTGTATTGGAACAGTTTGTTGTGTTACTGCAATGAAATCATGTAAAATAGGTAGCACGTTACCGTTGTCTGGTGTTCAAAGCGTGTTGCTGCGATTGCGAATTCAGCGGCCATTGTGTAAGGACGGTGTATAAAGGCTTAGATTTTGTGTGAAAGACAAATTTGTAATTGGAACAGAAATTGTTAGCTAAAATTGTGTAAATTGTAAAAAAAATTACAGCATTTGAAGGATCGAAGCCGGAGTGCAGTTTTTTTACGCAGAAGTCGAATTTGGAGTGGCTTTTCTGGTAAGTTTCTTTTTGTACTGTTGGGTGCCTCGTGGTTGTGCGTGCGGCTGTGAGACAAAATGGAGGACGCTTCAGCGCCCGAAGCGTAGAAGAAGGAATATCAAAGGTATTAATGATGGTTTATTAGAATCAGGTACGGACGAAGATTGCAATAAGCAAGCAAAAGTGCTTAATGGAAAACCGAATAAGCCGAACAAAATTAAGGATCAGCAAATACCGATGCAAGGTTTAGAGGTTAAAAAAGGTTTTTTCGACAACATGGACGAAAGTACAGTTGCTCAAACGGTTCGTAATATGACAAATTCTCAAAGTGAGATCACAGACACACTTTGCAACTTGGACAAGTGTACAGTTATGCAAAGCGTTAGCAACGTGACAAATTCGTAAAGCGAGAGTACAAATGCAGTGGGTTACACTAATGGGCAAGGCGATAGCAGCAAGAGTAATAACGATGAGCCAAGGTCAAGGATGGTGAGTTTAAATACTTTTACATACTCAAGCAGCTACAAGGGTGACTTTTGTGTGTTGTTCGACACGTCTAAGAGCCCCTTATGTGAAAATGATAGGATGAGAAATGGACTTTTTTTATGGAACAAAATTAAAAATTTCAAAGTTGAAGGGATTAAGAGACTATAAAAGCGGTAGGGAGATCTCTGTTTAAAATATATTTCTACACGCATGAAGATGCTAACAAAAGTTTAAGCAATCATTTGCTGGCAGTGAATCTCATTAGGAGCTTCATTCCTAAAAGCATGATTGAAACAGTGGGAGTGATTACGCAAATACTGACAGACTTCTCTGAAGTTGAGATAAAGAATAATATAGCATCTGATTGTAAAATTACCAGTGTGACCAGAATAATGCGCAGGGACCCAAATTGCAGAGACAATTTAATACCGACTTTGGCAGTGAAAATAGGGTTTGAAGGGAACAAGATTCCTAATGAGATTAAAATTTTTTATGTAAACTTTAAAGTCAAGCACTTTGTACCCAGGGCAAAGCAGTGCTACAATTGCGGACGCTTGGGGCATACCAGAATGGGGCGTAGAGGCAAGAACAGATGCATTATGTGTGGTAAGGAGGAAGGTTGCGGAAGTCAGTGTGAGGTAAAAGCCAATAATTGCATTCTTTGCGGAAATGTGGGGCATACTTCGGTGAATAACAGTGTTTGTCAAGTATGGAAAAGGGAAAAACAACTTCTGGAAATAATGACGATAAAGAAAATTTCAAAAAGAGAGGCTATAGATTCATACAAAGAGGTCATTGATCAAAATAATCGTTTTGCACTGCTGGATGATGATCAGGAGAATTTTCCTACCATTTCTGGGGCGCAAAATAACCGTGTAAATAATGATATGGTGGTTAACAGGAGAATAACCTCCTTTAGTTACGCGCATATGGCTAAAAGAAAAGAGAGGAAAGATAAACCTGAGGTAGTGAAGGAAAAACAAGATAAGGTGGCTAAAAAGACGGTTTTTGATAGTCCAAGCTGGGCAAAAGTTTCGGAAGTAGAAAGGTTAGTGGCTTTATTGACTAAGAAGTTTGAAATTGATGAAAGTGAACCAATTTTGAGAAAGATAGGAGATACTTTGAAAGAGGTTAATGGGGTTTACGTTACACGTTCAAACACTAATAATGAGCCAGATAAAAATTCTACAATATAATGTACAAAGCCTAAAGGCGAACAAAAATAATTTAGACTTTTTCATAAATATGAACGATATAAGTATTGTAGGGTTGCAAGAAATTTTTTCCCATGATGAAAAGGTGGAAAATCACAAACTAATGGGTTTTAATTTGATTAAAAAACAAGAGCGGATGGATATGCAGGAGTTGCAATAGGTTTTAAAAAAGGGATTGGCTTTAAGAAAATAAAGTATAGGTCGCAATATGATATTTTGATTGCGAGAACGACAAGCTTGGTGACTAATCTAGTCATCTGTTCGGTGTATTTTCCACCTAACATCAACAGCAAGATATTTGAAGCAGTGGTTAGTCGATTGTTGCTGTTTCTCGGCAAATTCACGAACGTGGTATTGTTGGGGGATTTCAATGCGAGGAATGCAAAGTGGGGGGATGATGTCAGCCACCCTAAGGGCAAGATTTTGGCGAATGGTGTCAGAAATGCTAATCTGAAGTGCGTGAATAAAGGAGATAAAACTTTTATGAATGTGGGTAGTGTGAATGGTAGCTCAGGCTCAGTGCTGGATCTGGCGTTCACAAATTTAACAAATGATATCAGGTGGTGTTGTAATAGAGCGTATTTGGGTGGTAGTCATCATCTACCAATTGTAATTGAGATAGATAACATAGGTAAGTTACCTAACAACTTCATCTCAAAAAATAAGCTACTTAGTAATATCAAAAAGATTAATTTTACAACTATGAATAATTTTGAGGCAGGAGTTAAAAAAGCAAGGAAAGAAGCAACAATTGACTTAAATAGGTACAAACACACGCCGAAAGCATGGTGGAATGATGAAATGGGAAAAATGTATAGATTTCTTGTGATAGCAAGGAAAAAAGCCAGTAAATCTAATGAGGTGCAGGATATGGAAGAAGCTGTGAGGTTAGAGACAGAGTGGGAAAAGAAGGTAAAAGAGGCTAAAGGTAGCAGTTTCAAGAGGAAAATTGATGAAATCAACAGTAATTCGAATTCAAGAGAGGCCTGGAAATTTATTGGCAACATGAAAGGTGGAACAGAGTATTGTTGTAGCAATTGGGAAGATGAGAACAATGAGAAGTTTCTGAGCTTTCTGAAGGATCAGGTTCGACAGTTTGAGGGGGCAACTGTGGATAGGGCTCAAATGACAACTGAACAACAAAAAGTGGCGAATGTTAATGTAAATTTTTCTTATGAAGATTTTGAGTTACTAATTAGCAAAAAAAAATTAACTGCAGCGGGTATGGATAATGTTACATATGAAATGTTAAAGAATTTGACGGTAGAGGCAAAAAAAGCGTTTGTGAATTCATTGGAGGAGCACTTCAATAAAAATATAGTAAGAAAAGAGTGGAGATATATAAGAATAGTACCTATTCCAAAAGCGGGTAGGGATCGTGAAAATATTTGCAATTATCGTCCCATCTCCCTAATTTCAGTTGTAGCCAAATGTATTAATATGCTAATTAAAGAAGAAATTATGAAATTTGTGGAGGATGGTAACATAATACCGCAAAGAAGTTTTGCATACAGGAAGCAGCGTTCTGCAACAATGTGCATGAATGAAGCGCTTCAATTGATAGCAGATAGGAAGTACAGGAGTGAAAAGGTATTTCTGGAGGTAATAGATCTCTCTGATGCGTACAACTGCGTGGATTTAGTTATGTTGCATAGGATACTTATGCGACATGGCATGAATCCAAAAATTTGTGATTGGATTATAAATATTTTTTCCAAACGAATTCTTACGTTGGGTAAATGCTCTGTCGAAGTAAACAATGGATTGCCACAGGGAAGCTGTCTCTCTCCGATATTATTCAACATTTATACCGCAAAACTGCACTCTGTCTGTAATGAGAATACTCATCTTTTTCAATATGCGGATAACTTTGCTATAATAACGCACAGCAGAAATGAGGAGGTAGCAAGTAATGATTTTACTAATAAAATTGCGGAAATGCAAAGTTTGTGTGAATCGTTGGGTCTCAAGTTCAACTTAAATAAAACAAAATTTATGGTTATGACGATGGGTAGAAGAAAACAGTTTAATGTGAGAGTAAATGGTTGCAATGTGGAGCAAGTGGAAAAAATGAGATGGTTAGGAAGAGTAATAAGCGCTAATTCCACAATTAAAGAGCACATAGGAAATGTCAAGAAACCTATTGTGCCGGGAAAAAATTTGCTGGCAAGAATTACATCTATAAAATCTGGGTTAACCCCGATGGTAGGATTAAAGCTGTACAAATCATTTGTTCGATCAAAAGCAGAGTACGCTAATACCACTTTTGCTAACATGCCCGAGGGGTATAATAAACAGCTATGCACCATATTAAATGACTCTCTAAGAAGATGTTTAGGGGTTCCGCCAAACACGCCGACTTATGGAAGATATGCAATTGCATGTGAGCTTCCACCGCAGAAAAGAGCTATATGGTTAACGTCGAGAGAAATATCAAAGCAGTGGTTTATCAACTCGAGTTTGAAAAGGGAGGTTGAGGAAAGCTATGCTAGGAAATCGAGTTACGGGTACACATACAACAAGTTCAAATCTTACTTTGATAGGTTGAATACTAATGTTTTATTTAGCAGACACGAGAAACTGAGTTTGGTCTCCTCGAGGCTAAAAGGTTCCAAAGCTAATTTTTCGAGTGAATAACTGAAGGCTTTATACTATGGGGAAAAGAGTAGTTTAGAGGATTGAGGTTTTCACCTGTACTCGACGGATGCGTCTGTATCTGAAGGAGTGGTGGGTTGTGCGGTGCATGACATGAGGCAAGGGATTTCATTTTTATACAAGTTAGAAGAAACTTACGCATCTACCTTTGGGGAGCTGGTCGCGGTAAAGCAATGCATTGTGATTGCAAAAAGAGTGAAAGACAAAAAAATTTGCATATTCACAGATAGTTTGCAGGCTGTGAGAGCGCTAAAATGTGACCGAACTAACAACTACGTTGTAGCTGACATACATAATAAAATCGGAAGGTCGGTATTAGAGGAGGTACGCATTATTTGGGTCCCTGCGCATGTTGGGATCGGGTTCAATGAGAAAGCTGATTTTGCGGCCAAAGCTGCAGTGACGCAGGGCTTGACGCTTAAAAAAGACCTGACACCGAGTGAGATGCTTAATAGAGTGAGCAACTGTCTGTGGGATGAATGGAGAGATGAGGTCAAAATTTTGAGTAACAGATGGGACGAAAGTATGGTAAACAGCATTATGAACAGGGGAAAAAGACCATGGTTCAGGGACAAAAACTGGGACTATGACGCATATGACACAAAGCTACTGAATAGACTGATAGTAGGTAAAACGTATGGCAAAGCGTATCTCAGTAAATTCAAACCAGAAGTATCCAATTGGTGTCACAGCTGTAGCGCCATAGAAACTGCTGAGCACTTGATCTTTGAGTGCACTAAGTATGGTACAATTAGAAACGAATTTATTATTTTTAATAAGTTTAAAGAGCTTAAGGAAATTTGGGTAACAAAGAATTTATTCTACTACAAGGAGGTATTAAAATTTCTGCACAAGGCAGGTCTTGACAAAATGCTGAGAAAAACTAAAAAAAATAAAAAAAAAATTAAAAAAATGACAATAATAATGAAGATTAAGTTTAAAAAAATTAAAGGAAATAAGATATTTGGATTTAACTTACAGATGTTTGTATCAAGTATAAATGTCCAAATAAAATACAATAAGAAACAACATACATATGTATGGGAACTGAATCATTAATTGCCCTTAGGTTAAGAAAACAAGGTTTAAAAAATTAAAAAAAAAAAATAAAAAATAAAAATTAAAAAAAATATATATATATATATATATATATATATAAGCAAAAAGCCTTGAAGGCAGAGAGGTTGTAAAGGCTCTGCTCTGAGCAGGCTATCACAAATTGTCTTGTAAATATCAACATAGTCCAATATGTATATGTAGAAATTGCGAAAGCTATTGGTTTTACTTAAAAAAAAAAAAAAAAAAAAAAAGTTTGTATGGAAAAAAAAAGGAAAAAATAAGTTCCAAATGAATGTCAAAGAAAATGTATTTGAGTTCAATTAATCTTGTAAATCTAATGCTTATCAATTACACAAAAATACAACACTGCAAATGTCATATGGCCACGTCGTATTACTGCAAGGCTGCATTTACCTCCAGAAGAACTATTAGTTAACATTCAAGACGCATTAATACAAGTTATTGGACAACCTGCAATTTAAGGTCCTACAAAAAGGTTCCTTGCTAGCAACATAACTGCAGTTTGGTACAACCAAAAAAAAAAAAAAAAAGCGTGTTGCTGGTGTATTTCTTTCGATTCTTCTGCCTGTTTGCTGCTATTGTGTTGTTGCACTATTTGTTTTTTGCTGCTAGAGCTGTCGAGTAACTGTCAATGCGACGACCCGCTACGAAATGTAGACAGAATTTCCAAGTGCAAAAGGTTACAGGTACAAAGTTGCTGGCTGATTTGCCTTGCCGCGCCGCCTTGCTGCGCTCACCACGCGACTTTGCAAATACAACACAAACACACAAAGTACAGCGCGCTGTTGAGGGTGGCAAAAACCAAATCTAACCAAAAAAATAAAAAATTAAAAGTAAATATGTAACTACATATTTGAAAAAAGAGCGAAAACAAAAACTTTTAGGAAGTACCATTTCATTTGTTGTAGGCCATTAAAATCAACATTAGAACTGCCTCGAAGCGTTAAAGTCATGATGATGAAGTGATGTCGTTTATTTCCAATGCTTGTAAGCATTTCTTTTTAGCTCGTTGAATTGGTTCTAGTGCTTTGCTTTTTGTCTCGTTTTTTGCGGTCTTTTTTTCGTTCGAAAAAAATACATATGTACATATATAACGCTTACAATACCATTGTTTATATGTCGCTACAGTATGTACATAAGTACTACATTGAATTTGAATTTGAATTCACTTGGTGTGGAAATCAAAAGCGAAGGAAGCGCGCGCGCTCACACTGCTTCTACTACCGCACGCGCAACTAACAAACAACATCAAAAAGGGCAGCTGAGCTGCTAGCCATTGATCCACCAGCAACTAGCGATCGAGCCATCGACCCACCGACCACCGACAAACCGCACTCAATCATTCAGCTGCAACAATGCAATGTGTCTGCACCACCTGACTGCCTGCCAGCCTATTTGCCTGCTGCTTGTTTTTGTTGTGTTGGCACTATGGTGCCACCGAGACAAAGGTGACAAAGTCACGAAATTCTTGTCAATTTTCAACTACAGACCAATTTGTTGCGCGCTCTTTCGCTTTGTGAATTTCGTGACAAATCAAGCTACCAAAATTGGGAGAAAATTCAGGCACCTTCTTACTTACAATAACAAACACACAAGTATAGTCACACATTAACAAAACCCATACGAAGGAGTATCTATGTAGGTGCTTATGCCAGCGCTAGGTGCTGCTCGTTCAGCTCAGTGTTTTGGCGTGAGCTTTTATTCGTTGTCGCTTTGATCAGCAAGGATTTGACGGTTTTTTAACCAATACGTTTTGAACTTCTTTCTCTATAAATTTTTTCAATTGCACCGTTTCTTATTTTATTATATTGGCAAGAGGATTTATTGTTAAGGAAATACTGAAGTAAGCTTCATCTTCTTCAGACGCCTTACTGCAAGGTGTGGGGTGTAAAGAAATATAATATTTTATTGCACAGGTGGGCGTTAGAGAAATTTACATTGAAAATCTCGAAAATTTTGCAAATTTTTAATTACATTTATTATAGTTCTGTAGTAATGTAATGAACAGCGCCTTAAAAGTCATTGACCATTGGGCATCTCGGGCAGGGCTAGGGGTTAACGCAGACAAAACAGACCTTTTACTCTTCACAATAAGATATAAGGTCGCAGTGTGAAGACCCTTGAGGCTAGATAGCATCGAGCTGTCAATTTAAGACCACACAAAGCATTTGGGAGTAGTCTTGAACAGTAAGCTACTGTGAAAGCGCAATGTTGATGAAAGGGTGAAGAAGGCCAGTAATGCCCTTTATGCATGTAAATAATGCTGGGAGTCACTTGGGGTCTTGTTGGTGTGGTGGAATCCCACGAAAAAGTCCATCATATCTCTGACCAATGGAGAAGGTTCAGCGACTCGCAGCACTGTGCATCACGAGAGCGCTGAGGTCCACTCCGACGGCCATAGAGGAATTCAATTTCAGAAGCACAGGCAGCACGGACTACATGGCACCTAGCTTTAAGTGGGAACAAAGGCTTCGCAAAACGATTGAGGAGGAAGTATGGCGTAAGGGAATGAAACCTAGCCATAGACCCCTAACCATTTTCACGGACGGATCAAGCAGAAGTTTTTGCAATGAGGATAGCAGCAGAGCGAGCCTACACCGAAACGACACTCAATTCAAAAGTAGCCTATACGTAGATAGTCAGGCGACAATTAAAGCAGTTACATTACGTAGTATTTCATCCGTAAACGTCCTTTACAGCCGGAAAGCCATTGACAGGCTGGCCACCGACAGAAGGCTGCATATCTATTGAGAAATCGGCACCTCCTCTATCAGCATGGTTTCCAACAAAGCACCCTCTTTGGCAAACCTGTCGGACCCCGGAACCTTGTACAGATGTACATCACTGCCATGCACTCCACCACATTTTAGAGGTCCATAGTGCTTTGAGATTTATCGCTGCCTGACTGTCGATATAGAGATTCTAGCTTAATTTCTTGATTCCTGCTCTGCAGCTCCGGCGCCCAACTTATGGCCAATACCTCCGCCTGAATAGAAATTCCGTCTGTATAGAAATTCACCGATCCACACTTCTAATACTTCGTGGCTTCGTTCTGGGATCACATAGTCCAAGTAAAGTTTACGCTATACTACAGTGACCCTAAGACCGGCACACAAACTGACACGTAGCATAAAGCCTGGTGGCAGTTTTTGATGCTATATTCTTCGCCAATAAGTCTGACGGCAAGAGATTCAACAAGGTGTATAGTGCATATAATGCCACGGAAGCCTTCTTCGCCCCTCCTCCACATTGAGGCGTCACGACAGCTTACTATCGAGTATTTTTCCGAGGTACTGGGTACTTGGCTTCACCTGGAGGGTCACCTCATCCGGCTTAGGCTTAGACCAGTTCGGAACCTTGTATTTCCTGGTGAATAATACTAGATCAGTCTTTTCTGCGTTGATACTATGCTCCACTTCGATTGCCGTAGAAGTATCACACGTAGCGCTTGGAGTTTACTTAAAAAATAAAAGAGGGTGAAGAAACTCAAAGTTGTGTTCCTCTGATACAAAGCAGAAGCTATGTGCCAAAGATGAAATTTCGCAAGCAGCAAATATAGCGCTCTAGAACTCCTCAGGATCAGTTCAAAAGTGCGATCCAAGATGTTTAGACCGCGGCCTCGCAAAAGCTGGGCAGCCTAAGTGTTGAGATGATAACACCTCTAATCAACTATAATATTTAGTTTAACCGAGTTAATATTCATCGGAAAGTCAATTCATGCACCATAATTACAGTTGCAACTTTAAAAGCCCAGGAAGATCCAATGACCTGCTGCAGACCACCTTCGGTCAGAAAGACTTCGCTGAGCTTACACAACACCCATTTTCCCAAGAGCAGTCCGAAGGGGGCCAAAGTCAAGAATTCCTCTACTAGCTTAGAGCGCATCATGGGCGCGATTGAGACCTGATTGCGGCTAAGCTATGAGAGTAGATTTTAACTAGCTTTCCGACGCCGTGCATTTGAGAAGCTTCCTTAAATGTAGCTGTTAACTTTTCTTGGAACAAAAACAAATTGAAAACCAGTATAGAACTGACCCCTTCACCAACCCTACCGTTGAGCTTCGACCCATCCGTGGAGAAGTTCACCGGTGGATCCTTCCGTTTTCTACTTCCCGCACACTCTCTAGGATGATTCAACTGACTTCAAAAGCTTGAGAAAGTTCATTTATCAAGCAATGCGGCGCTTACCCAGTAGGTCGTTCAAGGCGATGACGCATACCGCTAACCTCAAGTTCAAGGAATCCCCTCGGAATATATTGAAGAGGAAATAGGCATCGAGGATAAGATAGAGCGACTTCTCATTACTCATTTTCCGATTTTCTGCCTCGCCCTACATCAAATATCCCAAGTGAACAGGACACCTCGCAAGCACACGTTTAAATCTGGAGGTTTTATGATAAATAGCACTTTCATGTTTTCGCAGAACTCTCGCCACCTCTTAGCCTTCTTTATATCGGGCTTTCCAATTACCAGTAGATTCCAAGTGGAACTTTGTAAAGTTCCCAATTATAGAGTAACCCAGTCTTACGGGCTCTACTAAAACGTCATCTGCTAGACGGACCTGGATTAGAGAGCTCCGATATGCTCAAGTGGGGCTGCCTTCAGTTGATGAAGAATCTAATGAGGCAAGCGCTTGTGAAAACAGCGACAAATTCTTGTAGCTAATATCGTAGTTTAAAACTCTCAGGTCTGTGCGGGAAAATGTGATTTTGTATTTCGAAACTGTATGGTGGAAAGTGTGTTCTAATATCTATTTGATACACAAAAAATGATCACGGCTGTACTTTTTGCTGATATATTACATACATATGTTCCATTTAGTTAAACAATATAAGAATGTTGTAGTATGTACCACAAAAACTTATATTTTCTATAAAAAATCATAACTGAGAAAAAAAATCTTCGCTATTAGAGATTTGGATTAATTGTAGTTCAAAGTGTCTCTTTCCCGGTAAAAAAGTTTGAGAGAAAAAAAATACACTTTTTGAGAAATTAAATTTAAAAAAAAAAATTGCCCTTTTTGTTTATTGTTAAATAAAAAATTTTAAATAATGAAAATCTATAATTATCTTGAAGTGACAAGAATTACTGACATTTGAGTAAAAACATTGTTGGAATCTATTAAATTTTGACAAAGTTATGGGCATTTAAAAAAAAATTCTCACTGTCAATTCGAATAATCGATTTTTGCCTGAAAAACAAAATCGCGTTTAATTCGGCCGAAAAATTTTTCCAAGCCAAAAGAAAAAATACGTGTCTCATTATTTGGACCAACAAACAATGTATTTGAGTTTGGTCGAAATTAAAAATCATGCTCGTACCTGACCGGTTGTCTGGAAATGGAAAGCATCTATGTATGATACTATGATCCGAAGATGAGCAATCGCTGGGAACCCTTTAGTCCAAAATGGAAGTATCAGAACAGAAAACCAGGGTTAGATTGAGAATCCTTTATGTTGACAGCAAAAAAGTGGGGAAACGACTCACGTCTTACATTAGAGTCTGATCTACCCGAAACAGAGTGTCACGAGTTCACATCGAACCATATTACGACGCTGGTATTCCAGGATACTAACCTCAGCTAAAACTTTATATAGCAGCGATTGATTTGCCGGACGCACCTTCCATGCTGCCTGACGCAATATCTACATTGCTGAAATTGGAGTTTATACAAGTCTTGTTCTCGGTCTCAATTAAACCTCTGTCATTCGCCGCTATCGATCTGAACGTACTCGCTTCGTAACAATAGATAAAGCAAAATATTGGCGGATAATAATCCTACACACTCCTCTCCAAGTTCTGCGCTCTCACCTCAGGCCTTTCGCACATTCGTGTAAGAGCGCTGACGCATCTCCCGAAAGAAGATCAGCACTCTCCGGCACCGATAAAACTGAGATATATTCTACTATATCTAAGCTTCTTCCCCTATATCCTCCTCTGACGCACCGGAAGCAAAGTACCATCCACTCTTGCATCACCTTGAATTCTTCTACCTTCTCGGAGCCCCCTTGGGATCGGTTATAGGACAGAAAAACTCTGCATTGAACTAAATTAGCGCTTGCCTATGCTCCCCGGTCTCATTGAGCTTGATAACCCCTCCAGTCGGGCGCCGAAATATTAGTGTTACAGTAACTAAATATTGCCCCAATCTCCAACGGCACACGGCGCTTGGCTGGAAGCCCGAAACTTGCCTGTAGGCAAAGGGTAAGGTCCCTTTTCTCCACAGCCTCGAGTTAGGCCCCTACCCAAACTTCTGAAATGTTTTGAAGGCTGCCTTTGGTGGGGTCAGGGACAAGATCGCTGCTAATTAAACAATTTTTTTTTTTGAAATAGGATTGCAAATAACTCTCTTAGGATTATAACTTTTGTTGGCGCAATTGCCTGGCTACTCTGCCACCATTAGCTAGGAACTACTTACGTGCCATACTTCATTCTTCCAGCAATTTTATTTTTCGTGTGACTTTTATTATTTTTATACCCGAGCGCCAGAGCTGTGTAAGTGTGAAATCATTTTCAATTTTAAATCAACAATTTTTTTCTATCCAGTTTTCATTACTTATTCTTCGCTTACGATTGAGGTTTAAAATTTTTGAATTTTCCATTCTCTCAAAGCAGTTATGAATTCACACATCAACATATTCATAGCAAGATTGAAAAAACCAATGCCCAATCAAAAAAAGGTTTAACACTGAATGAGTATTGAAAAGGCTGCAATCCTTTATGTGTGTGCATTCTTTAACTCAGTACCAATCATTAGTTCAAAGACACCCTGGTAAATAACTTTTTGATAAAAAGGAAGATTTTTGACAATTGCTCAATTGTAAAAATTCAAACCGGCGTTACCCAATTTAAGTTTTTTGGTAGAGGGGATTTTATATCATACTAGCAGACCCGGCGAACTTCGTCCCGCCCAAAATTAATTTTATAATTGAAATATTTTGTCCAACGTTTTCGCCAGCAACTCAAGTTTGTTTGGTTTTGTGGTCGACAGAAGGCATATCCCCATTGCCGTCTTAAATAACCTGACGAAAGCGTTATACCGAGAAGAAGTCCTTGCGGCTCGAAAGTGAATCGTCCTTGAATCTGTATAGTATAGTTGGTGGCAATTTACAAACTGGTGAGTATCATTGGTCCACATTCTGTTTAGTCACCGTAAAGCAAGGACCGCAATGGTTCTGGTGGTTGATTTAACGGGAGTAATTTAACTTTGATCCCTGTGCCTCCGAATCGACGATTTTTAGCAATAATTCGGTTCCAGCGCCACTAAAAATTATCATTAAAATCGTGTCGGTCGTTTAGGAGGAGTTAAGCCACCAGAATAAGTCTTTTACTTACTGACACTCTTCGGCATTTTTTCCCATACAAAAAAACTCTCACGCATTCGTTATACGGAGAACATGCGCAACATCATCAGCGAAAAAAATTCTCAAAAATCCACAGTATCTTATAGCCATTAAAACTTGCTCTTTATGATACTGAAATTGAGGGAACTACAAAACTGCATATTCAAAATTTGGTACAAAAAAAATTATTACGAAAAAGCAAAAAAGAACACTGTATTCTGGGTGTATGGGTGGAAAGCACCACTTCCCTTTTCCGGTAGCCCCAAAATCTCTATACCAATTTCCAGGACATTACCACAAATACTTTCAGAGATATACGGTATGAAAAATTCGATATGCATGGGTGATGGCACGCTCCCTTAATATATCCAAAAGCTGCAGTAGGTGTCCAAAATTTAAAAAAATCGGTACAGCCGTTCGCGAGATCACCTCTTATAAAAAGAAGGAGCTTCTCTTTATATAATTAGTGTAAGTAACACAGGGCAACACCGATTTTGATGCGGCAAATGTTGAAGCTGGTTTTAATACGTTTTTTTTTGCTGATTAAGAATACGTAAGTATAATGTTTCCATCAGCTCCAGATTTTGAGAAAAATGTGGTGAAAGTGTAAAAAAATCGCGTTTTTTGCAATATTTGAGAAGGTCTAGCAATGAAACAAAAGGTGATAGAACCTTCCACTTAGGCTTAAATTAAGGCTTGGACTTCTGACTTCAATCCCTAAAAATACCATTCCTGCTCCTTGACCCTGAGGTTACCTATAGTCATTTATTTAACAGCTAACACTGATTTTTACACCATTTTTGACAATAAAAAGTAAATGAGTATAGGTGACCATTAGGGCAAGGTACAGGAATAGTGCTTTCAGGGATGGTAGTCTGAAGTTCTAGCTTTAATTTAAGCCTACGTGGAAGGTTCTATCACCTTTTGCTTGCTTGCGGTAGGAACTCAAACTTCCCGAAATCAGTTATTCCTGTTCAACAAATGACTATAAGGGCTGGTTTCTCCAACTTTGTTTCATTGCTAGACCTTCTCAAATATTGCAAAAAACGCGATTTTTTACACTTTCACCACATTTTTCTCAAAATCTGGAGCTGATGGAAACAGTATACTTACGTATTCTTAATCAGCACAAAAAAATCTGTCAAAAATAGCGTTCACATTTGCTGCATCAAATTTTTGTTGGCCTGTGGTATTGTTAAATAGCCAATACCCGCATGTTTGCGGTGCCTTCAACCAAACACCTTTCGAACTGTAAAACAATGACTCGATTCGATTGAAGATTTTTTGGAATTGATCGGTTCTGGTCCACCTATCAGAAAAAATATCATATATGTTAACCCAGCCAATAAGCTACCTACGTGCTAAATTGCAAGCAAATCGGACCATTAATAAGACTGTTTCGAATAGTTCGGTCTCTGACCCACTTAACGGAAAAAATGAATCCTATATGCTAATCTAGGCAAAAGGCTACCAACGAACCAACTGCATTTTTTAAGCATAGCTCGACCCCTGCGCCAACTATCGGAAAAATTAAAACTTTGTGCACTCCTTCTAAACACGTTTCCAAAAAAGTAGCACCCATTCGAATCAGTTATGAAACATAGGAGAAAATTGTTCCCAATTGATTCAAGCTCCCAATGAATTTCATAATTATCCGAAATTTTCCAAGCTTTCGTCGAAAAAAATTCAAATTTTTTGCGTTCTTCCGGATTTTTCTGAGTTTTCCACTTAGAATTTTCTATTTTTCCATTCGAATGCCATTCCGAAGGAATTGCACACCAAATTCCATACAAAAAAAATCAATTTTCGATTTTTCCAATTTTCCGACTTTCCGTGAGGGGTTTCCCAAAATTTTCTTTCGTAAAAACCTTCTCCTGGCAATTACGAACAACTAAAAAAAATTTAAGCCAAATCGGTCCAACCGTTCTCAATTGATGAATTACTATACATTTTTCACACCATTTTTATATATATAGATGTTTGGGATTATATATAAAACAGTTGTATTAAAATTTACGTTTTAAATATAATTCATGTTTTATCTTGAAAATGTTTAAAATTTACATTAAATTAGATAACTACTTCGCATAAGTTTAACATTTAGGTTGATAAAATTTTAGTGAAAATATTTTAAAAATCTTAGTGTCTTTAATAAAAAAATAGCTCATCATAAAAATTGTATCGCCGTTCGGCGTCGGCGTAAGTTTGTAGGTCCCTCCCATTTGTGTGACAGCAAAGGCGCACGCTACAAAACGGAGGAGAAGCTCGGCCAAAACGTAGCAAAAGTGTCAAGGCCAAAATATGATTATTATAAATAAATTTAGTTTCAAACAGGTCGCAACCCTCTTCAAACACCTCAAAAGTATTCCCAATATTATTTAGTTGTGAACCCGCATGAGTGCGAAATTACCATTTTTTACCAGAATTTCCAGATTTTACCGGAAATCATACTTGGTTTTCTGGCAACTGAGAGGACAAATAAGAGAGTAAGTAAGGTCATCTCTTTGTCAGAAGCTACCTGGTGGTAAATTCTGGTAAATGTGTCAAAAGATCCGATGTAGTGTGTTTGACAACCAAATTGTAAACAAAAGAGAAGTGCACTCTGCTAATGCATGTTGAAAAGTAAATAATTCCTTGCTTGAGTGGATGCTAATGAGTTTTGGTTAAATTACAAAACGCTTAAAAAGGTATTAGCCGTCATTTTACGTTTAAAAACTTTAAAACTTTAACACATTATTAAAATACAAATTTGAAGTGCAAATACATTTGTAAAACTGTTTATCACAAAATGTTATTAATTGTTTGCAAGCATACTATAGTTTTCATGCATTTTGAGAATAAATAATCTAATATGTGTACATATATATCGTCGTTTAAAGTACAAAACCGCGTATCGTCATTCTGCAAAACCGTGTGATTGACATTGGCTGCCAAAAATTGGATTTGCTCACAAAAGCTCTTGGCTCAATTCTTATCCATTCGTCCTGAAATATACTAGCCAGAAATACGTTTGCTTTATAAAAAAGATAACCATTTTGAAATATGGGTGACTTTACTCTCTAGAAAATAATTTATGCAATTACGCGGTTTTGCATTTTCTTGATACGCGGTTTTGTACTTTAAACGACGATATGTATAGCATGTACTTACGGCGGCCGCCGTAGCAGAGTGATTACATGTGCGTACTTCCACTCCATAGGACCATGGTTAAATACCTGGTCAGATCATAACACAAAATAGCAGTCGTCCTTCGGCACGCAATGGCATACCTTCGAGTATATTTCTGCCTTGAAAACTCTTCTTATAAAATCAGAACTCATGCCTCAAGTTTGAGCAGAAGTTCGGCCAAACACTTAGAAAAATATTTTAGCACCAAATATTTATTTGTTTACTTATTTTAAGGGAGATGGCAATCTTCTGGTTTCACATTTTGGGTACAAAAATTTCAACCCTGATACAACAAATAGTATTAGTACTGAATGATAATGACAGATTGCATTCCCATAAACGTCCAATCATACATGATTGAGTTTTTTTTTTGCATTCACATTCTCTATGTGAATGGGTATCAACCATTCCATAACACACTACATATTTTGTGTTTGCAATTTGTAACCAATCTCAAGAGTGGTTGTTAAATTTTTTAAATCAAACAATCACATTTTTTAAACGAAAAAAATGAGAATGCACACTCAATTGATTCAATCATTACACAGCTCTGCCGAGCGCACTTGTGCACAATGGGCGTGGCACCGCCCACTTATGATAACATATACGTATATCGGTAATCGTTCAACCAATTTGTACCAAACTCGGTATTTTTATTGTGCTTGCCACATAAAAGCAAAACGGTGAAAATTATTGAAATTGGACTAAAATTACGGCCGCTTTTTATATAACGGTAAATTTCAGAAATGCTTGAAACTGCAATATTTCGAAATTTAAGGACGCTACTCAAAATTGGTACACCCCGGTTTACCATCTAGCGGCAGCTTTCGGAAAGGTGAAAAACCATATATTTAATACTTGCGCCGGGTATTTAATGTTCGGCTCCGCCCGAACTTAGACTTTCTTACTTGTTATTTATTTTATTTTTCTTTTTCTTTTGGTAAGCTAACAAAAGTTGGCAAAATCAGTGTTAATGCAAGTCAATTTGTGTGTAAGTTAGCATGTGTAACGGTAGTTTTTTATGTCTCTTCCTGTCGATTTCTCACAGGCGCAAACAACATGTAACCAGAATTGCGCATTGCTAGAAAGCAGTGACATTAACTATGTGGAACTAGAACGAGTAAGTGAAGCAGAAACCTAAGAGGTGGGGGCCATATCATGAAGCGCCCTAAATTTGACCTCGTTGCTCACTTTACTAGGCCATTGCGGTTAAAGTAGCAATGCTTTGCATTCATCGAAAGTTTATGTACATAAGTATGTTCTGTTGTCGGTCAGCGAAGCAATCTCGCTTCTTTTTTTGCAAGATGTAGTCAATTGCAAAAAAATGTGACTTCACCAAAAATAAATAATATAAAAAAAACTTTTTAATATACAACGCTTTTATAAATGGACTAAAAAGTAGAAAATAATATTTCTCAGTCCCATAGAATTTGTTTTGATAACTTTTGATTTTGAAATTTTAGCAAAAGTCATTATAAACAATCTATGAAATTGAAAATGAAAAGCGTGGAGCGCATGCAATACAAAGCATTCGATTTAATTGACAATAGTCAAACTACATAACGTAGACCTAAAATTTCTACAGCGAAAGTAGAGCTTTGAAATCGATTTTAAGCGGTCGTTATTCATATACCCACATACATACATACATATATTACTTTTCATATCAATTCAAGTGTATTACATGCGCCCCAC
>NW_023458560.1:54075843-54085767 GCF_013731165.1 Rhagoletis pomonella
ACTACATAACGTAGACCTAAAATTTCTACAGCGAAAGTAGAACTTTGAAATCGATTTTAAGCGGTCGTTATTCATATACCCACATACATACATACATATATTACTTTTCATATCAATTCAAGTGTATTACATGCGCCCCACGCTTTTCATTTTCAATTTCATAGATTGTTTATAATGACTTTTGCTAAAATTTCAAAATCAAAAGTTATCAAAACAAATTCTATGGGACTGAGAAATATTATTTTCTACTTTTTAGTCCATTTATAAAAGCGTTGTATATTAAAAAGTTTTTTTTTATATTATTTATTTTCTACTTTTTAGTCCTGTCTGAATAAAATTTTGCAATAGATATTAAAATAATTCAACGATATTAATAGAAAGGTGCACACACATGCATTTACATATCGCTAGCTTAGAGTGAAAAGTTGCTAAGTCCTCTTTTTATGAAAACCCATATTTTGATATAGGAGGCTAAAGAAATTGAATACGCATCCTTTCGAAAATTATAAAGGTACTTGGTTTATTTTTTCCTCTTCATAAGCAATAAAAGGAAAATTTGCTAAGTCCAAAAGAAGCACCACAAATCCGATAAGGCCAAAATAATACGACATCTTTTAATAAATATCGAATCCTTCTGATTCTTATGGAATTTTGCTTTGCTTTAAACGCGCAAAATGTTTGATTCAAAGTGTTGCGAAATAGTTAAAGAAAATGGCTATAGGAAGATTTTTTCCTCTCCTGTAAAATTCTTAAAATGGGACTTAGCAAATTTTCTTTCTAAGCTAGCGATATGTATGTACATACAAACGAGCACCAATTAATTTTATTTAAAGAAATGGCGTGTCGTCTATTTCCGCTGTAGCAAACGTAGTACATAGGGCGACATCTAGATGTCATCTACCTCGCCCTATTCACTACAGATGTCGCCCTATGCACTATGCTTTTTTAGTGGAACTTTTCAAAGCAAAGCTTTTATGGTGTCGGACACACAACATTGAAAGTTTCTGGATCCACAACATTGAAAGTTTCTGGACACACAACATTGCAAGTTGATAAAAGCGTTGTAATAAAAAACTAGTACTGAACAAAAAGGCTTGTGTGCGAACATTAGATATGTAGCTTAGTTCCTAGAATTACCCAATCACACATGTCGTAGTTAATATATGTATGTATGTATGTATATAGAAAGACCTGATTAAATATTTATGTGCCCCTTAAAGTATTTTTGGCATATTTCGGCACACTACAGTACGTAATTACTTGTAGATACATATGTATATGTAAGTCCGGTGTTCTACATTTTCATCTGCTTTTGGCTAGAAACTTAAAAGTAATTTAAAACTTGTAAAGCCATGTCTATTGGGGTTACCATGATGCAATCGTAGATTTTTCACCTACATACACTTGGCTTATAATGACGTACTTACATACATATGTATGTATGTATATAACAATTCAGTTAAGTTCGCACGTTTTTTGAATATTTCTTCATACACTGAGTGATATTTTTTGCGAAAAAATTAAAATAGTAGGTTTCGTTATTAATACTAACCTACTTTGGTGGTTGACTTATGTACATATGTGTATATATGTTTGTACATATGCATAAGTGGACATAATCCTATCAATTATTCATGGATCTGCTCCAATAGTATTCAAAATTTTGGAGCATGAGAAAGTTTTGGTTCATATTATTCTTAGTTGGGCATGCCACCTTTTATTGGTTGGTTTTGAACTTAAAAAAACTTTGCAATTTTTTTTGCTTTGATTATTTTTACCGGTTATTCCCACCAGAAGTGTGTTGACGGCTTTGCTTCAGAAATGAGCCTGTCTTCGTTTCTGGCATGATAGATTTGCATATCAGAAACGGGATTCCTCGTAATCGCCTGTCAGGAGCTCAGCATGCATAATTAAGTGTAAATCGATTGAGATCGCCCTGCACACGATTGTGAGGTCGATTGCGGAAGGCTTCATGCATAGAGATTTCAGTGTAGGTGGATATCTCGACCTTGAAAGGACTTTCAACCATGTTCTTCTGGGGGAAA
Organism: Rhagoletis pomonella; assembly: GCF_013731165.1. NCBI lineage: Eukaryota > Metazoa > Arthropoda > Insecta > Diptera > Tephritidae > Rhagoletis > Rhagoletis pomonella. The sequence continues at coordinate 54,077,889 of NW_023458560.1, forward strand.
TTGTCACATTCCTTAGTAAGCTTGGAGTCTAAGAAGACCTTACCCAGTAGGTAATTTCAGTAGTTAGAAGCCCTTCCGAAAGGCCTTCCTGAGAGTCAAGAAGCTTTCTACTCTATTTTCCGTTCTCCTTTCTTTTTTGTATGGACTGGCACAAATTGAAGGGCTTCTTCTTTCGCTAGCCATGGAAGGCCTTCCAGGAGGGTTTTTATAGGACGTACTTCGGAAGGCCTTTTGGAGGAGTTCTTTTAAAGTTGCTTCTTCAATTTATAAAAACCGTACATCTTTGAAGTATTTGCTTAATCATATTAGTGAACCCGCATGGCGTTAAAACGCCCAAAATTGAATTTCAAAAACTTCAAAAATATTCCAAATGTTAGTCAGAGTTATATGAGATCCGAGTGCCATATTTCATCAAATTTTTCAAACCCGCTGCGATTGATACCCATATTTTAATAATTCATTTAACTTATTAAATAATTTGAATTTAACTTTTTCAACAGGTGGCACACCTCTTCTACCACCTCAATAATATTCTTAGCGTTCAAACTAAAGATTTCTTAACACTCCTTCGTCTGACATTCATACTTTGATATATCATATAACTTGTGTATAATTAAAGTAAATTCGACATTTCAAACAGGTGGCAACCCTCCTTCAAATATTTTCAAACTACTATTTTCTCAAACCCATATGGTGATACATATTTCTCTTACCTAATATGATTTTTTAAACAGGTTGCAACACTCCTGTAGTTCAGCTAAGAAACAAAGCTTTTCAAAACCATTTCGATTGATTCCCATTTCGTAATAATTGATTTATTTGTTTAAATAATTTGAATCTAATTTCTTAAAATTTATAATGCTAAGTAATATAAATTTATGCATTCGCGTAAATTGTAAATGGATAAGCCCTTCTAGAAGGCATGCAAGGAAGCACTTTATTCAGCCCTTCTTGGGTAGGCCTCTTAAAATGGCTTTACTTAAGAAGGCCTACCTAAATTGTCTTCTGGGTAGTTGGCTTATATACCTCCTGATCTGTAAGGTAAGCAGGGGCGCGCAACAAGGTGGTCTTCTCTCCCCCTTCAATGGATTGTGATCGTAAACGACCTGCTAGAGGAGCTTGTGAGTAGGTTTATTGCCTATGCAAATGATGTTGCATTCTTAATGAGGGATAACTAAATCCAAGGGTTTTACACCGGGTCACCAAATAGTCTGAGTACTGTGGACTTGTTTTAAATCCTAGTTTTGTTTGTTTGTTTTACTACAAGTTAAAAGGAAATCTGTCATTGAAGCTCTTTAGCGAGGAGAGAGTGAAGAAGGCTCCAGTGAGTCTGTACAGCTGCAGGAGACAATATGTGAGACATGGGGGTCGCCTATCTTCTGTTCTTTGAAACCATACCTATACCCATAATGTTTTATAGAGTCGTAGCCTGGTGGAATGCACCAGGGAAAACAAGTGAAGTCGGAAAGCTGGAGCGTGCTGTTCAGCTTCCACCCTGGCTCTTAACGTCATATTTAAAATTATGTCTGTAGCTATCGTAGGTAAGGTGACTGCAGTGAGGGCTACACCGGGCACTGGTTGCCTAACTGACTCGGGTTCTAGACACTTTAATATTCTCGAGGGCTTCAATTTAATACCTGACAATATGAATCATTGAATGACTAGCCTGGCTCCTATTTGCTCCTTCTCCACGCACATCCTCGAGCCAGTCTAAATAAGAAAAGAGAGAGTGGCAGTTCCTTTGACTACGAGTGGAGTTCTCTTGAATACTCGTAGATGGGTCTCGTGTACCAGAGGGGGTTTAGAGATATCCTTAGCCTCACAAAGCTACAGCTCGCAATTGAAGTGGAATCATCTCAACACTTCCTCGTAAACCGTCCATCTTTACTTTGCTAAACTGCGGTTTTGAAATGGTTTACACAGGTGAATTGGCATGCAAATTTTATTGCGACGTGCCGAGCTCATGTGAGGCTGTTCTCAGAGCAGCTTGCTTTCTTTCAATAGTGCTAGAAATCTACTGTAAAACTTCAAAGAACAGTCGCCATGTGTTGTCCGGGAGGCTTCATCGCAACACCTGGCACTGCTCTTGATGCACTGCTACACTTACCACCACCTTGCACATTTATACGTGGGGTTTACTGAAAGGCCACCTGCAAGCTTAAATGAAATAGAGGTTAGTATGATACTGTGTGGGGCGAGGCGAAAATTGCTGATGGCGGAGATCTAGACAAAGTTTAGTGGGAACGCCACGATTACTTTTGCTGAGGAGATTCTACACTGTTGAGTTCCCTGAGACTGAATGCTGGCTTGATCCAACACTGAGCCTGGCTTACACATTGTCAAATCTTTAATGAAGTCTCCAAAATTTACACTGGGTTAGAACTCAACTCTATCTCGAATAGTATTGAAATAAGCCTCAGGGCGAATATGCATTTACAATCTTAAACGATGAGCAGTACAAAGCCAGCGGCGAAGATTTGGTCGGGTGCATATATGAGGATTTTAAGCAGAATTTGTTCTGATGAATACACACCCGAAGATTGGAGTCTCAATGTACTTTGTACAAACCACAAGAAGTGAGATCCCGCCGTTTGCGCCTATTATCGCGGAATAAGCCTTCTGAATATTGAATACAAGGTCCTATCGAAGACACTGTTTAAAAGAATAACTCGGTAGGCAATTGAAAAGCAGAGCCCCCTCTCGGCGAACAAAAAATACGTTCTACAAATTACTCATCATAGCCGTCCCTTTATATGACGCAGAAACATGGACGATGTCGAACGAAGATGGAAGACTTTGGGAGCTTTCGAAAGAACTATTCTACCTAAGATATAGGGCCCTAGTCGCATGTGCTTCGAGTACCGAAGAAGATGGAATGGCGACTGGCACGAGCATTTTAACGATATAGACATAGTTAAACGCATAAAAATACAACGATTGTGCTCCGGTGAAAAGATCCTTCGGCTGGATGGACAACGAAAGAAAGGGTGGCCAAGAACACAATGGAAGGACCAAGTGCAGAAGAACCTGTCCGCAGGTGGTAAAAACTCATTTTACCAATAACGGTGGGTCTTGTTAGGCATTCGATTTAGTGAACAATGGGACTGCAGGCCACTTATGAACTTTTTGACATACATCAGTGGCCTCCAACGTGGGAGTCCTCTCATCTTCTTTGAGTAGCACCGCATAACAAGCTTTTCAGATGTTGTGGCTTTCGGCGCTAAAGCCTTACGAGCTCTATTCAACTATAAGTTTTATATTACGGCTTTAGCGCTGAGCGCTACAACGCCTGAAAAGCGATAAACGCCTGAAAATCTTGTGCTGGTGTTCTACTTTTTGGAGTTCTGTATGTCCATGTATGCCTTGGATACATCACTCGGAACACATCAAAAGGTACCGGACACTTTTGCAGCTCGCTACTACCATTAACAGCGTTTTACGTGAGTCTAAGCCTATTAGATAAGACGCTCTGTTCAGCTATGATTAGATTTGTGCCTATTGGTACAGTTTTCTGAGATCTAAATCCAAATTCGCTGGCCCCGTACTCCCATCTTCAAGTCTGGATCCATCAATGTGCCAGACATTAGATCCTTCGCCGATTGTTGTGGTTGTCGACTTATAAGCATCGCTTCCAGGATTTTTTTTATCTTGTAGAGCTTTCTAAGGGTTAACTTCGCTACCAATTTGTATGTAATTTTCCCGAAGTCTTCACTTTCAATACAGCTTAGATACGGCAGTTTTAGCGCGCTCGAACAAGCCTCTTTCTAAATGACTATGGCTAGAAGCGGTATGCCTATGATGATTCCAAGTGCCTCTTTTGGTGAGTGGGACGATGATGGACTTTTTTGGGTTCATTGACAAGGTCGCCCATTTAGACCACCTTTCTAGGGTTCATTCCAGGACTGCCTCTGCAGTCTGGGGTCCTGTCATTTCAGCCTACAAAAAATATGACAAAGTTTTCACCCGCCTTGCTTAAGCGCCTATACAAAAGCTTTGGCTACTAAATTGCTCTTAAAATAAGTAAACTAATTTTATTTTACGTCAGCAATTGAATTACTACAGAGGGAATTTCCATTAATAACACTCTTAACAATTGCAAATTTTTCGCTTGCAACACTGAAGGCGCTCTTAAGGACTAGTAAGCCTTTCCGGTGTAATATTTCTAATTCCTACTAATCCAAAAAAAAAATAAAGCAATTAGATAACTGCGCTAATAATGTTTTCACGATTTCCAAAACAAATCACCGCAGCGCAACAGTCCAACAAACCTAATAGTCCACTTTGCAAATTCCAACCGTAGATTGCCTAACTGACTGACGTTGCACTTGTACCTACTACGACGAATCCAACCAAAAATATGTAGTACAGCACCAAAGTCGCTTGCTGCCATCTGCTTAAACGGTAAGTTAGAGCTTTTTTTTAGCTGCTGCAACTCATCTTCTTACTAATCTACTTAGCCATTGAATAAATCCAGCATTGGATAAAAGCTGGCAGATTTTTTTTTTTTTTGGGCGCTTATTGCGCTATCATTTATGCGAAACTCCACTGCATTTTGTGGCAATCAGGCCAGCAGCTGGCTTTGGAAACGGATGAGGAAAATAAATTTAAAAAAAAGAAGCAGAAAACTACAAAATGTTGGAAGCAACAAAACAATTCGATAATTACACTGACAAGCCAATTGCAGACTATGTAGGTAACTGTGTTGCTGCTGATGTGGCACTACGCCACCGCCTCATCTCCGCTGCGCCCGGTTATTAGATTTTATTTAACGAGTAAGGGTACTTTTACATTGCAAAGTGCAACGATTTGCCGGGCATACCAGCAATATTTTGATATTAACTTCGCATTTCTAAGACAGCTACGAACAGATCGGACAGTTGTTTTCACAAAAAGCTCTGGAACTCAAGCAATGGCAGCTAACTCTATTTCGATTACCATTTCCATTGCGCTTTGCCATTTTGTCACTGCATTCCGCTGCAATTCAACCAGTCTGCGGCTCACGCTAGAGTCAACATTGAGGACATACAACCAGCCAGCTAGCCAGCCAGACACAGAGCGACAGGTTCCACGCTCGTGCTGCGCGCTTTTCCTGAAATTTCCTTTTGCACTAAATGCCTTTGGTTTGGTATTTTAATTCGTCGTTGATTTGTGTTTGTTTTGTTGCTTTATCATTTTTGCTCTATTAACTCTTGCTCAGGTGCATTTCGGTTATTATCTCTGCTCGTTGGCGGTCATTGGTTGTAATCGCATAGTTTTTTGTTTTTTTTTTGTTTTAATTTTAACTTTGCCATGCTGGTGGGTGCCGTCATTATTTTTTACAACCGTGTAAGGAGAATTACATTTTTGCATGAATAACAGTAAAAGAGATATCAGCTACAAATATTGGAATATACATTTGTAGGAAAAGATTGGAGAAGCCGTTAATTGCTGTTGAAGGGAAACATTCGGATGGAGTCTTAAAGCCTCCGCTGGTGCTGAACCGCCTTCCACAGACCGCTTCACAATCAGAGCAACGCGTATGCTTGGTTAGCCATCACCTTCGCTGCATGTGTCCGGGCTGGGGCTACAAACAAACAGTGACCAAGTACTGACAAACCCTCCCTCATCCAGGACGTTATGCAACGACCGTTCCTATAGCACGATTTGTAGACAGGCGGTCTTATTATGACGGCGCCTTCTTGACACAGCGCCACCTCAGGACGCAAGGGTGATATTGCCGCTTTAAGGCGCGCGTAGAATCGTTTGTTTTTTCTGGGCAGGGGTCGTACGACCAGGATGAATGTGATAGGGAGAGTATGCTGGTCGCTAGAGCCCTAAAGGGAAATGCGAACAGTGAAGACTCGGACCTGGATAGCGCAGAGGAGAGAATACTGCTAGCGAATCCCACAAATGGTGAATGATAGGGGTGCTCCAGCTAGCATGCACCTTAGAGTCTGCGCAGGCGGACAGACGAGTATTCAACAACCAAACCTGCGAGGCAGAAGAACGACGAATACAAGCCCTCAACACAAAGAGCTGTTGGGCTGATGATGAAAATATGTCAACTTATAAGACTTTAGAAGAAAGGTGGGCATTGTGGCGACGAGCAAGAGACCAGAGGGAGGGAATTTCAGGCTTCCAACATGAGACCCAGCAAAGTTTCGAGGCAGTATCTGACCGTGGTGAGCCCGATAATAAAGAGGATGCGTGAAGAACCGGGCAGACCTATGCCTTCTTTTGACACAGCAGGATAATTTAGTGGAGTAAAATTCATTTTAAGGCTAAAGTATGAATCGCGTGTGTGGTGAAGGCGGTGAACGTGTTTAGACTGCTGCAATCTCAAAACCCGAATATACCAACACAGCATTGGAGAGAGATTCACGTATCTAAGACCCGGATGGGTAGAACTCTGTCATCTAGCTCAACAAAAAGCCAGAAGATAAGATATGGGCAGTGTGTATCTTCGACTTGGGAAGTGGAACCCAAAATATGACAATTTAAGTACTGTTGAAGCAGGAGAAATCGACAAGGAAAGCTTGGAAAGCTTGAGCGTGGCGGAGAGAGTCGAGTGAACTATTCATCGGAAGAGGACACGCTTGATGTGGCGTTAGTCCAGCAGCCATAGTTCCTGTCGGAAAGAAAGGTATCAGGGCTGAAGGCGCGTAACATCCGCGCACACCTAGCCGCAAAGCTAGGGTAGCAATTCTGGTAATAAAAGTACTGGAGATGTGGTGATTGCTGCCTTAGAACACGATGGATAGAAGGCTCTGAGCCGGGAAACCTGGCATGGTTACACACCGCTGGAGGTAAAGCGCAGCAATTTGAATGAAGCTAATAACGGCAAAGTTCCTACAACGAACGTAGGGCTAAAGTGAAGTAGTACTACTGGTCTAACACTTTGTTCTGAGCCTAGGGTATTGATGGCGGTGTGGAGAGAAGGTTCTTGGCAGATACTTCCTACAAACTAAGCGCTTGTCAAGGAGTTGCTTAACAACGCATGCGCAATGGAAAGGATGACCGAATGCCTGTCAAAAATTCTGTCTGACGCTTACAAGTAAGTTTGCCGCCACAGGTAGCCAACTGAAGAAATAAGTCACCATAGTAGAACTTTGATCTTTATTGTCTTAAAGAACGACTAGCGAAATCTTCTTACTAAAGAAATGTGCAGACCATGCCGCGAGCTTGGAATAGTTCAGATATTGAGAATGGGACAGAATACTGTCAAAGACAGGCAGCAGCTGCCGAGACCAACCTAAGGATAACTTCTTTTTCTGAAGGCTCTTGAGAGGCTGATAAATGTGTACACCAAGCTGATGTCGATGGAATCATGTTTTCTAAAGTACAGCGTGCTTGTCCCATGGGTAACGCTAAAGATTTAATGGAGGAGGGTTAGAAGACATAAATTAGTCCCACAGAAAACCCAAAAAACCAATTCAAAACATTAACGATTTTCTTAAAATTTTAATGTTTTCGAAATGTGCTTCAATTTGATACAAAAGATGGATGTGGATTAATATATAAAATTAAGAAGGTAGATATGAAAAGAATATAAAAATTTGATTTCCGGTTATATCATATTTTCTATCAGCCCCATTTCTGAATAATCCCGAGGATTTCTTTTCTCGCGGATTTTACTTTTCTCGAGAATAAAATCCTATTATTCTAAACTGCCAGGGAGCACAATCTTCCCCGAAAATTTGGGAGCAGGAAATTCGAAGTTTCGAAGAGCTGTTTGACAGTTTTTTGACAGCTCAACTCCAGCTATTTAATTTGCACGCTTTACACATGAACGTTTGTTTCATAATCAGCCCGATTCTGAACAGAAACTCCCCAGGAATTTTTCCTCTTTTCTGTTTCCTCCTATCATGAATAAAACTTCCCTGAGGATTTTTGCTATTTT
>NW_023458560.1:54085867-54097122 GCF_013731165.1 Rhagoletis pomonella
AAAAATCCTCAGGGAAGTTTTATTCATGATAGGAGGAAAGAGAAAAGAAAAAAAATTCCTGGGGAGTTTCTGTTCAGAATCGGGCTGTAAAAAACATCGCAAATAATTGAATGACAAACGTGTTCCTCCATATCACCCTGTGTTCAATCAAAACAACATAAACCATTCGCGGTCAGCTGTTTGCCTACTCATTTCTCGAAGCACATCATAAAAAAACAACCATGCACCTCGTTAAAGAAAGTGAATTTAATTTGGCTAAAACATGCAATCAGCCAAAAACCAATTCGAGTGCACAAGAAACGCAAATTCAAAAAGAAATAAGCTAAATGGTAGGCGAAAGCAAATACACGACAGCAGTCGGCAACTGGCAAGGAAGCAAATAGGACACAGTCAGTACGCCTGCGACGAACGACTTTGCGCGCTATCGAGTAAATTACCTGAGATTTTCGTGCGCCGGAAGTAGCAACTGGTGGCTGCAACGATATCACATTATAGTACCATACTGTCGGTGTACGCCTGGGTAAGCAGTGAATTTGAATTGCAAATCAGTTGGCACTCAATTGTTGGGAGTAATAAATAAGTGTTTATTTTTTTAATCATTTACATACCAGGGACTCGCATGGACAGCTTAGCCTTGGCTATGAATCGGAGCTGTGTATGGTGCGAGATTATTCATTTAATCCAACTAGCGTGCGCCGTTACGCGGCGGTGGCGGTCATGTGCTTGTACTCGATACAAATGGAAAGATACACGCGTGCGGGTGGAAAGTCGCGATCAGTTGGGCTTGGACTCGCGCGAGGAATGCTTCAATACTTTCCAAATTATACCTGGAGAATATTTTGGGGTATTTACAATTGATTTCCTCATTCGTCTTATGATACAGATATGTCAGTACATTTTACCTGATTATGTTTTAGGATGTACCAGTAGCGAGTATTGCTTGCGGTTGGGATATATCTGGCTGCATAACGGTTACGAAAAAGCTTTACGTCTGGGGCTCTAATTGCTTTCAGCAGTTGGGACTTTGTCAACGTGAATTTAATGCTGTACGCCGACCGCTACCTGTAAGATCATAAGGTGTATATTTTCGGTCGGCTGCGTATAAGTGATGAGCCACCTTCGGATTTGTGCATAACAGCGACAACGCTTAATTGTGCGCCGGTTATAAAAATTCATGCAAACGAGCCCACCGAAGTGCGCATCACTGGCATATCAAGTGGTCAGAATCATATATTAATCAAAGTTGTTGATTTGCAATATTGTGATAGCGCAAAGCGTGTTATTGCTTTGGGTGATAATAAATTTGGTCAAGCGAATGCATTTCAATTCGAAGAGGAGATCAAACAAATAGTCACCGGATGGACACATAATGCAGTGATGTTGAGGGACAATCGTATTCTAACTTGGGGACGCAATTTTTATGGCCAATTAGGCATGGTTAGTGTAACACAAAATCAGGCGACGCCACAGGAACTAGATTTGCGTAGTTCAATCGTGCCAGCACATGTACACTTTGGCTCGGAGCAAGGTCTTATACGCAGCACTGATGGTGAAGTTTATACTTGGGGTTGGAACGAGCATGGTAATTGCGGCAACGATGCCACAGATAATTTGTAAGTACATTACTGTTGAAAAGAGATTACATATGTATGCACTGACGCATTTTAAAATAACTCCTTAGGTGTGCTCCTACGCGCATACAGTTGCCAGGACCTTGTAGAATTGCGGGTACTGGCGCAGGGTTTGGGTGGGCTTTAGTAGTCAGCCGCACCTTGTGTTTTAAGAAAACCAGGTGGAATTAACAAATGAAACTTGGTCAGGATGTTAAGGGAGGTATCCTCTAAAACATGTATTACTAAAAAATATAAATAATATCATTGTTTATAAGTTATTTGTTGTTAAAATTTCTTAAGTCGTTCCACTTGGTTTCCTTAACAAAAAAGCATTTGTGCATACTTTTATATATATAAATGCACGTAACACTGTACTTAATACTTTACACACTTTTCTTTTATTTTATCTTGTATATAAATCACTTTAATTAAACTTTTATCGACTTGTAAATTACATTGAATTTCACACATATGTATTTACAATAGGTTTGTTCGTCGAAAATCCAGCAAGAATTATCCAACACTCAAAATATCAGAGAGTAAGAAAAAATTCTCTCAAATTCTCTCTCATGTTGAGAACCTTGCAAATTTCTGCACGAACGCAAATTTGCAGGAATTTGCAAGTTTCGCTGCCAGCTGGCGTCCACGGTTGCATTTCAAACATAAACAATTTTTATAGAATTTTTAAAATTCTTTCGGATGTCCAAAAACGGGATATACATGTATATTTCTTGTTGTTCTGACTTTCTTTAACATACATTTCAATTTCTTCATCGTACTAGCTGTCGGGTTTCTTAAATCGAGTCTGGTTGCAATTGCATTCCGATTGCGAATACCATTTTTTTCAGCCGAATTAAGTTCAAATCATTGGAATTAACTAAATTAATTATATCAACAATTATTTACTTCCTTTTTTTCATAAAAAAATAGCTCGTGTTTATAAATTTTTAAATTTAACGAACTAATTTATTCAAATTATTGTAGACAAAAATGCAACCATGCGCCACAACCACATGTTTTTCGTGTTTGCAAATTCTTGCTGGCAAAATTTTTTCCAGCAAGAATTTGCAACTTCTCTCCAAGAGAACTGTCACTTTGCTCTCACAATTTTTGAGTGTTGGATAATTTTTTGGTCTGCACGAACGCGATTTGGGCAAAAATCGTGATAATTCGTACAAATTTTTTGCTCGACGAACAAACCTAATAACACATGGTTGCAGACTGACACATAACATGTGTTGCCATATTGTACAAAACAATACATACAAAGAAGGCAATGATTAAAAAGGAATACAGGGGAAATCAATACAAAAGAAAATGTTCAGCTCCTTTTCTTCGCAAAACAGAAAGGAGAATTCTATTGCCTGAGGGTTATAATCCCTAAGTGCGGCCGAAGGCCGCCTACGCAGAAAGGTGTTCTCTGCAAAAGGTGTTCAGCTCCTTTTCTTCGCAAAACAGAAAGGAGAATTCTACTGCCTGAGGGTTATAATCCCTAAGTTCGGCCGAAGGCCGCCTACGCAGAAAGGTGTTCTCTGCAAAAGGTGTTCAGCTCCTTTTCTTCGCAAAACAGAAAGGAGAATTCTACTGCCTGAGGGTTATAATCCCTAAGTGCGGCCGAAGGCCGCCTACGCAGAAAGGTGTTCTCTGCAAAAGGTGTTCAGCTCCTTTTCTTCGCAAAACAGAAAGGAGAATTCTACTGCCTGAGAGTTATAATCCCTATGTGCGGCCGAAGGCCGCCTACGCAGAAAGGTGTTCTCTGCAAAATGTGTTCAGCGCCCCCCTTCTTCGGCAACACAGAAATAATAATTCTACTAAGTAAAAATTCCGAATTAAAAATCCGCTTTTATTATTCAAAATTCCAGTCTGGTAGCACTAAGTTGTATGTTATTTTGCTATCTTATTCATCGTTTATATGAAAACTTTAACAATAAATTATATAATAACTATAGGGTTGCTAGAAAAAAGGGGGGTAGTTTTGAAATCAGGGGGTCCTATTCTACCCCCCCTCATCCCCCCTTTTTCTAGAATTTGCCGTCCGTCTACTAAAATTTTCCCTTCGGTGAAAACAACTTGTAATAGTGGTTAAAACTATTTAAAAAATGAATAAACAATTGTATATACAAATCTATTTGAATGTTTTCCCTTGTACGTGCGTTTATATATCAACACCGCGCCTAAATGTATGCTACAAATCGGTAATAACAGTACGCACTTGGCGATAGCAAACCAAATTTGCAGTATGCCTTGACTGCTGTAGGTAATTGCATTGCGATTAACCTCAAAATACACTTGACCTGAAGTAAATTGTTAAAGTTGGCCAAATCGTAACAAGCTACTGAAAAAGATAACAAAATTCTAAATTTTAACAAAACTCGATTGAAGACAAAAACAAAAGCAACGCAACCGGAAAATTTGTAGAAAAAGACAAACGGAGAAATAAAGATAAAAATTGCAATCAAAGCTAGTGAGAGTTTGAATTCCAACGGACAGCTGTGCCAAGAAAGCAACCGTTACAGACACGTTCTTATTGCTGGTGTTCATCTGGTTTTTTGTTTGGTGCGTGCGCGGACACTGCATAAGCGTGCACAAAATAACATTGCTCAAGGGCATGGAAGCGCAGCAGACCCAACAGACGGAAAAACTCATCGCAGACATGCTGGGATTTCTAGACTGTAATTACATAATTCAATATTAGCAAATGAACGCGGCTTTCAAATACAACGGATTACGTATTTCTTTGTCCAGCGTAGTATTCTGTAGAAAATACAATTTAAAAAATTTCAAGTTAGGTTAAATTTTTCAGCAACGAGTGAGGACGAAGACGACAGCAGCAACAACATGGACGAGGAGCAGAATAGTCCAGAAGAATCGTACGAGAGTGCTAAAGAAAGAAAATTAAAAAATTCAATTGCCAAAGAATTGACAAAAATTAAAAATGACTTTCCAATTTGGAATACAAAAGAAATCAGTAAGCCAATCCTGTTCACAACTATTCATTTCTAACAATTATTACCTATCATATTCCCCAGCAGCACCCACATCCAAAAAGCTCACGGATCCTATTTGGCACCAAACTTTCACAGCCGCTGGGACATGTGAGCAGACAGATGTGGAAAATGATTGGAATTCAAAATTGGAATCAAATTGTCGTCGCAGTAGCAGTAACACATACGTGCAGGAGGTGAATCGCGCTATTTATGGAGACACCACTGGTCATCCACCGAATGGAAGTGCTGAGTATTTTCAAGCTGCACAAAACTATGCCATCTACGGCAAAGATTTTCTCGATTTTCCTGAAAATCTAACGCCACTACTTAACGACAAAGGTGCAAATACTGGCTACGGTAATGGCTTATATCCAACACCACAAGTGCCGGAGTCAACAACTGGCATAGGTTTTGCAAATTTTAGTGTAAGCAATTTCAGTTTAAAAGATGTAGATTTTGATCAACGCTATATGTAAATTGTGCATTCATTTCAGAAGCAATCTACGGCCGCTAATTCAGCCGCTGCAGCTGCTTATTATCAAATGTGTAATGGTTTGCAAGCTGCTTCCGTACGACCAGCTACTGGAAGTACTGCATATGGCATGTTCCTCGGCAACAAAGTCACTTATGTTGCGGCAGCTCCTGCTGCACCGCCACTTGTCTACAATCAACATTCATCCACTACAACAAACTTTATTTCAAATAGCTTAGCAAATGCAGCACTTGCCTCCTCGCCTACCATTTTATACTCCAATCCGATGTTGACCACAACAACACAACAATATTTAAATACATTTTTCAAAGAGACTCAATATTTAAGAGGCGCCACCGCGCAAGGCGCTACTGTTGGTACAACTACAGGTATTTATGAGCGTTTGGTATACGCACTGATGTTGCAGCAGCAAATCTATCACCAAACACAACAGCAGGCTGCAGCTGTAGCAGCGATGTTCCACAACACTCGTCCAGCTCGTGCTGCCACAAATGGAGGTGGAGCTGCTCCAATTGCTTGTAAGTAAATTAGTGCCATGTTTCCGTGTGGTTTTGGTTAGAAAACGTAAACAAAATCAGCTGTTCTATGCACATGCACAGCATTGCCACAGCAATACACTTGCTTTATAGCTCATGAAACTAACCTTGCACTGTGTTATATTTTGCTCTTTTTTTAATTGAATCATTATTTTTATTAGGTGCTCCAAATTCGCCAACTCAAAATATGCCTTCACCAAATAACATGTCAGGGTTGAATTTATGCGGACGGCAAGCAGTAATGGCCACAAACCAAACGGAAATGTTAGTGAAATCCCCGCCAGTTCCGCCTCCAATTGTTGCCAATGGTAACGAAGATAATGCAGCTCCAATGAACGATTAGTGACTGGATTTTTTTAGTGTTCTTGTTGTTGTTTTATGGTCTTCTCTTTGTTGTTAACATTTATCTACTTTTTAATTTCAAACATTAGATTTAAAAAAATTTAATACGACGCAGTAAAAATCGAACTTTAAAAATTTATATACGATCAGTTGTTATTGTACTGGCCCTATTTCATTCGGCTAGTGTATCGTGGTTGTTCATTTTGTTGTACCGCATGCAAATTTCCCCAAGAGAGCACTAATAGGCCCTGTTTTAATCGTCTAGTTTACCAATCGTTCTCATACAGTTCAAGTAACTTTTGGCCCAGATAATGTACTATTTCGACGGACCAAACAATTTGGGGTGGTTTTAGCTGAGTGGGAGTGGGCAGTTGAAAAGCTGGCTGGTGTGGGCGGAGTCTTCATAAGCTGAACATAATATTTGGCATCTCAGAGTCGAGACTGGTTGGGTATAAGTTCAGTCAGAGTTTTTGGGGAATAATGCTGGAATGACAGTCCTTAGCCATATATTAATCTGCGTCGTGGGAACGCTCGTCTGCGATGGGTGGTGATTGAATTCCTACTGCAACATTCATATGGCAAGAGTATTCGAAGGTCTAATACACTCTATGGATGTCTTTTTTGGCATTTCGGTACATCCTCGGGTTCAGCAAACTGTTTCACGCCCAATTTTTCTTCTGCAGCTTTGTACTTTGGCTGCTGACTGCTAGGAAAAAGAGAGGAAGGTAACCCTTAACAAAATTTTACTGGTTACTCACCGTCGGAGTTGGAGAGTTATCTACGTAAATGCCTTCTTTCAGCTTAAGCTCCTCCCTCCAAATGGAAAGAAGGCCGCCGTTGATTGGCAGGATAGGTGGTAAGGATTCATGCAGTGAATAAGCGAAAAAGTTCTGCGATATCTAGGAATCGTGAACTTAGGTCCAACGTTTTAATTCCTGTGGGGGGAGGATACCTCTAAGTCCTTTCCAGTGTGGAATGATAACGGATATCAAAAGCTTTTCACAAGTCTAGCCATGCCAGAACAATTATTTCGCTCGTGCGGTTAGGGCTGACTATTTAAGCCGTTAAGGGCTGAGGTAGTACTTTGGTTGTTGTTAGATTGCAAGTAAAGTTCGTGTATAGTAAAGTAAGGCCTCAAGTATCTTCACTAGAGAAGCGTTAATTTTGTACTGGCAAAATTTTAGTCAGCAAAAATTATCCAACACGAAAACATATGATCACAAAACATATGGTTGCAATTTTTGTAAACAAACAAAATTGCATTTTTCGAGTTTTGGTATTTATATGCTTTTTGGCTGCATGCTATGTGATTTTATGATAGTGCCAACTAGTTTTTACTTCTAGAGATGTTCCTGGCGATCATTGAACATTCACTTTCCTTTTTTCTTCCATGGAGGCAACATGAATTTCAGTTTGTTTACAAATAAAACATAAACAAAGTCAGCTGGTGTGTCTTCTTTTTCCGGTTTTTGCAAGTGATGGCTAATTTCTTGTTCGTTTACTTTTTTGCTTTTTCTTCTCTTTAGGAGAGAATTTTCGCTTACGCTCTTGATTTTGATTGTTGGCTGGTGTTGGCTAATTTTGTTATCGAACGCAACTATTGTGTAACAACACGTAGAGATTGAGGTGTTGACTTAAAACACCGAGGCCGCGGGTTCAAATTCCACCACATGCAATCCTAACTATATTACAAATTTCTGCTCTTTAAAGTCCAATTTATATCGGGAAGAATTGTTAATAACATTATCCTTGTAATGTGAGTTTATGCCATTCGATACGATACTAGGGTTCTGGTAATCGATTCCAAAAAAGATCGTTTTAAAACTATCGAGTAGAAAATATCGGTATCGAATGCCAAAAGTATCGATATGGTATCGTATCGTATCGAAATTCGTGTCCCTAGTGTCCATCTATCTTATTCCTATGTCATTACAGCCCAGTGATAGCTTTGCTGTTAATGAAAATCTTTACTCGTGAGTTTTGCGGAATCAGATGCTCTGCCGACGCAGCTGCTTTAGTTGTATATTAGATATCGGCCTGGGAAATGCTGTTATAGTCCCGGAGTTTACATGGCTATTCAAATCCAAACCACGGATAAAATACAGCTGCTATTACTTCTCAAGGAATTTCATCAGCTTTTATCAAAAAAAAATTCAAAATCGCATTAAAATTTAGACCCGTAAACTCAATTTTCCAGACCACCTTAATTTTTCCTGAGACAGCATAGAGCATTATTTTCCCAAAGTGTAGAACCAAATGCTTAAGTCATGGGGGGTCATGCATGCCGAGTGTTTTCCTGCAAGCGTATGAGGCATTAGAGGCCTCTATTCCGCCACGCTAATACAGGGAGTGGAAGCGTTTCCTGGGCTGCCAAGTATAATTGAGCCGTTTATTTTGAAAGTGGCATCACAACAAACATTAAGGTTAGAGAACGATTGGAAATCGATTCTAAATATATATATATATAAGTTTCTCTAAATAGAAGGTTAGAAGAGGGGAAGAGAAACTGTCGAAAATCATAGAACTCTCCACAAAAAGGGGAATTAGTTCTCGATATCGAGAAAAGGGTTTGATATCTAATTGTGTTCTAACGTTGAATTCTAATTGATTTCAGATGTCTGGTGTTTTTCTAATCATTCTCTAATCGAATTCTAACATAGTTTTCCAACCTGATTTTCTATTCTAGGACCAAATGCATCTGCAAATCTGTGATGAAATCAACGAAAGCAAAACAAACCACACACTCAAAATTTAGAATTTTTGAAATTATGCGCTAAAAATGTATACAGAGCTTTTATTTACCTCTCAACAAAAGCTGGAGCAAATTTTTGTTATAAATTGTTAAGCAAACAGTGAAACATTTCTTTATTTGCTAAGTGTTGGGAATAAAACTTGACATTTAAATTTAAGACGTTCATAGCAAAAATTTTTTGAAGAAAATCCCCGCTACGTCCTTCTTAATAAATATATTCTCTTAAAATAAAGTTCAGTGAAATCGAACCAGTATTTCAGGGCTTTCCGGATTTGAAAAAATTTTTCTCAATTTTATATAACACCATTTCTAATAGATTTTGGTCGCTGAATTTGTAAAAATAGAAACTTATAGGTATATGGGTGTTTAAGCCGCCTCTTAAACTTAATTCAGCGGCCGTGCGCGCATCCTTTGGCCGCAGCGGTGTTCCTTCCAAAATATTTCGTGAGATTAAAATAAGTTTTAACATAAACTCTGTATATAAATACATATACAAATACCTATGTATGTACCAGAGCTGTGTAATGATTGAATCAATTGAGTGTGCATTCTCATTTTTTTCGTTTAAAAAATGTGATTGTTTGATTTAAAAAATTTAACAACCACTCTTGAGATTGGTTACAAATTGCAAACACAAAATATGTAGTGTGTTATGGAATGGTTGATACCCATTCACATAGAGAATGTGAATGCAAAAAAAAAAACTCAATCATGTATGATTGGACGTTTATGGGAATGCAATCTGTCATTATCATTCAGTACTAATACTATTTGTTGTATCAGGGTTGAAATTTTTGTACCCAAAATGTGAAACCAGAAGATTGCCATCTCCCTTAAAATAAGTAAACAAATAAATATTTGGTGCTAAAATATTTTTCTAAGTGTTTGGCCGAACTTCTGCTCAAACTTGAGGCATGAGTTCTGATTTTATAAGAAGAGTTTTCAAGGCAGAAATATACTCGAAGGTATGAACTGCTATTTTGTGTTATGATCTGACCAGGTATTTAACCATGGTCCTATGGAGTGGAAGTACGCACATGTAATCACTCTGGTACGGCGGCCGCCGTAAGTACATGCTATACATATCGTCGTTTAAAGTACAAAACCGCGTATCAAGAAAATGCAAAACCGCGTAATTGCATAAATTATTTTCTAGAGAGTAAAGTCACCCATATTTCAAAATGGTTATCTTTTTTATAAAGCAAACGTATTTCTGGCTAGTATATTTCAGGACGAATGGATAAGAATTGAGCCAAGAGCTTTTGTGAGCAAATCCAATTTTTGGCAGCCAATGTCAGCGGCTCCGCTGGCTTGGCCATGTCGTTCGGATGGACAGAAACGCTCCTGCTCTGAAAATATTCAACGCGGGCCGCGATGCTGGGAACAGAGGAAGAGGAAGGCCTCCTCTGCGTTGGAAAGACCAGGTGGAGAATGACTTGGCTTCACTTGGCATTTTCAATTGGCGTCAGTTAGCACAGAAGAGAAATGACTGGCGTGCTGTTTTGGACTCGGCCAAAATCGCTTAGGCGGTTACAGCGCCAAATAAGAAGAAGAAGAATGTCAATCAGAATTTTGCAGAATGACGATACGCGGTTTTGTACTTTAAACGACGATATATATGTACACATATTAGATTATTTATTCCCAAAATGCATGAAAACTATAGTATGCTTGCAAACAATTAATAACATTTCGTGATAAACAGTTTTACAAATGTATTTGCACTTCAAATTTGTATTTTAATAAAGTATTAATTAAATAAATTATTATTGTAAATTATTATTTTAATAAATAGATATAGAGATATTTATACTTGGCAACTCTTGGACTTTTCTTCATTTGTAACAAATGACAGATGTAAACAAAATAAAAAAATAATTGTATTTTTACAAATTTAAAGCAAACGGGCGTTCTTTACAAAAAAATGTAGTTAGTGATCGAATTGCGCATATTTTTTTTACAATATCAAGTGCCCACAAGAAGTGTTAAACCACTAAATAGCTTAAAAAACGCTTTCAAAAATTCGAAACGAGAGTGAAGTGCAGTGTTCAATTGTGATGGAAATTGCAGGCAAAATTTGTGCATGTGTAATTAATGTTTTACTTATTTGAAGAAATGTTGCCCGTTGCCAAACCAAGACCCCCGCTTTCCCCTGGTGGTTACATAATACTTGAATAGCTCCTTAATTAACATGTGTTTGTTTAGAGCACGCACGGCCAGTTAAACAGGCATGTCTGAATCGATTTCCTTCATCATTCTTAGCAATTTGATGTGCATTTTTATTGTTATGTGTTGCAAACAGACATTTTAGGAACTAAATAGGTTCTAAAATCTCTGTACACAAGCGCACTTATTTTTAACAGTTTCCAGTTTATGTAATATTAATCAAAACAGCTTTTATTTATTTTATGTATTATGTGATTTCTGGAAGCGTCGAATACAAAAAAGGGCTGTGACTGGGTTTATGTAATTTGAAATTGTATTGATGATTACTAATAATAATAGAAACGAGCTTACATATCGACACAACTA
>NW_023458560.1:54097222-54102392 GCF_013731165.1 Rhagoletis pomonella
TCGTCGACACAGCGCTCGTGCGTGTTCCACTAAAAAAACCCAACAAGCAACCTGGTGCCGTATATTTCACCTTTTATACAAAAAGGTTTTTGGTTGGATAAAATTTGCTTTTTTCCAGAGTTCACTGTTTTTTATACCATTACTTATTGAAAATGTTTGCGTGTATACTTAAAGATGTATATATAAGTAAAAAAAATTAGCTACCATTTTTAGCCACAACGACATTTTTTAGCTCTTTTTTAGCCCTTTTTTTAAAGGAATTTGGCTACCACTAAAAATTATACGCGGCAACACTGGTTGGCAGTTGGTCTTTTGTTCCTCGCGTTCGTCGTCGACACAGCGCTCGTGCGTGTTCCACTAAAAAAACCCAACAAGTTACGCTCCATCAAGAATGTTGGCTCCCAGGTGGCTGTGCTGCGTAGCAAGTATAAATCAAGTTTCGTTGTCACAGCAGAACAATTGAGTAACTACGTTGACGATCAGTACTATGGATCCATCACTATTGGTACACCACCGCAAAGCTTTCAAGTTCTCTTCGACACCGGTTCATCGAATCTGTGGGTACCCGGCGCAGCTTGTGCATCCACCGATCAAGCTTGTCAAGATCACAATACATACAATTCGAACATATCCAGCACACATCAGCCTAATGGACACAGTTTTGCCATACAATATGGCACTGGAAATCTTACGGGTTACTTGGTGGCCGATACTGTGTCAATTAGCGATTTCGCTATAACGGGACAAACCCTCGCAGTTGCAACATCCGAGCCTGGTAACACATTCGTCGATTCGGAATTCGATGGCATACTTGGCATGGGCTATCAAACGATTGCTGCTGACAATGTGTTGCCACCCTTCTATGATTTATACTCACAAGGTTTAATTGACTCGCCCGTATTCGCTTTCTATTTGACACGCAATGGCACATCCTTGCAAGGTGGTGAACTTACGCTCGGTGGCATCGATACAAATCACTACAGTGGCGAGTTGACCTACGTGCCCGTTACAATCGAAGGCTATTGGCAATTCAATATGGACTCGGTCAGCATTGATGGTACTAATGCTTGTCTCGATTGCTCTGCTATAGCCGATACCGGAAAGAGTTTGTTAGCTGTGCCAAGCAGCCTCTTGGAGAATATACAGAATGCAATTGGTGCTGTCTACAGCGAGGGAGAATACCTTGTGGAGTGTGCTGCATTGTCAAGTTTGCCGATCATTTCATTCACCATAGGTGGCACCACCTTCAACCTCACTAGTTCTCAGTATATAATTGAAACTGAAGATGAAAATGGCGATATAGTGTGTATGTCTGCTTTTGAGGAAGCCGATACGAATTTTTGGATTTTGGGTGACGTCTTCATTGGTCAATATTACACAGTCTTCGATATGGGCAATAATAGGGTTGGTTTTGCTACGGCTGCATTAAATGGCACGGCAGCATTGAACGTCTCTGGTGGAGTTTTCAGTTTCAGTGCGGCTAGCATAAAACTTTTGATACCTGCTTTTGTGTTCATATGTAGTAGATTGTGGTTGGCGAAGATGTTTTAAACGAATCACTACACCGTTGTAGTGTTGCTCATCGAAGGAGTGCACGACAAGTTTGCGAATACATCGATTATCTAATTTAAAAAGAAGAACAAACTGTCAACATTGTACAATTCTAATAAAATGCATTCATAATTAATTAATTAATAATTAATTAATTTACTTGTTTTAAAAATGCGTTTTTTCTTAAATACTTTTTAAGAGTTGCCACCTTTTTAAATGGTTAAATGCGATTTAAATAAGTGAAATTAAACATAAAAATTTATGGATAGATATTAGAAGGGAAGGAATTTGGAAAGCCCTACATCTTAAAATATTTAAAGGGTTGCCATATGTTTAAATTATGTAATTTAATTTTATTAATAACTTAAATTCAACTTACAAGCAAAAGAGGTCTAACAAATTTTATTTCAAAAATATCTTTGGCTAGTTAAGTCCTTACTATCCCCACTACTATTATAAATCCGAAAGTGAGTTTGTTTGTTTGTTTGTTACGCCTTCACATCATCATCATGAAATTTTTTACACTGGTGTCATTTAGCCAAACAAACAGAATTTTTCATACTGCATATCTCAGGAAATATTTGTGATAGAATACTGAAACTTGGTATGGAGATATATAAAATCAATTCCATGCTCGAGGAGTGCTGCCACCTGTTAAAAAAGAAAAAACAAATTCAACTTAAATTAAGGTAATTATTTTTAGTTTGAAAATATTTTTAAAAGGGTTGCCACCTGTTTGAAAAGTGAAATTTAAATTAATTATTCGCAAACTGTCTGAAAAACAAAAAATAAGGTGTCAACCGAATTTTTTTAAGAAACCTTTAGTGTGAAAATTTTGAACATTATTGAGGCCCTTAACGGCAACCATTGTTAAAAATTAAACTCGATTAAAATAAATTAATTATTACAATAAGGGTATGAATCGAAATGGTTTTGAAAAGGCCTATCTTCTCATCTATATGTATCAGAGTTGCCACCTATTTGAACAAATTTTCAAAGCCAAATACAATTCTTTTATAGGTTAAATGAGTTATTAAAATATACATAGGTACGACCTTCAACTTAAATTATGGGAATTAGGTAATTTAAATACATATACATGTAGCGCAATATGATTGACAGACGAGAGAGGTTGCCAATTTTTTAAAAAGTTAAATTCCAACAATGTAATGTATTCCATAATTTCAATGAATTTTTAAAATATGAGTATCAATGGAAATGGTTTTAAAAGGGACTCATTTCAAAATTACATTTAAGGGGGTTGCCATCCGTTTAAAATCTCAAATTGATTTCAGGGAATTAGTTAATTGAAAAGCATTACAAGAGAGAGGTTTAAAAAAATTTTAGTTTGAAAATATTTTGAAGATGATTAAAAAAATTTTAAGTATGTTCAGTTTTATTGAAATAAATTACACCTATAATAACACGCATAAATTTCATACACTCAGCGAAGCGGGTGAGGGCGATGTAGTTTAATTAATAACTTCAATATATGGGTATCAAACGAAGGAAAACCTTGCGTAAAAAACGAGGATTGCCATCGACCCAAAAATTTGAATTCCTTTAAATTAATAAATTAAAATATTGCAAATCGCAATATATGAATGTTAAATAGAAAATCATATATCAATCATAAAGAAGAAAGGCTTTTGAAGATATTTACCACCGGCTTAAAAAGTAAACTTCAATTCAATTTATAAGTTAAATAAAATATCCCAGTAAAAAAAGTGCGGAATAATACCAAGGTCGAGCAATAACAGAATAATGACTATCCGTTTGGAGTAGAGTTCGACTGAACGTTCGGTTTCGGCTTCTGCTTGCCGATTTATAGGAAATATTTTCAATTCGGCTGAATGCTTGGTTTCGGTAAACCCCAACCGAAATTTTTGCCGAAGCCGAATATTTTTGCCATCTAGACTTTTTTTTGAACACGTATTCCAATTTAGAGATATGCCTTTATTGTGAATTATATTTTTCAAACAATTATGTTTCAAAAAAAGGCGGTCATCAGACGGAAGAGACTTAGAAACGCTTTATTTTCAAAATATTTTTTTTTTATTGTTGCCGGCGAGAAGTGGTAGGTAATGGAAAAGGGGGTGTGGCACCTCCCATATAAACTGAAATTCTCAAATCGCTTATCTCTTAAACTACTTAATGTCCTAAATTTGATACAGCTGAATATGTTATCATTACCGAACTTATGGCGAGAAGTGATGTGTATTCGAAAGGGGGATGAGGCACCTCCCATACAAAATTAAATTTCCATATCGCTTATATCTGGAACCACTTATGATAAGGTAATGGAATTTGACACACCTACATCTATATACATATAAAATGATAAGAATCATTCAATTGGTAACCATTTTCTACCAGGTTTCTAAATCGCATTGAATGATTGTTATTTTGTGCAATGATTTTAAAAAAGAGCAGTATTTTTGTCTTCCGTTAGGTGGCGCAGGGGTTGAGAGCTATCCTTAAAAATCCTATTTATGGTCAGATTTGCTTCATATTTAGAACATATAAAAGCAACATTTGGTGTAACTTGGCAGCCCAATCGTGTGGTGCAAAAATATTGGGCTTTAGGCCAATTCGTGACAAACCCCCGGGTAAAACCGCCGTTAGAGAAAGAAATATTAGGGCAATTCATATAAACGCGTAAATGCCACGTAACCACGTAAACCTCGTAAACTTACTTAATTTTGTAAAGAAACCCGGTTTAGATACGAGGTTTATACAGTTACGAGGCATTTACTCGTTTAGATGAATACCCTGATTATATTTTGTTTTACACCACCGATTATACTGAAAAGAAATATGAATTTATGTTGATCTAGCAATTTAGTTTTTAACCTTCCAAAGGGCACTCAGACCAATATAATCGAAAAACATATCGAGGGCTTATATTCAATACCCTCTATCTGCAATTTTCACAGAAACAACTTTGTGAGGTTAAAACCCAACTGGGACTTACCTGTCATCACAGATGTTAATTCTGACTTTGCAATTTAAAATAAATTCTTCTGTCAAGCGTTATACAAGGTCAGCATTAACATCACCGATGACATTTAAGTCTTAGGTGGATTTTTATATCAGAATCTCATTTTTGTGAAAAATGCAGATACAGGATATTGAATATAAGCCCTCGATATTTACATGCTGAACTGGTATATATTTCACATAGTAGTCAGTGAGGAACCGTTAAGAATCTCATCTATACACATATTACATATTTTTATAAATCAAAATTGAGGTTCCTTTCTCGGTATAATTTCGAAAGCTACAGAAGAAATTTGGTGTTAAGTTTTCCTGTAAATTCGCTTTAGATTTTGGTGGTGGACTACAAAATCGTCATTCGCATAAAGGATATTGGTGACAAGTGAAATTCAAAAGTGAATAAAAAAAGAACTCGAATTTCGACAACTGGGCGATACTAGTATTATTTTATTTTCATCACGAAATTCCCAGCATCGGGAAATATCGAAACCATTTTACTCACTTTTGGCCTGCGTTGTTCTCAGAAAAGAGTGGAACAGTGACATCTTGTAGAGTTGACCCCACACCATACAATGGTTTTGGGTGGATGCAACGGTACTTCTTGAGTCAAATGGGGACTCTG
>NW_023458560.1:54102492-54133060 GCF_013731165.1 Rhagoletis pomonella
AAAAAAATAGATTTAAAGAGCTTTATAAAGAGAGATATTCTTTCAAATTTCTTCTTTATTTTACAAAGGTATTTAGGGAGTAGGCATAAATAAAAATAAAATTTATAATTTTATAACTCGAGTCTACATATCGCGGACTTTCTGCATAGGTATATTAATTTAATTAATGTTATAAGTCTATAAGAGTTTTGGCTGTAGTGAGAGGGAGTAACACCACAAAAAATACATTGAAGTAGTACATACATATTTGTATACATTTCTGTATCGTAGGTCGAAAGCACATAGACTTTCGATTTTATCATTTGGTGACATACAAATACCTGAAATGACAATGTATGTACTTTTCTGCTATGTCTGTTTACTTATTTAGAAGCTTAAAACCCGCTCAGTGCAATCGCGCTGATAAGATATTCTATGTGTATGCATGGTTATATATAGAAAGCATTTTCACCAAACCTACTCACTCTATTATTTAATATTCGAATATCAGGAGGTTACATAAATAGATACAAATTTATTACTTGTGGCATCTGCACCTTCCACTCCATCGGTCAGTCGAAATGCTAAAGTTGGCAGTTGGTGTTTTGTTCCTTGCGTTCGTCGTCGATACAGCGCTCGTGCGTGTTCCACTAAAAAAACCCAACAAGTTACGCTCCATCAAGAATGTTGGCTCCCAGGTGGCTGTGCTGCGTAGCAAGTATAACTCAAGTTTCGTTGTCACAGCAGAACAATTGAGCAACTACGTTGACGATCAGTACTATGGATCCATCACTATTGGCACACCACCGCAAAGCTTTCAAGTTCTCTTCGACACCGGTTCATCGAATCTGTGGGTACCCGGCGCACCTTGTGCATCCACCGATCAAGCTTGTCAAGATCACAATACATACAATTCGAACATATCCAGCACATATCAGCCTAATGGACAAAGTTTTGCCATACAATATGGCACTGGAAATCTTACGGGTTACTTGGTGGCCGATACTGTGTCAATTAGCGATTTGGCTATAACGGGACAAACCTTCGCAGTTGCAACATCCGAGCCTGGTAACACATTCGTCGATTCGGAATTCGATGGCATACTTGGCATGGGCTATCAAACGATTGCTGTTGACAATGTGGTGCCACCCTTCTATAATTTATACTCACAAGGTTTAATTGACTCGCCCGTATTCGCTTTCTATTTGACACGTAATGGCACATCCTTGCAAGGTGGTGAACTTACGCTCGGTGGCATCGATACAAATCACTACAGTGGCGAGTTGACCTACGTGCCCGTCACAATCGAAGGCTATTGGCAATTCAATATGGACTCGGTCAGCATTGATGGTACTAATGCTTGTCTCGATTGCTCTGCTATAGCCGATACCGGTACAAGTTTGTTAGCTGTGCCAAGCAGCCTCTTGGAGAATATACAGAATGCAATTGGTGCTGTCTACAGCGAGGGAGAATACCTTGTGGAGTGTGCTGCATTGTCAAGTTTGCCGATCATTTCATTCACCATAGGTGGCACCACCTTCAACCTCACTAGTTCTCAGTATATAATTGAAACTGAAGATGAAAATGGCGATATAGTGTGTATGTCTGCTTTTGAGGATGCCGATACGAATTTTTGGATTTTGGGTGATGTCTTCATTGGTCAATATTACACAGTATTCGATATGGGCAATAATAGGGTTGGTTTTGCTACGGCTGCATTAAATGGCACGGCAGCATTGAACGTCTCTGGTGGAGCTTTCAGTTTCAGTGCGGCTAGCATAAAACTTTTGATACCTGCTTTTGTGTTCATATGTAGTAGATTGTGGTTGGCGAAGATGTTTTAAACGAATCACTACACTGCTGTAGTGTTGCTCATCGAAGGAGTGCACGACAAGATTGCGAATACATCGATTATCTAATTTAAAAAGAAGAACAAACTGTCAACATTGTACAATTCTAATTAAATGCATTCATAATTAATTAATTAATAATTAATTAATTTACTTATTTTAAAAATGCGTTTTTTCTTAAATACTTTTTAAGAGTTGCCACCTTTTTAAATGGTTAAATGCGATTTATATAAGTGAAATTAAACATAAAAATGTATGGATAGATATTAGAAGGGAAGGAATTTGGAAAGCCCCACATCTTAAAATATTAAAAGGGTTGCCATATGTTTAAAATATGTAATTTAATTTTATTAATAACTTAAATTCAACTTACAAGCAAAAGAGGTCTAACAAATTTTATTTCAAAAATATCTTCGGCTGGTTAAATCCTTGATGTGAGTTTGTTTGTTTGTTGGTTACGCCTTCACATCATCATCATCATGAAATTTTGTACACTGGTGTCATTTAGCCAAACAAACAGAATTTTTCATACTGCATATCTCAGGAAATATTTGTGATAGAATACTGAAACTTGGTATGGAGATATGTAAAATCAATTCCATGCTCGAGGAGTGCTGCCACCTATTACAAAAAAAAAAACAAATTCTACTTGAATTAAGGGAATTATTTATTAAAAAGTTTTAGTTTGAAAATATTTTTAAAAGGGTTGCCACCTGTTTGAAAAGTGAAATTTAAATTAATTATTCGCAAACTGTCTGAAAAATTAACATATAGGTGTCAACCGAATTTTTTAAGAAACATTTAGTGTAAAAATTTTGAACATTATTGAGGCCCTTAACGGCAACCATTGTTAAAAATTAAACTCGATTAAAATAAATGAATTATTACAATAAGGGTATGAATCGAAATGGTTTTGAAAAGGCCTAACTTCTCATCTATATGTATCAGAGTTGCCACCTATTTGAACAAATTTTCAAATTTCACTTGAATTAGGAAAAATAGGTATGTAATTGAAATATGTGTGCTAATATGAGTATCAGATGGAAGGAGTTAAATAAGGTTGTAGTATTAAAATATTTTTAAGAGGGTTGCCACGTGTTTGAAAGGTTAAATTTAATTAAACTAAACACAAGTTCAACTGTCACACGCAAGAGCATTTAGACATCTTAAGTTTGAACAGGTAGAATTTTCGGGGGTATTTGAGAGAGTTACAAGCTGTTTCAAAACTAAAGCCAAATACAATTCTTTTATAGGTTAAATGAGTTATTAAAATATACATGAATAGGTACGAACTTCAACTTAAATTATGGTAATTAGGTAATTTAAATACATATATATGTAGCGCAATATGATTGACAGACGAGAGAGGTTGCCAACTGTTTAAAAAGTTAAATTCAAACTATGTATTCCATAATTTCAATGAATTTTTACAATGTGAGTATTAATGGAAACGGTTTTAAAAGGGACTCATTTAAAAATTACATTTAAGGGGGTTGCCATCCGTTTAAAATCTCAAATTGATTTCAGGGAATTAGTTAATTGAAAAGCATCACAAGAGAGAGGTTTAAGAAAATTTTAGTTTGAATTTGTTTTGAAGATGATTAAAAAAATTTTAAATCTTCTGGTTTTGGCATAGGTTAAGTATGTTCAGTTTTATTGAAATAAATTTCACCTATAATAACACGCAAAAATTTCATACACTCAGCGAAGCGGGTGAGGGCGATGTAGTTTAATTAATAACTTCAATATTACCCATATATTGAAACGAAGGAAAGCCTTGCGTAAAAAACGAGGATTGCCATCGACCCAAAAATTTGAATTCCTTTAAACTAATAAATTAAAATATTGCAAATTGCAATATATGAATGTTAAATAGAAAATCATATCTTAATATGGGTGCCAAACGATAGAAGTTAAAGAAGAAAGGCTTTTGAAGGTATTTACCACCGGCTTAAAAAGTTAACTTCAATTCAATTTATAAGTTAAATAAAATATCCCAGTAAAAAATGTACGGATTAATACCAAGGTCGAGCCATAACAGAATAATGACTATCCGTTTGGAGTGGAGTTCGAGAGAACGTTCGGTTTCGGCTTCGGTTTGCCGAATTATCGGCAATATTTACAAATTCTGCTGATTGCTTAGCTTCGGTAAAAGAACAAACGAAGTTTTTGCCGAATCGCAATTGTGTGGTGCAAAAATATTGGACTTTAGGCCAATTCTTGACAAAACACCAGGTAAAACCGCCGTTAGAGAAAGATATATTAGGGCAATTCATATAAACGCGTAAATGCCTCGTAACCACGTAAACCTCGTAAACTTACTTAATTTTGTATGGGAAACCGGTTTAGTTACAAGGTTTACACAGTTACGAGGCATTTACTCGTTTAGATGAATACCCTGATTATATTTTGTTTTACACCTTCGAGGTACTTAACCTCTACAGATTCTAATGAAAAGAAATAGGAATTTATGTTGATCTGGCAATATAGTTTTTAACCTTCCAAAGGGCTCTCAGACCAATATAATCGAAAAACATATCGAGGGCTTATATTCAATACCCTCTATCTGCAATTTTCACAGAAACAACTTTGTGATGTTAAAACCCAACTGGGACTTACCTGTCATCACTGATATTAATTCTGACTTTGCAATTTAAAATAAATTCTTCTGTCAAGCGTTATACAAGGTCAGCATTAACATCTCGGATGACAGTTAAGTCTTAGGTGGATTTTTATATCAGAATCTCATTTTTGTGAAAAATGTAGATTGAGGGTATTGAATATAAGCCCTCGATATTTACAGTCTGAACTGGTATATCTTTCACATATTAGTCAGTGAGGAACCGTTAAGAATATCACCTATGCATACAAATACATATCACATATTTTTTATAAATGAAAATTGAGGTTCCCTTATCGGTATAATTTCGAAAACTACTGAAGAAATTTGGTGTTAAGTTTTCCTGTAAATTCGCAATAGATTTTGGTGGTGGACTACAAATCGTCATTCGCATAAAGGATATTGGTGACAAGCAAAATTCAAAAGTGTATAAAAAAAGATCTCGAATTTCGACAACTGGGCGATACTAGTATTATATAATTTTCATCACGAAATTCCCAGCATCGGGAAATATCGAAACAATTTTACTCATTTTTGGCGTGCGTTACATACAATGGTTTTGGGTGGATGTAACGGTTCTGCATGATTCATATAGCGACTCTAAGTGCCCCAGAAACGAGCATTTTGAGGAATACATGCACGGCCGGATTAACCATGTCGGGGCCCCTGGGCAGTTGTAACTTTCGGGGCGGCAAAATAAATTTTTATATATGTATATACTATAATTAGGCCATTTTTTCACTACACCATTAATCAGTCAAAGGCGTAGCTTCTTAATGTACTTATACAATGCTAGAAATCCGATTAGAGAGAGAATTAATGTTCCGATAAGCCTTTAGTCGCCGCGACAATTCTGTACACAGTTCGTCCAGTATAGGTAAATAAGTCTCAATTTTGAAATTCTCTTTTCCTCTAAGCACAACGTCTTCTGCAGATCCCTCATCGTGATGCCTTTTCCTTCTACGCCCACGCTGATTTTCATCACTTATCGAGCATACGTTTTCTCATTAAATACATACATGTGTGAATTGAAAATTAATTTTTGAAGTTAAATTTCTTAAATAGCTTAAATTCTTAAATTTCACTAACTCGTTGAAACATTTTGAAAATTTTTTTCTCTCTGTTCGGTGCCCATAGGCAGTTGCCTACACTGCCTTATAATCCGGCCCTATTGATTTTGGGCCAATACAAAATGCAAAATATAAGTATGTATCTACATACTTATATACACATTCTTCCTACGTATTTTCTTATCAACTTTTACTGAATTTTTTGGTCAGTAGATAAGAAATGAAACTATAACATATGTCTGTACGAGTATTTATATATTTGTAAATAAGTAAAAAACATTTTTATTTTATTTTTTTTTTGAGAAAACGATTTGTGTACTTACATAGTTTTGCAAAGAATTTTGCCTTAGTAAGACATGCGGTGAAATCATTATCTCTGCAATTAGTAACTTGATTTATTAGCTATGTTTCTTTCTAAATAAAATAACATACCAATATACATATGTCTGTATGTACATATGTATGTATAAGCACTTCCATGCATAAGGTGATTTGAATTGATCTTTACACCGTTAAAATAAATGCAAAACGTAACTTTCTCGCATTATGTATGTATGTATTCGGAATATTTAAAAAAAAAAAATCGGTGTTTTAAAGAATTAGTAAAATTTGACTTTTTCTCAAAAATAATAGGTAGTAGCGATTTTCGATGCAATTTACTTCTATTTGAAACATAGATCATGAATCCACAGTCTTACCCATAAATTTCATATTTCAACATTCCGCCACCTTGGATTTTAGGTTTTTTTTTCGTAAAAAATGGATAAATACAAATTTGTAGAGATTTTAAGTTCTCACATTTTTTATATAAAAAGTTAAACAAAAAAACAATTTTTATTGAAAATAATTAGCCAAAACTGCGAAAAATTTTTACATTGTCACGGTTTTCACCATTTTTTCAAAAATTTCTGTTGAAAATACGTGAATATGTATTCAAATGCCAAAGTTGTAGAGAATTTCATTCTCCACCACTTTTTTATGAACATTTTTTTTCGCGACGCTTAGATCACGACCGGAAACGTGCCACACATAGCGATGCAAGGGAAGCGGCGTAAAATTCATTTCCACATCACAGCAACCGGTAGGTACAGTACGGTGGCCAAAATTCTATAGGACGGATTACAAAGGTTAAGGTCTTATAATAATCACATAGACACCCCCATTGAAAACAGTGTGGCCTTCAACACGCCGTCTCAAATATGGCGTCTAAACTAACCGTAAATTAGATTTTGATTTACAACTTTTTCCTCTGCAGAACTCAACACTAAAAAAGAACACAAGAAGAAGTAACAGCAGGTTCTTACATATGTTTCTGATGTTGCTGAATACGAACCTAAGGCATGATTTTAAAAATTCATAATGACGATTCCAATAGGGCGGATGAAAAATTAAAATCGATTCGATCCGCTTGAAACGGTTTTCTCTGTAGTTCTTGGGGACGTTTTTTCCTAATCAGAGGACCCAATATGGCGGTAAAAAAATTAAATCATTTAGAACGCTTAACTCTTTACAATCAAGCTCTCTAATTACGAATCTAAAATCAGATCGGATTCTTACTAACATGTTACTCATACGCCAGGCATGTACGCTCGATTTAAAATTTTTCCATTATAACTGGTATACCCAATATGGATCCGCCATTTGATTTTTTAAAATCTGTCTGAAGGTTTAAAAAAATTTGGCCTAGGTGCAATTTTAACTCTTTGCTCTTGGTTGACACTTTTCAGGAAACACCCATATATAAGTTTACATATTTACAAATTCAGCGACCAAAAATGTATTAGAAATGGTGTTATATAAAATTGAGGACAATTTTTTCTAATCTGAAAAGTCCTGAAATACTGGTTCGATTTAAATTAATTTTATTTTAAGAGAATATACATACATATGTATATTTTTTTTAAGAAGGACGTAGCGGGGATTTTCTTCAAACAATTCTTGCTATGAATGTCTTAAATTTAAATGTGAAGTTTTATTCGCAACACTTAGCAAATAACGAAATGTTTCATCGTTTGCTTAACAATTTATAACAAAAATTTGCTCCAGCTTTTGTTGAGAGGTAAATAAAAGCTCTGTATACATTTTTAGCGCATAATTTCAAAAATTCTAAATTTTGAGTGTGTAATTTGTTTTGCTTTCGTTGATTTCATCACAGATTTGCCGATGCATTTGGTCCTCGAATCGAAAATCAGGTTGGAAAACTATGTTAGAAATCGATTAGAGAATGATTAGATTAGATTAAACACCAGACATCTGAAACCAATTAGAATTCAACGTTAGAACACAATTAGAATTCCCTTTTGTGGAGAGTTCTATAATTTTCGACAGTTTCTCTTATCCTCTTCTAACCTTCTATTTAGAGAAACATATACATATATATATATATTTAGAATCGATTTCCAATCGTTCTCTAACCTTAATGTTTGTCGTGATGCCACTGTCAAAATACACGGCTCAATTATACTTGGCAGCCCAGTAAACGCTTCCACTCCCTGTATTAGCGTTGCGGAATAGAGGCCTTTAATGCCTCATACGCTTGCCGGAAAACACTCGGCATGCATGACCACCCATGACTTAATCATTTGGTTCTACACTTTGGGAAATAATGCTCTATGCTGTCTCGGCAATTGAGTTTACGGGTTTAAATTTTTAACCGATTTTATTTTTTTTTAATAAAAGCTGATGAAATTTCTTGAGGAGTAATAGCAGCTGCATTTTATCCGTGGTTTGGATTTGAATAGCCAAATAAGCTCCCGGACTGCAGCAGCATTTTCCAGTCCGCAGAGGCTCTGACCCCGCAAAACGTACGAGTAAATATTTTCATTAACAGCAAAGCAGCTATAACTGGGCTGTAATGACAAAGGAATAGGGCATCTGTAAGTAAAAACCTGGCATGAAAAACTCACTACAGGCTGAAGGTAAATCGAGCACTAAAAGTTTTCCGGCAGAGTCTAAGAGCCGTTAGTAAGACCTGCTATCTAAAATCGGATGTACATAGCTTTAGTCAGACCGATCATAACGCGTGCTTCTGTAGTATGGTGCCTTACAGCTACGATCGTAGAACAGGAGGGTCTGGAGCATCTCTTGACGGTTTGTTAGATTCGACACTCTCGGTACTGCGACATGGCAACAGAAACTCCACTGCACCTCGTTTTAGAATGCGATGCGGTTGCAAGAAGACCTGGGAGGGTTGTGGTCAGAGATTACGCGTACTTTCTCTCTATCGTCTCGAAACCGCTTGGTTTCTTAGGAGCACTCGGGCTGGAAGAGGTGTTTTAATGTGATCTGAGGACACAATAGCCTTAACGTCACAGTGCACAGCCTCTATTAAATCAATCTATCTAAGTCTTTGGAAAATCGGTATGGTTTCTCATGCCACTTTCGCAGCAGCAACCTCAGAGCCGTGTACTTCATTCGTCGACTCGGAATTCGAGGGCATACTTGGCTCAATGTGGTACCACCTTTCTGTAATTTATACCGACAAGGTTTGGTCGACGCGACAATTTTTGGTTTCTATTTGGCATTCAATGGCACATCCAGCAATGGTGGATTGGGCGGCATTGATCGCGATCATTATATTGGTGATATCAACTATGTATGTGCCAGTCTCAAGTCAAGGTTATTCGCAATTCGTAATCGATTCGACACTAGTCTATTAGCCGTACCAACCTTAGTCTACGAATATATTCAAATCGGAATTGGCGCGGTGGCCAACTAATGGGGAGAGTATTTTGTCGATTGCGCGCAAGTAGCTAGCATGCCAACGGTTTTCTTCAACATTTGTGGCACCAATTTTGAGCTCGAGGGTTGGGTTTGCCGGTCTAAACAGAGTTAGATCGCCAAGACAATAACCCTTCGTCGAGAAGAGACCCGAGTCATTTTTGTGTGTGGAACTGGCTGTCGTGGAATGGAATAAAGATATCTCAACTGGAAGATTTAGCAACTGGTAAATCAATATGGTGTGAGTAAGCACTGACTAATCGTGATCTGCTTGTCTAGCCCGACCAATCGCAAATACTTGCTGAAAATCACATTCTGTGATGGCGCTTTTTCGCTACCGAAGGAAGGAAGGCGTAAGATATTTATGTGGATAAGGCCAAACGTCCTGTGATCAGAAGGAGGTTCAACCCTATTAGTAGCCAACCTTTTAGATACCCATTCGAAAGCTTCCAATATAATTGGCTCTGGCGGAATTTGCAGGCTGATGCTGTTAAAATTGGGTCCGGTTGGAGTTAAATACCTCACTACATGCGGAAGTCTGTGAGAGTAGTCATACTACTAAAACCGTGGAAACTAACCAACAAAATAGAGTACTATCAGTCGATAACGCTCCTTTTCCTAATAGTGAAGATACTTGAGGCCTTACTTTACTATACACGAACTTTACTTCCAATCTAACAACAACCACAGTACTACCTCAGCCCTTAACGGCTTAAATAGTCAGCCGTAACCGCACGAGCGAAATAATTGTTCTGGCATGGCTAGACTTGTGAAAAGCTTTTGATATCCGTTATCATTCCGCACTGGAAAGGACTTAGAGGTATCCTCCCCCCACAGGAATTAAAACGGTGGACCTAAGTTCACGATTCCTAGATATCGCAGAACTTTCTCGCCTTACCACCTATCCTGCCAAATCAACGGCGACCCTCTTTCCACCTGGAGGGAGGAGCTTAAGCTGCAATAAGGCATCTACGTAGATGACTCTCCAACTCCGACGGTGAGTAGCCCGTTAAGGTTTTTTAAGGGTTACTTTTGACAGCTTCCTCTCCTTTTCCTAGCACTCAGCTGCCAAAGTACAAAGCTGCAAGAAGAAAAATTCGCTGTGCGACAGCTCACTGGCAGCATTTGAGAGTATCCGAACAGTCATTTGCTGGAAGCAGAGCCTCCTTCCAAGTATACATACGTAACCCAACCCCTGAACCCGAGGATGTACCGAAATGCAAAAAAAAGACATCCATAGAGTGTATTAGACCTTCAAATACTCTTGCCACATGAATGTCGCAGTAGGAGTTCAATCACCACCCATCGCAGACGAGTCTTCCCATGACAGTCGGGTCTACCGGAACAACCCAGATTAATATCTGGACTGTCATTCCAGCATTATTCCCCAAAAACTCTGACTGAACTTATACCCAACCAGTCTCGACTCTGAGATGCCAAAGAGTACGCTTCTTGGGCCAGCCGTTACTTGAACTGGACGACAATGATTGGTAAACTAGGCGATTTACGCAGGGCCTATTAGTGCTCTATTTCGGGAATTTGTATGCGGTATAACTAAATGAACAACCACGATACACTAGCCGAATGAAGTAGGGCCAGTACAATAACAACTGATAGTATATAAATTTTTAAAGTTAGATTTTTATTGCGTCGTATTAAATTTATTTAAATCTAATGTTTGAAATTAAAAAGTAGATAAATGTTAACAACAAAGAGGAGAAGACCATAAAACAACAACAAGAACACTAAAGAAATCCATGGGAGGCACCAGTCACTAATCGTTCATTGGAGCTGCATTATCTTCGTTACCATTGGCAACAATTGGAGGCGGAACTGGCGGGGATTTCACTAACATTTCCGTTTGGTTTGTGGCCATTACTGCTTGCCTTCCGCATAAATTCAACCCTGACATGTTATTTGGTGAAGGCATATTTTGAGTTGGCGAATTTGGAGCACCTAATAAGAATAATGATTCAATTAAAAAAAGAGCAAAATATAACACAGTGCAAGGTTAGTTTCATGAGCTATAAAGCAAGTGTATTGCTGTGGCAATGCTGTGCATGTGCATAGAACAGCTGATTTTGTTTACGTTTTCTAAGCAAAACCACACGGAGACACGGCACTAATTTACTTACAAGCTCCACCTCCATTTGTGGCAGCACGAGCTGGACGAGTTTTGTGGAACATCGCTGCTACAGCAGCAGCCTGCTGTTGTGTTTGGTGATAGATTTGCTGCTGCAACATCTGTGCGTATATCATACGCTCATAAATACCTGTAGTTGTACCAACAGTAGGGCCTTGCGCGGTGGCGCCACTTAAATATTGAGTCTCTTTGAAAAATGTATTCAAATATTGCTGTGTTGTTGTAGTCAACATCGGATTGGAGTATAAAATGGTAGGCGAGGAGGCAAGTGCTGCATTTGCTAAGCTATTTGAAATAAAGTTTGTCGTAGTGGATGAATGTTGATTGTAGACAAGTGGTGGTGCAGCAGGAGCTGCCGCAACATAAGTGACTTTGTTGCCGAGGAACATGCCATATGCAGTACTTCCAGTAGCTGGTCGTACGGAAGCAGCTTGCATACCATTACACATTTGATAATAAGCAGCTGCAGCGGCTGAATTAGCGGCCGTAGATTGCTTCTGAAATGAATGCACAATTTACATATAGCGTTGATCAAAATCTACATCTTTTAAACTGAAATTGCTTACACTAAAATTTGCGAAACCTATGCCAGTTGTTGACTCCGGCACTTGTGGTGTTGGATATAAGCCATTACCGTAGCCAGCAACAAATGGCACTGCTTCCGGTGGCGTATTTGCACCTTTGTCGTTAAGTAGTGGCGTTAGATTTTCAGGAAAATCGAGAAAATCTTTGCCGTAGATGGCATAGTTTTGTGCAGCTTGAAAATATTCAGCACTTCCATTCGGTGGATGACCAGTGGTGTCTCCATAAATAGCGCGATTCACCTCCTGCACGTATGTATTACTGCTACTGCGACGACAATTTGATTCTAATTTTGAATTCCAATCGTTTTCCACATCTGTCTGCTCACATGTCCCAGCGGCTGTGAAAGTTTGGTGCCAAATAGGATCCGTGAGCTTTTTGGATGTGGGTGCTGCTGGGGAATATGATAGGTAATAATTGTTAGAAATGAATAGTTGTGAACAGGATTGGCTTACTGATTTCTTTTGTATTCCAAATTGGAAAGTCATTTTTAATTTTTGTCAATTCTTTGGCAATTGAATTTTTTAATTTTCTTTCTTTTCTGCTACTCGCCATCAAAGGATTTTCTGCTTCCGCTTCGACCTGTGAAAATTCATCATTAGCACTCTCGTACGATTCTTCTGGACTATTCTGCTCCTCGTTCATGTTGTTGCTGCTGTCGTCTTCTTCCTCACTCGTTGCTGAAAAATTTAACCTAACTTGAAATTTTTTAAATTGTATTTTCTACAGAATACTACGCTGGACAAAGAAATACGTAATCCGTTGTATTTGAAAGCCGCGTTCATTTGCTAATATTGAATTATGCAATTACAGTCTAGAAATCCCAGCATGTCTGCGATGAGCTTTTCCGTCTGCTGGGTCTGTTGCGCTTCCATGCCCTTGAGCAATCTGTTATTTCGTGTACACTTATGCAGTGTCCGCGCACGCACCAAACAAAAAACCAGATGAACACCAGCAATAAGAACGTGTCTGTAACGGTTGCTTTCTTGGCACAGCTGTCCGTTGGAATTCAAACTCTCACTAGCTTTGATTGCAATTTTTATCTTTATTTCTCCGTTTGTCTTTTTCTATAAATTTTCCGGTTGCGTTGCTTTTAGTTTTGTCTTCAATCGAGTTTTGTTAAAATTTAGAATTTTGATATCTTTTTCAGTAGCTTGTTACGATTTGGCCAACTTTAACAATTTGCTTCAGGAAATGTCAAGTGTTTTTAGAGGTTAATCGCAATGCAATTACCTACAGCAGTCAAGGCATACTGCAAATGTGGTTTGCAATTGCCAAGTGTGTGCTGTTGTTACAGATTTGTAGCATACATTTAGGCGCGGTTTTGATATATAAACGCACAAACATGCATACCGGAAAACGTTCAAATAGATTTGTATATATAATTGTTTATTCACTTATTTAAATGGTTTTTACCACAATTACAATTTTGTTTCTCCGAATTATAATTTTCAGGCATTCATTCTTTAACTTACTGCTGCAGCCGGCTCTTCACATATCGCATAGCAAAACCCTGCGCCAGTACCCGCAATTCTACAAGGTCCTGGCAACTGTACGCGCGTAGGAGCACACCTAAAGAGTTATTTTAAAATGCGTCAGTACATAGATATGTATATCTCTTTTCAACAGTAATGTACTTACAAATTATCTGTGGCATCGTTTCCGCAATTACCATGCTCGTTCCAACCCCATGTGTAAACTTCACCATCAGTGCTGCGTATAAGACCATGCTCCGAGCCAAAGTGTACATGTGCTGGCACGATTGAACTACGCAAATCTAGTTCCTGTGGCGTCGCCTGATTTTGTGTTACACTACCCATGCCTAATTGGCCATAACAATTGCGTCCCCAAGTTAGAATACGATTGTCCCTCAACATCACTGCATTATGTGTCCATCCGGTGACTATTTGTTTGATCTCCTCTTCGAATTGAAATGCATTCGCTTGACCAAATTTATTATCACCCAAAGCAATAACACGCTTTGCGCTATCACCATATTGCAAATCAACCACTTTGATTAATATATGATTCTGACCACTTGATATGCCAGTGATGCGCACTTCGGTGGGCTCGTTTGCATGAATTTTTATAACCGGCGCACAATTAAGCGTTGTCGCTGTTATGCACAAATCCGAAGGTGGCTCATCACTTATACGCAGCCGACCGAAAATATACACCTTATGATCTTCGGTGAGTATGGCACAATGGCGTAGTCCGAAGCTAATGCGTGCTGGTTTATCGTTGCGTGGCAAAATTACAGGTAGCGGTCGGCGTACAGCATTAAATTCACGTTGACAAAGTCCCAACTGCTGAAAGCAATTAGAGCCCCAAACGTAAAGCTTTTTCGTAACCGTTATGCAGCCAGATATATCCCAACCGCAAGCAATACTCGCTACTGGTACATCCTAAAACATAATCAGGTAAAATGTACTGACATATCTCTATCATAAGACGAATGAGGAAATCAATTGAAAATACCCCGAAATATTCTCCAGGTATAATTTGGAAAGTATTGAAGCATTCCTCGCGCGAGTCCAAGCCCAACTGACCGCGACCATTCCACCCGCACGCGTGTATCCTTCCATTTGTATCGAGTACAAGCACATGACCGCCACCGCCGCGTATACGGCGCACGCTAGTTGGATTAAATGAATAATCTCGCACAATTTGCGGTGTCATACACAGCTCCGATTCATAGCCAAGGCTAAGCTGTCCGTGCGAGTTGGCGCCCTGGTATGTAAATGATTAAAAAAAAAAAATAAACACTATTATTTATTACTCCCAACAATTGAGTGCCAACTGATTTGCAATTCAAATTCACTGCTTACCCAGGCGTACACCGACATTATGTTACTATAATTTGATATCGTTGCAGCCACCAGTTGCTACTTCCGGCGCACGAAAATCTCAGGTAATTTACTCGATAGCGCGCAAAGTCGTTCGTCGCAGGCGTACTAGCTGTGTCCTATTTGCTTCCTTGCCAGTTACCGACTGCTGTCGTGTATTTGCTTTCGCCTACCTTTTAGCTTATTTCTTGTTAAATTTGCGTTTCTTGTGCACTCGAATTGTTTTTTGGCTGATTGCATGTTTTAGCCAAATTAAATGTACTTTCTTTAACGAGGTGGATGGTTGTTTTTTTTATGATGTGCTTCGAGAAATGAGTAGCCAAACAGCTGACTGCGAATGGTTTGTTGTTTTGATTGAACACAGGGTGATATGGAGGAACACGTTTTTCATTCTATTATTTGCGATGTTTTTTAACATATGATGAGATAACCGGAAGTCAAATATTTATATTCTTTTCATATCTACCTTCTTAGGGCCAGTTTTTCAGTGCACAGCCGTGGTTTAAACTAAGATCAGCCAATCAAATGCCAGCCACCTGTTCAATTTAAACTCAGTTTAAACTGGCACTGAAAAACCGGCCCTTAGTATTATATATTAATCCGCATCCATCGTTTGTATCAAATTGAAGCAAATTTCGAAAACATTAACATTTTAAGAAAATCGTTAATGTTTTGAATTGGTTTTTTGGTTTTTCTGTGGGATGAATTTATGTCTGCTAATTCCCCTCCATTAAATCTTTAATATTACCCAGTGGTCACCGCGCGAAAGAGACGTAAGCTATAGCTCACCGTGGAAGCTTTGTCATTAAAAAAAAAAAAATTGGACTACCTCTGCCTACCGGTTTAGTGGTCTCAAAGTTTACCTCTATCCGTCCAACAACAATTATGGGGCGATGTTCATCGATATTTACATGGGACAAGCACGCTGTACTTTAGAAAACATGATTCCATCGACATCAGCTTGGTGTACACATTTATCAGCCTCTCAAGAGCCTTCAGAAAAAGAAGTTATCCTTAGGTTGGTCTCGGCAGCTGCTGCCTGTCTTTGACAGTATTCTGTCCCATCCTCAAAAAATATCTGAACTATTCCAAGCTCGCGGCAGGGTCTGCACATTTCTCTAGTTAGATTATTTCGCGAGTCGTTCTTTAAGACAATAAAGATCAGAGTTCTACTATGGTGACTTATTTCTTCAGTTGGCTTCCTGAGGCGGCAAACTTACTTTTAAGCATCAGACAGAATTTTTGACAGGCAATCGGTCATCCTTTCCATTGCGCATGCGTTGTTAAGCAACTCCTTGACAAGCGCTTAGTTTGTAGGAAGTATCTGCCAAGAACCTTCTCTCCACACCGCCATCAATACTCTAGGCACAGAACAAGGTGTTAGAATAGTAGTACTACTTCACTTTAGCCCTACGTTCGTTGTAGGAATTTTGCCGTTATTAGCTTCATTCAAATTGCTGCGCTTTACCTCCAGCGGTGTGTAACCATGCCAGGTTGCCCGGCTCAGAACCTTCTATCCATCGTGTTCTAAGGCAACAATCGCCACATCTCCAGTACTGAAATTTCTTTCATTTCAGGATTGCTACCCTAGCTTTAGGGCTCACATATCAGGTGTGCGCCGAAGTTATGCGCCTTCTGCCCTGACATCTCTGCTTCCGTCGGGAACCATGGCTGTTGGACTAGCGCCACATCAAGCGAGTCCTCTTCCGATGAGGAGTTCACTCGAAGGCACGTTCGTTAGCTCTCTCTCGATTATCTCCGGCTTCTGCCCATCGAGGTCTTACATCCGTGATCACTCTCCAATGCTGTGTTAGTATATTCGGGTTTTGGGATTGCAGCAGTCTAAAAACGTTCACAATGAGTTTTACTCCACTATTATCCTGCTGTGTCAAAATAAGGCATAGGTCTGCCCGGTTCTTCACGCATCCTCTTTATTATCGGGCGCAACAGATCTTTGTCTACAGATTTCCACTTTTCGGTGGTTATTTGTTCACCACGGTCGGTTGGAAGCCTGAAATTCCCTCCCTCTGGTCTCTTGCTCGTCGCCACAATGCCCACCTTTCTTCTAAAGTCTTATAAGTTGACGTATTTTTATCGAAACTGTGACGATCCTTGTCCTTCTGCTTAACAGCCCTGGAGTCGGACAACTCAACGCCCATCAGCCCAACAGCTCTTTGCCTTGAGGACTTGTATTCGTCGTTCCTCTGTCTCACAGGTTTGGGTGTTGAATACTCGTCTGCCCGTCTGCGCAGACTCTAACGTGCAAGCTAGCTGGAACACCCCTATCATTCACCATTTGTGGGATTCGCTAGCAGTATTCTCTCCTCTGCGCTATCCAGGTCCGACTCTCAGGGCTCATACTCTCCCTATCACATTCATCGTGGTCGTACGACCCCAGCCCAGAAAAAACAAACGATTCTACGCGCGCCTTAAAGCGGCAATATCACCCTTGCGTCCTGAGGTGGCGCTGTGTCAAGAAGGCGCCGTTATAATAAGACCGCCTATCTACAAATCGTGGTATAGGAACGGTCGTTGCATAACGCCATGGATGAGGGAGGGTTTGTCAGTTCTTGGTCACTGTTTGTTTGCAGCCCCAGCCCGGACAGATGCAGCGAAGATGATGGCTAACCAAGCATACGCGTTGCTCCGATTGTGAAGCGGTCTGTGGAAGGCGGTTCAGTTAAGCCCCCGCACCGCGACAAGGTGCCTACACCAGCGGAGGCTTTAAGACTCTTTTATCTGGGGAGATACTTCCGGCTTCAGGAAGCCAAATAAGTTGCATTTACAAATATACATACATATTTTGTAGTTGAGGTAATTTTCATTTTTCCCTCCGAATGTTTCCCTTCAACAGAAATTAACGGCTTCTGCAATCTTTTCCTACAAATGTATATTCCAATATTTGTAGCTAATATCTCTTTTACTGTTATTCATGCAAAAATGTAATTCGAAAATCGTTATTCTCCTTACACGGTTGTAAAAAATTATGACGGCACCCACCAGCATGGCAAAAAAAACGATGCGATTACAACCAACGACCGCCAACGAGCAGAGATAATAACCGAAATGCACCTGAGCAAGAGTTAATAGAGCAAAAATGACAAAGCAACAAAACAAACAAAAATCAACGTCGAATTAAAATACCAAACCAAAGGCATTTAGTGCAAAAGGAAATTTCAGGAAAAGCGCGCAGCACGAGCGTGGAACCTGTCGCTCTGTGTCTGGCTGGTTGGCTGGCTGGCTGTCTGTCCTCAATGTTGACTATTTAACATGGCCGCCTAGCATCAGCCGCAGACTGGTTGAATTGCAGCGGAATGCAGCGACCAAATGGCACAGCGCAATGGAAATGGTAATCGAAATGAAAATAGAGTTATCTGCCATCGCTTGAGTTCCAGAGCTTTTTGTGAAAACAACTGTCCGATCTGTTCGTAGCTGTCTTAGAAATGCGAAGTTAATATCAAAATATTGCTGGTATGCCCGGCAAATCGTTGCACTTTGCAATGCAAAAATATACCCCTACTCGTTAAATAAAATCTAATAATCGGGCGCAGCGGAGATGAGGCGGCGGCGTAGTGCCACAGCAGCAGCAACCAAGTTACCTACATAGTCTGCAATTGGCTTGTCATTGTAATTATCGAATTGTTTTGTTGCTTCCAAAATTTTGTAGTTTTCTGCTTCTTTTTTTCAAATTTATTTTCCTCATCCGTTTCCAAAGCCAGCTGCTGGCCTGATTGCCACAAAATGCAGCGGAGTTTCGCATAAATGATAGCGCAATAAGCGCCCAAAAAAAAAAAAAATCTGCCAGCTTTTATCCAATGCTAGATTTATTCAATGGCTAAGTATTATTAGTAAGAAGATGAGTTGCAGCAGCTAAAAAAAAAAGCTCTAACTTACCGTTTAAGCAGATGGCAGCGAGCGACTTTGGCGCTGTACTACATATTTTTGGTTGGACTCGTCGTAGTAGGTACAAGTGCAACGTCAGTCAGTTAGGCAATCTACGGTTGGAATTTGTAAAGTGGATTATTCGGTTTGTTGGACTGTTGCGCTGCGGTGATTTGTTTTGGAAATCGTGAAAACATTATAAGCGCAGTTATCTAATTGCTTTATTTTTGTTT
The DNA here is from genome assembly GCF_013731165.1 of Rhagoletis pomonella. Taxonomy (NCBI): domain Eukaryota; kingdom Metazoa; phylum Arthropoda; class Insecta; order Diptera; family Tephritidae; genus Rhagoletis; species Rhagoletis pomonella. The sequence continues at coordinate 54,121,418 of NW_023458560.1, forward strand.
TTCGGATTAGTAGGAATTAGAAATATTACACCGGAAAGGCTTACTAGTCCTTAAGAGTGCCTCCAGTGTTGCAAGCGAAAAATTTGCAATTGTTAAGAGTGCTACTAATGGAAATTCCCTCAAGTAATTCAATAGCTGACGGAAAATAAAATAATGTTCCTTATTTTAAGAGCAATTTAGTAGCCACAGCTTTTTTTATAGGAACTTAATCAAAGCGGGTGAAAACTTTGTCATCTTTTTTGTAGGCTGAAATGAGAGGACCCCAGACTGTAAAGGCAGCCTTGAAATGAACCCTAGCAAGGTGGTCTAAATGAGCGACCTTGTCAATAAATCCAAAAAAGTCCATCATCGTCCCACTCACCAAAAGAGGCACTTCGAATCAACGTAGGCATGCCGCTTCTAGCCATACTCATTGAGAAAGATGCTTGTTCGAGCGCGCTAAAACTGCCGTATCTAAGCTGCATTGAAAGTGAAGACTTCAGGAAATTCACATACACAACGGTGGTGAAGTTATTCCTTATAAAGCTCTGCAAAGTTAAAAAATTCTTGGAAGCGATGCTTATAAGTCGACAACCACAATAATCGGCGAAGGATATAATGTCTGGTACATTGATGGATCCAGACTTGATGATGGGAGTACGGGGCCAGCGAATTTGGATTTAGATTTCAGAAAACTGTACCAATAGGCACAAATCTAATTATAGCTGAACAGAGCGTCTTATCTAATAGGCTTAGACTCACGTAAAACGCTGTTAATGGTAGTAGCGAGCTGCAAAATTGTCCGGTACCTTTTGATGGGTTCCGGGTGATATATCCAATGCATACATGGACATACAGAACTCCAAAAAGTAGAACACCAGCACAAGATTTTCAGGCGTTTATCGCTTTTCAGGCGTTGTAGCGCTCAGTGCTAAAGTCGTAATATAAAACTTATAGTTGAATAGAGCTCGTAAGACTTTAGCGCCGAAAGCCACAACATCTGAAAAGCTTGTTATGGGGTGCTACTCAAAGAAGGTGAGAGGACTCCCACGTTGGAGGCCACTGATGTATGTCAAAAAGTTCATAAGTGACCTGCAGTCCCATTGTTCACTAAATCGAATGCCTAACAATACCCACCGTAATTGGTAAAATGAGTTTTTACCACCTGCGGACAGGTTCTTCTGCACTTGGTCCTTCCATTGTGTTCTTGGCCACCCTTTCTTTCGTTGTCCATCCAGCCGAAGGATCTTTTCACCGGAGCACAATCGTTGTAATTTTATGCGTTTAACTATGTCTATATCGTTAAAATGCTCGTGCCAGTCGTCATTCCATCTTCGTCGGTACTCGAAGCACATGCGACTAGGGCCCTATATCTTAGGTAGAATAGTTCTTTCGAAAGCTCCCAAAGTCTTCCATCTTCGTTCGACATCGTCCATGTTTCTGCGCCATATAAAGGGACGGCTATGATGAGTAATTTGTAGAACGTAATTTTTGTTCGCCGAGAGGGGGCTCTGCTTTTCAATTGCCTACCCAGTTATTCTTTTACACAGTATCTTCGATAGGACCTTGTATTCAATATTCAGAAGGCTTATTATGCGATAATAGGCGCAAACGGCGGGATCTCACTTCTTGTGGTTTGTACAAAGTACATTGAGACTCCAATTTTCGGGTATGTATTCATCAGAACAAATTCTGCTTAAAAGCCTCATGTCTTGAGCGCACCGTAAACGAGGCCAGAGCTCTAATTAGCGACTGACTTTCTGAGCAGATTTTACCAGCCTTTACCGCCATCGCGCCCATCATCAACCAAACGACTGCCTCCATAATACGAGGAGCACCAATCTTTGCTTAGAAAACACTACAGTGATCCCAGCTTTAGGCTTCCGTTGATGGAGAGCTCATTGGGAAATATACCTACAAAGGCATTTCTGTGAAGCTGCGACAAAGCCGTGTAAAAACACAACGGGCCTCCTTACAACTAGAACCCCTGGTCCCCTCAACTCAGAGATGTGCGTGGAGCAAGAGCAAATAGGTGGTAGGGTAGTTATGCCGTGGCTCGTATTGTCAGGAATTAAATTTAAGCCTTCGCGAATATTAAAGTGTCTAGAACCCGAGTCAGTTAGACAACCGTTGTCCGGTGTAACCCTCATTGCAGTCACCTTACCTCCGATAGCTACAGGCATCATTTTAAAATGACGTTAAGAGCCAGGGTTGAAGCTGAGCAGCACGCTCCAGCTTTCCGACTTTACTTGTTTTCCCTGGTGCATTCCACCAGGCTATGACTCCACAAAACAATATGGGTATAGGTATGGTTTCATAGAACAGAAGATAGGCGACCCCCTATGTCTCACATATTGCCTCCTGCAGCTGTACATACTCACTGGAACCTTCTTCACTCTCTCCTCGCTAAAGGGCTTCAATGACAGATTCCTCTTTGCCTTGCAGTGAACCAAACAAACAAAACTAGGATTTAAAACAAGTCCACAGTACTCAGACTATTTGGCCACCCGGTTTAAAAACCCTTGGGTTTAGTTATCCCTCATTAAGAATGCAACATCATTTGCATAGGCAATCAACCGACTCACCAGCTCCTCTAGCAGGTCGTTTACGATCACAATCCATTGAAGGGGGGAGAGAAGACCACCTTGTTGCGCGCCCCTGCTTACCTTACAGATCAGGAGGTATATAAGCCAACTACCCAGAAGACAATTTAGGTAGGCGTTCTTAAGTAAAGCCATTTTAAGAGGCCTGCCCAAGAAGGGCTGAATAAAGTGCTTCCTTGCATGCCTTCTAGAAGGGCTTATCCATTTACAATTTACGCGAATGCATAAATTTATATTAAATTACTTAGCATTACAAATTTTAAGAAATTAGATTCAAATTATTTAAACAAATAAATCAATTATTTATTACGAAATGGGAATCAATCGAAATGGTTTTGAAAAGCTTTGTTTCTTAGCTGAACTACAGGAGTGTTGCAACCTGTTTAAAAAATCATATTAGGTAAGAGAAATATGTATCACCATATGGGTTTGAGAAAGTAGTAGTTTGAAAATATTTGAAGGAGAGTTGCCACCTGTTTGAAATGTCGAATTTAGTTTAATTATACACAAGTTATATGATATATCAAAGTATGAATGTCAGACGAAGGAGTGTTAAAAAATCTTTAGTTTGAACGCTAAGAATATTATTGAGGTGGTAGAAGAGGTTTGCCACCTGTTGAAAAAGTTAAATTCAAATTATTTAATAAGTTAAATGAATTATTAAAATATGGGTATCAATCGCAGCGGGTTTGAAAAATTTGATGAAATATGGCACTCGGATCTCATATAACTCTGACTAACATTTGGAATATTTTTAAAGTTTTTGAAATTCAATTTTGGGCGTTTTAACGCCATGCGGGTTCACTAATTTGATATAAACCTTAAGCAAATACTTCAAAGATGTACGGTTTTTATAAATTGAAGAAGCAACTTTAAAAGAACTCCTCCAAAAGGCCTTCCGAAGTACGTCCTATAAAAACCCTCCTGGAAGGCCTTCCATGGCTAGCGAAAGAAGAAGCCCTTCAATTTGTGCCAATCCATACAAAAAAGAAAGGAGAACGGAAAATAGAGTGGAAAACTTCTTAACTCTCAGGAAGGCCTTTCGGAAGGGCTTCTAACTACTGAAATTATCTACTGGGTAAGGTCATCTTAGACTCCAAGCTTACTAAGGAATGGGACAATTTCCCCCCGGAGGAACATGGTTGAAAGTCCTTTCGATGTCGAGATAGCCACCTACACTGTAATCTCTATGCATGAAGCCTTACGCAATCGACTTCACAATCGTGTGCAGGGCGAGCTGAACCGATCTACCCTTAATTATGCATGCTGAGCTCCTGGCAGGCGATTACGAGGAATCCCGTTTCTGATATGCAAATCTATCATGCCAGAAACGAAGACAGGCTCATTTCTGAAGCAAAGCCGTCAACACACTTCTGGTGGGAATGACCGGTGAAAATAAGCAAAGCAAAAAAAAAATGGGCAAAGTTTTTTTAAGTTCAAACACAACCAATAAATGGTGGCATGTCCAACTAAGAATAATATGAACCAAAACTTTCTCATGCTCCAAAATTTTGAATACTATTGGAGCAGATCTATGAATAATTGATAGGATTATGTCCATTTATACATATGTACAAACATACATACATACATATATGTACATAAGTCAACCACCAAAGTAGGTTAGTATTAATAACGAAACCTACTATTTTAATTTTTTGGCAAAAAATATCACTCAGTAGATGAAGAAATATTCAAAAAACGTGCGAACTTAACTGAATTGTTATATTACATATGTATGTAAGTACGTCATTATAAGCCTAGTGTATGTAGGTGAAAAATCGACGATTGCATCATGGTAACCCCAATAGACATGGCTTTACAAGTTTTAAATTACTTTTAAGCTTCTAGCCAAAAGCAGACGAAAATGTAGAACACCAAAAATGAATGCCAAAAATGGTAAAAAAGGGCACATAAATATTTAATCAGGGCTTTCTATATACATACATACATACATATGTTAACTACGACATGTGTGATTGGGTAATTCTAGGAACTAAGCTACGTATGTATCTAATGTTCGTACACAAGCGCTCTTTGTTCAGTACTAGTTTTTTTTTGGTGAAGTCACATTTTTTTTTGCAATTGACTACATCTTGCAAAAAAAAAGCAAGCGAGATTGCCTCGCTGACCGACAACAGAACATAAATATGTACATAAACTTTCGATGAATGCAAAGCATTGCTACTTTACCGGCAATGGCCTAGCAAAGTGGGCAACGAGGTCAAATTTAGGGCGCTTCATGATATGGCCCCCTCTGTGACTTCTTAGGTTTCTGCTTCACTTACTCGTTCTAGTTCCACATAGTTAATGTCACTGCTTTCTAGCAATGCGCAATTCTGGTTACATGTTGTTTGCGCCTGTGAGAAATCGACAGGAAGAGACATAAAAAACTACCGTTACACATGCTAACTTACACACAAATGGACTTGCATTAGCACTGATTTTGCCAAAGAAAAAGAAAAGGAAAATAAATAAAAATAATAAAAGTCACACGAAAAATAAAATTTCTCGAAGAATGAAGTATGGCACGTAAGTAGTTCCTAGCTAATGGTTGCAGAGTAACTAGGCAATTGTGCCAACGAAAGTTATAAGCCTAACAGAGTAATTTGCAATCATATTTCAAAAAATATATTGTTTAATTAGCAGCGGTCTTGTCCCTGACCCCACCAAAGGCAGCCTTCAAAACATTTCAGAAGTTTGGGTAGGGCCTAAGCTCGAGGCTGTGGAGAAAAAGGACCTTAGTCTTTGGCTATAGGCAAGTTTCGGACTTCCAGCCAAGCGCCGCGTGTCGTTGGAGATTGGGGCAATATTTAGTTACTGTAACACTAATATTTCGGCGCCCGACTGGAGGGGTTATCACGCTCAAGAAGACCGTGGAGCATAGGAAAGCGCTCGTTTAGTTCAATGCAGAGTTTTTCTCTCCTATCACCGATACCAAGGGGGTAGCCTTGAGAAGGTAGCCTTTGAAGAATTTCAAGGCGATGCAAGAGTGGATGGTACTCTGCTTCCGGAGCGTCGGACGAGGATATAGGGGAAGAAGCTTAGATGTGGTAAAATCTATGTAGGTCCTATCGGTGCTGAAAAGTGCTGAACTTCCTTCGGGGGATGCGTCAACGGTATTGGGCGAATGTTCGAAAGGCCTGAGAGGAAAGCGCAGATCTTGCGCTTATGGAGAGGAGTGGGTAGGATTATTATCCGCCAATATTTTGCTTTATCTATTGTTACGAAGCGAGTACGTTCAGATCGATAGCGGCGAATGACAGAGGTTTAATTGAGACCGAGAACAAGACTTGTATAAACTCCAATTTCAGCAATGTAGATATTGCGCCTGGCAGCATGGGAGGTGCGTCCGGCGAAATCTATCGCTGCTACATAAAGTTTTAGCTGAGGTTAGCATCCTGGAATACCAGCGTCATAATATATTTCGATGTGAACTCGCGACACTCTATTTCGGCTAGATCGGACTCTAAAATGTAAGACGTGAGTCGTTTCCCCACTTTTTTACTGTCAACATAAACAACTCTCAATCTGACCCTGGTTTCTGTTCTGATATTTATATTTCGGACTAAGGTTTTCCAGCGATCGCTTTTCTTCGGATCATAGTAACATGAATATGTATATAAATTAAGTACCTACGACCTTCAGAAACCTGAGAGGTTTCAACTATGATCTTAGAAACAAGAATATACCACCTGCAGAACAAGACTCGATGAATTTGTAGTTGTTTTCACAACTGGTAGCAGAAGCGCTCTTGGGCACTCGCATGCCTCATTAGATTCTTCAATAACTGACGTAAGCCCCTGTGGAGCATATCGGAGCTCTCTAATCCAGGTTCGTCTAGCAGGTGACATTTTAGTAGAGCCCTTAAGACTGGGTTACTCTATAATTGGGAACTTTACAAAGTTCCACTTGGAATCTAATGGAAATTGGAAAGTCTGAAATAAAAGAAGCTAAGACCAGGTTTTTCTGAAAATCTAAAGCTTATGGAAACTTTATACTTACAGATTCGCAATCAGCACAAAAAAAGTCTATCGAAAACAACTTTAACATTTTAGGATACAAAATTTTTTCAAATTTTTCCAGGGTACCGTGATTTAGACGAGTGCTTGCGAGGTGTCCTGCTCACTTGGGATATTTGATGTATGGCGAGGCAGAAAACGGGACAATGAGTAGTGAGAATTCGTTCTACTTTATCCTCGATGCCTATTTCCTCTTCAATCTATTCCGAGGTTACCTACTGGGTAAGCGCCTGCATTTAAGGAAGCTTCTCAAACTTGCGGCGCCGGAAAGCTTAGCCGCAATCAGGTCTCAATCGCGCCCATGATATGCTCTAGGCTAGTAGAGGAATGCTTGATCTCTCTCGGTCTAAACACCTTAGATCGCACTTTTCAACTGATTCTGAGGAGTTCTAGAGCACTATATTTGCTGCTTGCGAAATTTCGTCTTTGGCACATAGCATCTGCTTTGTATCAGAGGAACACAATTTTGAGTTTCTTCACCCTCTTTTATTTGTTAAGTAAACTCCAAGCACTACGTGTGATACTTCTACGGCAATCGAAGTGGAGCATAGTATCAACGCAGAAAAGACTGATCTAGTATTATTCACCAGGAAATACAAGGTTCCGAACTGGTCTAAGCCTAAGCGGGATGAGGTGACCCTCCAGGTGAAGCAAAGTACCCAGTACCTCGGAAAAATACTCGATAGTAAGCTGTCGTGACGCCTCAATGTGGAGGAGGGGCGAAGAAGGCTTCCGTAGCATTATATGCACTATACACCTTGTTGAATCTCTTACCGTCAGACTTATCGGCGAAGAATATAGCATCAAAAACGTGTCAGTTTGTGTGCCGGTCTTAGGGTCACTGTAGTATAGCGTAAACTTTACTTAGACGGATTGACTATGTGATCTCGGGACGAAGCCACGAAGTGTGAGGGTATTAGGAGTGGTGGATCGGTGAATTTCTATTCAGGCGGAGGTATTGGCCATAAGTTGGACGGCGGAGCTGCAGAGCAGGAATCAAGAAAATAAGCTAGAATCTCTATATCGACAGTCAGGCAGCGATAAATCTCATAGCACTATGGACCTCTAAAATGTGGCGGAGTGCATGGCAGCTCTTCCTTTGCTACACACCAATAGTGATGTACATCTGTACAAGGTTCCGGGGTCCGACAGGTTTGCCAAAGAGGGTGCTTTGTTGGAAACCATGCTGATAGAGGAGGTGCCGATTTCTCAATAGATATACAGCCTTCTGTCGGCGGCCAGCCTGTCAATGGCTTTCCGGCTGTAAAGGACGTTTACGGAAGAAATACTATGCGATGTAACTGCTTTAATTGTCGCCTGACTATCTACGTATAGGCTACTTTTGAATTGGGTGTCGTTTCGGTGTAGGCTTGCTCTGCTGCTATCCTCATTGCGAAAACCTCTGCTTGATCCGTTCGTGAAAATGGTTAGGGGTCTATGGCTAGGTTTCATTTCCTTGCGCCATACTTCCTCCTCAATCGTTGTGCGAAGCCTTTGTTCCCACTTAAAGCTAGGTGCCATGTAGTCCGTGCTGCCTGTGCTTCCCGTCCCAATTGAGCTGTGCCCAAAGGTTTTGAAATTGAATTCCTCTATGGCCGTCGGAGTGGACGTCATGCACAGTGCCGCGAGTCGCTGAACCTTCTCCATTGGCCCGAGATATGATGGACTTTTTCGTGGGAATCCACCACACCAAAGCGCCATAGAGCTGTATTGGTCTGACTATTGCTGTGTAGCACCACCAAAGCATCAGAGCAGGTGACAGACCCCAAGAGACTCCCAGCATTATTTACATGCATAAAGTGCATTACTGGCCTTCTTCACCCTTTCGTGAACATTGCGCTTTCACAGCAGCTTACTGTTCAACAGCTCGATGCTATCTAGCTCCCAGTATAAGGTCTCTTTTGTCTGCGTTAACCCCTAGCCCCGCTCGGGATGCCCATTGGTCAATGACTTTCAAGGCGCTGTTCATTACATTACTACAGAACTGTAATAAATGTAATTAAAAATTTGCAAAATTTTGGAGATTTTCAATGTAAATTTCTCTAACGCCCACCTGTGCAATAAAATATTATATTTCTTTATACCCCACTGCTTGCAGTAAGGCGTCTGAAAAAGATTTCCTTAACAATAAATCCTCTTGCCAATATAATAAAATAAGAAACTGTGCAATTGAAAAAATTTAACTTTTATCAGAAAAAAAGAGAAAGAAGTTCAAAAAAAAAAACGTATTGGTTAAAAAACCGTCAAATCCTTGCTGATCAAAGCGACAACGAATAAAAGCTCACGCCAAAACACTGAGCTGAACGAGCAGCACCTAGCGCTGGCATAAGCACCTACATACATACGTACATACATACTCCTTCGTATGGGTTTTGTTAATGTGTGGCTATACTTGTGTGTTTGTTATTGTAAGTAAGAAGGTGGCTGAATTTTCTCCCAATTTTGGTAGCTTGATTTGTCACGAAATTCACAAAGCGAAAGAGCGCGCAACAAATTGGTCTGTAGTTGAAAATTGACAAGAATTTCGTGACTTTGTCACCTTTGTCTCGGTGGCACCATAGTGCCAACACAACAAAAAAAAAAAAAAAAAAAAAAAGCAGCAGGCAAATAGGCTGGCAGGCAGTCAGGTAGTGCAGACACATTGCTTTGTTGCAGCTGAATGATTGAGTGCGGTTTGTCGGTGGTCGGTGGGTCGATGGCTCGATCGCTAGTTGCTGGTGGATCAATGGCTAGCAGCTCAGCTGCCCTTTTTGATGTTGTTTGTTAGTTGCGCGTGCGGTATCTAGTAGAAGCAGTGTGAGCGCGCGCGCGCGCTTCCTTCGCTTTGATTTCCGCACCAAGTGAATTCAAATTCAAATTCAATGTAGTACTTACATACTTGTAGCGACATATAAACAATGGTATTGTAAGCGTTATATATGTATGTATTTTTTCGAAGCAAAAAAACGAGACACACAGCAAAGCACCAGAACCAATTCAATGAGCTAAAAAGAAATGCTTACAAGCATTGGAAATAAACGACATCACTTCATCATCATGACTTTAACGCTTCGAGGCAGTTCTAATGTTGATTTTAATGGCCTACAACAAATGAAATGGTACTTCCTAAATGTTTTTGTTTTCGCTCTTTTTTCAAATATGTAGTTATTTACTTTTAATTCACTTTTTTTTTGGTTTGATTTGGTTTTTGCCACCCTCAACAGCGCGCTGCACTTTGTGTGTTTGTGTTGTATTTGCAATGTCGCGCGGTGAGCGCAGCAAGGCGGCGCGGCGCGGCAAGGCAAGTCAGCCAGCAACTTTGTACCTGTAACCTTTTGCACTTGGAAATTGTGTCTACATTTCGTAGCGGTCGTCGCATTGACAGTTACTCGACAGCTATAGCAACAAAAAACAACACAAATAGTGCAACAACACAATAGCAGCAAATAGGCAGAAGAATCGAAAGAAATACACCAGCAACACGCTTTGAACACGAGACAACGGTAACGTGCCACCTATTTTACATGATTTCATTGCAGCAACACAACAAACTGTTACAATACAAAACAACAACAAAAAAAAATAGGTTACATACTTACTTACTTACGAGAAATGTATGAACTTTACGCCAGCGATCGGCAAGCGAACTCAAGCGGTGTGTGGCATTCTTTGCAGAGTTACGGTAAACAAAAGTCAATATCTATCCGAATAACTTTTGATGTCCTGTAAAATCTTGTTCTTATGCCTATCGGTACTTTATAAGGATCTCTGGCCTCATAGGTGATGGCGCACCAATCGGCGAGGCGCCATTAGACGAGGGTAAGATTATGAAGGGACCGCGAAGGGGGTTGGCCGTGACGTCAAAGGGTTTGTGGTAAAGAAGCGCTCAGAAAAGTTTCTCAATTAGCTAACCTCTGTTCCCGCAATCTGCTTTTGGGGTAAGAAAGAAGTTAAAACCATGATTTTAAAATCTGACATTCGCTAATCCACCTGATCATCGGCTCACAACTGCTGCAGTAAGGACTTGAGATAATGTTTATGCTTACTCTATGAATTACGGTAGCAGAAGCTACGGTTAGAGTTTGCACTGGTCAAGAGCTATGTAAGTTTTTGAGTGAAACTTATTTAGCGGCGGTTGATTGGTTGGGAGTGAATTGGCAAATTCAACGGAAATTGCACACGGAAATGGTTGGGACGGAAAAAACTACTTCTTGAATGTATGCACTGGGTATTAATTTTAACAAAAACTTAGAAAAAGACCAATACAAGAATGAAAGTAAAGGTGAGTACGTACATAGATAAAGAAAAGGATAAAGGCAAAGGTAAAAATAAAACAAAAACAAAGATGCGTAAAGGTAAATGCAAAAATTAAGATCAAGGTAAATTTAAACACTTTACTTATGTATATAAGGGCACAGGTGATTGGGAATATGTAGATGAAGAAAATCATAAACACAAGAGTAAAAACAAGGATAAACATAAACATAAAGAAAAAGAAGAGAACGATTAAAATAAACGGATATAGATAGGCACAGAGACTCAATCTGGGAACTATTTAGGAATTTTCGGGATTCTCGGAACTTATCAATATAATATTCGATATTTTGATCGGTTTCGTTATCGATATTTGTATCGATTTTCTTATCGACATTTTTATCGATTTTGTTATGGATTTTATTACCGATGTTTTTATCGATTTTGTTATCGATATTTTTACTGACTTTATTATCGATATTTTTATGGATATTATAATCGAAATTTTTATCGATATCGATATTTTTAACAATTTTTGTTATCAATATTTTTTATCGATATTGTTATCGATTTTTCTATCGATATTATTATCGAATTCGTTAGCGATATTATTATGGAAATTTTTATCGATTTTGTTATCGATATTTTTATCGATTTTGTTATCGATGTTTTTATCGATATTTGTATCGATTTTGTTATCGACATTGTTATCGATATTGTTATCGATTTTGCTATCGATATTTTTATGGAATTTGTTATAGATATTTGTATCGGCTTTGTTATCGATTTTTTGATGGATGTTACTA
>NW_023458560.1:54133070-54247956 GCF_013731165.1 Rhagoletis pomonella
AGATATTTGTATCGGCTTTGTTATCGATTTTTTGATGGATGTTACTATCGGTTCTGTAATCGATATAGTATAAAGATAAAAATAAAGATATAGGAAAAGGAAAACAGAATAACATAAATGTAATTAAAACGAACAGGTTAGAGATCTAGAGAGATCTAGACAGAAAACCGAAAAAAATATGTAGCTTTAAGCAAAAGCAGTTGTATGTATGTATGTATGTATGTACATACATATGTTTATTGGTTATGAGACAAACTAAATATGTCGCGGAGGTTTCACTTCTCCAGTGTGGCCCAGGCGCACTTACTTTTTTACTTGGTTAAGACCTTACCAATCCGATACTGGTCGACACATGGGCAGGAGGACCTAGCCATGCGTTTGCTAAGTTCACTAAGAGCCTCTCTGCTCAGAAGTAGGTCATACTTGCCGACAGTTCCTCATAAGTGCCCTGTCTTGTCATCTTATCAGCTATGCAGTTGTCGGCGATATAGCTGTATCCGGGAATACGAATGAGCTTGATGGCCAGAACGAAAAAGGCACCGTGCATTTCAAGGTGTTATCGCCTAGTCATTGCTGAGCTGCCTCAGAGCCCATCTATGTGGGGTGGTTAATAGTGCACTCCAAACCAGAGCCTCTGTTCAGTGATCGCTTCGAGCCGGGATGAACTCGAAGCTTTCTAGAATTTCGGAGTCCCCACAGCTGGAAAATAACTTAAAGCTCAAACCCCATAGTCTCAGAGTGGTATGCGCAGCAGTTGTCCTTGTGGCATTGCATTAAACGCCAGAATGACGTTGATTCGCAATGCGCTACTGATTCCATTTTAGGCACATCTTTGCACCGCAGGTGGACTGCTTAGCGATAGTAGCTTTACTGAGTGCAACCCACCACATTAATGACGTTACCAGGACAGTCGGTTCTACGCTGCTGGAACGACGCAGATTCATATCTGGCCAAGGACTGTTATGTCAGCATCATTTGTCAAAAATTCTTTGTGAAATTTGTATGCTGTTACAACAATGGTATTTAAAGTAAGTAAACCACCCTTGGCGGGAAATCCCAGCGCTTGCTAATGGCCACTCTGCACAAGAATATAGCAGTTTCCAGTCCTTCATTCATTTAAGATCCATCCATAGGCAAATGGCAGATGTAGTAATTGGATCCGGAACCTGTTCTTCTAGCCGCCTTTAGGATATGAGGTTAGCTAAAAGCCCCTCAAAGGTTTTAATAAGAACGAGGTGAGGCTTGCAGGTCACTAATCTTTGCGATACAAATGGCCACGTCTACCTAGTTTTGGTGTGAATGCAACTCTTTCTACTCTTCATATCCTTGGAGCGTAATAACACCTTACAGAGTACTTAAATATTTACGTCAATGAATCTCGAAATCAGCGCAGTAGCTCAGGAATATGCTCTTTGCACCTGAATGATTTAATAATGTTGAATGATCTCAAAGTCACTTACAGCCTAGTTGCTGTAATAGGGTCTTTAACAGGGTACCCTATGATCTTAACTTATATACATACATTACATTCTTTTCACCCATCCTGATTTGGTAAAATCAAGTGTGCACTTGGATGGTACATACATACTTACCTGTGTTTCACGTTTGTAGTTACAAAAAATTGACACAATGTACCGTTGTGAACTGCGCGAACGCCCACCACATCAAATCTAACAACCACACATATGTACCTTGATGAGGCAAGTAGAAAATGAAAGAACGTGTCAACGGCTATGGGCGACAGGCGACAGACGACGTCGACAAATCGTGCATCGAAATCCACTTTGATTGACTTTAATTATACAAATGTGTCCGAGTAAACACAAATCGGCTGTTGAATTTTAATGACTTTAGAAAAACAAAAAACAAAAAAAAACAAAGTAGTAAAAACTTCTTTATTGTGAAATCAGTCGTTCATTAACTTCGGTCATTATGTACTCGATTTTATTGATTTGCATACAGAATTACTGGTAACTGTAAACTTTAAGCATTGAGTATAAATGTAAATGACTTAATATTTATTTCTTTGTTTATTGTTAGAAAATTTAGTTTTAAGTTCAGGCAAATTACGTTGGACTCCGACAATGTTTATAGCATGCAAAACTGCATACTCGAAAAAATACCAAATAATCTGATTAAAAAGTTGAAAATTTTGATGAAAATTTGCTGAATTTTCGCGAGTTTTGCACAAGGTTTAGGAATTATATTTTTATTATATTTTTTTGTTGTTGAATGAACAATATTTTTATACGAAAGTGGCGGAAAAATATTACAATAAAAATTGTTGCATATATTGTAAAAAATTTGCTGTGCTAATACTTTGTTCCGGCAGTATAGTTCGAACCTGAAAAACTGAACGGATTTATTATAAGGTATTATTTGTTGTAGTTAATTATAAACTCCTTAGCAAAGGGTTGGCGTTATCTGCATGAGCGGCTAATAAAATGGGTCTTCCTGTAGAGACGGACTGCAGGTTTTGTGGGCTGGTAGAGGAAAGCGCAGACCATATTCTATGTGATTGCCCACGTATCATGAATAACAGACTGATACAGGATTGTCTTCTCCATCCAAAATTTGAAACATGGCACCCTCCAAAATGCTTAACTTCTTAAATAGCCTAAGATTGGAGTGATTACAATTAGGGTTTAGCACAATAGGTCTTCTTAGGTCGCAGAGCGATTATTCTCGTCGTAATAATATGGCATCGGCGGCATAATGTACACAATATTAAAATGACGTCACTGGACCTGGCGCCATTTTCTGGTCCTATTATAATAAAGACATGTAATTGGAGTCCGGGAATATTGGGACACTTTTGTATTCTGAAAAAATTTGACTCTCTTACGGGCTACACGGATCACACCTTGGTTCCGGATAACAAATACATGAGGTGCATACATGAGGTGCATAGATAGTGGATACGTTGCATTGGCCCGGAGGAAGGGGAGGGACCTGGTATCCCCAAAGCAGGAAAGTCCTCTCACGTATCATCGAAGGACTTCAGGCCAATTAGTCTCTCATCCTTACTTCAGGATTCCTTGGGAGAGACTAAACTTCCGAGGAAACCGCCCTAAATTCGGTTGTAAAAGATAGAAAAGAGTCTATGGAAAGAAAATACTCCAAGGTTTGGGCTTTTCTAGTTATGAAGTGGGCCTTTAATAACTTGTCACCTGAGGCGATTGAAAAAGCGCTTATCTCCCCACGCTCTCCGACAGAACTGTTACTGGTCAATGGCAGGTGACTTCTGCCTCTATGAAACCATCACTAAACCCATTATGCTGTTTGGGGCTATTATATTGTGGAACTCACTAATAAGGTCCACACTAACCAAGCGGCTGGAACAGGTGAAAAGGGCTGCCCTAATTGGAATTAGTGGGGCACCTCGCACACCTCCAACGCTGACTCTAAACGTGATGCTAGGTATCAATCTACTCTACACATAGCCCAACAAGGGATGCATGGGAGTCGGTGGTAGTCTCTGGAGCAAGGGACCGTTGAACATTTTCACAGAGAGGTCGAAGCATGATGGCACATTTGGAGGAGATGTATTCTGTGAGGAACTACTCTTAGATATTAAATTAAGGTTACCGTGTTCCAAGCAGACGTAGCTGCCATCAAAGAAGCAGCCAGACGGTTGCGCACTTATGCAATACCATTTAGAGAGGTCTATATCCACTCTGACAGGCAAACAGCGATCAGAGCTGTGGGAGCGCTCATGGTAAGTTTAAAATTCATTTTTCCTGATCTCCTTCTCTCTCTATGGACAAATGAACTTTAAGAGTTCGCTGAGCCAAAACTCCAGACAAACTCTCTAGAGTGGACGCTTCATGTGGAACTTCAGAACAAGCACCCAGCGCTGTTTTAACCAGGGTAATCTGTTTTGTTTTTAGCGGTAGCACAATCGACGTTTATCAACTATCTTTGTGAGCGCCTGGAGGACTTGCACCTTACCTAACCTAACCAAAAAAAAAAGCAGGCTACTATATATGTAGGCTCCGTCACGTTTGACAAAAAAAATTGTGCTGGGCTATCGCCGATATCAGTAAACTTCGTTTTCGCTCTCCTTCACAGGGTTATAGGAGAAACTTGTCAGAGCGACCTAAGAGGTTTTTTTAGGGAGAATACATTTCACGCCACCGGGATTCTATGAAGCCATTGCTTTATAGACAAATACTCAGAATGGCTGGGAGTACCATTCCTTAGAGCCTGCAGAAGCTGCAGTAG
The DNA here is from genome assembly GCF_013731165.1 of Rhagoletis pomonella. NCBI lineage: Eukaryota > Metazoa > Arthropoda > Insecta > Diptera > Tephritidae > Rhagoletis > Rhagoletis pomonella. The sequence goes on from NW_023458560.1 coordinate 54,137,295, forward strand.
CTATAAGGAGGAAGAGATAGTTTTTCATCATTCCTATAACTGTCCTTCACTGCAATATACATACATATGTACCTATACGATGCCACCGCTGAATCCCCCTTTTGTTATTAAATAGCTAAAAAATTTTTTGTGCATAAAACTTAAAGCAGTATAAAAGAAAGTTGCGTGTTTGTGAAGTAAGCAAATAGGCGGCGTGAAATGGGTCTGCCCTTAATTTCTCATATATGTATGCCAGAATAAGCATTAAATTTGAATAAAGAATCGAGCTTGATAAATTTCTGCAAAATGCATACAAATGTGTGTGGCTAAGTATATTGCATATTGTGCATTGAAAAGTGTATCATAAACACGCAAATAAATATTTTAAAACAATAATTAAAAAAAGACGGAAATTAACACATATTGATTAAGGAGAGTTCAGGGTCAACTACAAAGGACACGCAACCTGTTAACTTAGAAAAAGTAAATAGCAACAAAAAACTATTGCTAACAGTAATTTAATACCAGCAGCTAGTAAAATCGTGTGCATGGGCTGCACCGTTAATGTGTGGCAGGATGTCGCCTATGTGATTGTGTGGCACGCATACGAAGTGCGCTTGGTAATTAAAATATAATAATCACGTAACTCGAAATGTTTGACAAAATACATACGTGCATCCAAGAAGAAGAGTTTGTGTGTATAATGTGGCCAGTGTGTAATTGTGAATAACCTTGCCACAGTAAAGTGTTCATACTTTCTATGGAAAATATGAGATTCTTTATTTTTTATGCAATCAAGAAAATGAGTTCATAAAGCACATGTGAGTGCACTTTAACGCCACGCTGAATTTATAATCGACGCGAAGCATGCAATCGGAAGGAGTACATACGAGCGATAGCGTAATTTTTCATGGCAAAAAAAAAAATGTCGAATGCATGCGCTAACTGATAAGTAAAGAGTGGAGTTTGAGGAAACTAAATGGTGAGTAAAGTGGCGAGGCGCCTATTTATTTAGAGTCGTAAAAGCCTTAGGGCTTATGCGCTTACTAACTTTTTGCTTGCCTCACCAAATGAAAACTAATGATTTGCACTTAAGCCACTGGTGTCGTGCTGTGCCAGCGAATGGGCTGACCGAAGGACCACCGGAGCAATTGGAGCAACGGACGACATGCGATGCAACAGCGACAAAATTAACGAAACAAAAAACATAAGAAAATGGTTGCAGTTTATCCAAGCAGCAGGCGGAGCACGGAAGCGAATGTGTAGGTACATACATGAAAGCAAAAACACCTTGCAAGCTGCTCTTAAGCGCCGCCTGCGCGCTTTGCCATACCGGCTTAAGAATGACGCTGCGTTGCTGTAGGAAATTGCTAGTCTGAACAATAGTCGGACCTAAACTTAAATCCATTTTATTTTATTTTTCATAGCTTTACCATAGAAAAAAACATTAAAGGCAAGAGGCGCCCTAATGTGCAGCGCAAAAGGATAGGTGCGCAAGAAAAAACTTAGCTTAAATAGAAACAATGTGAGTGTGCTAGCAGAGGGGGCATAATAATATCTTTCGTTTGCACTAAGCGCCAAGTGTGGCTTCTAGAATGGCTCCATACATACATATGTACATAAATACATGGAAGCTCAGGCATTGACAACCTGCCATGGATCGCGGATATCCATATATTATTGGCTTTTTGGCGGCAGTTGTGAAAACACAGCCACCCGCTGGGCGGCGTATAGATCGCATTGTCCACCTGTGTGCCGGCAGTAGCGGAGCGCAGGTTTAGCGCTTGTGTGGTCTGGCCCAACATGCAATGCGGTAGCGAATGGACGCTGTTAAGCGGACTGATGAATGAATGGCTAAAACTGGAGCGCCCTATGCTGCATGTGCTTCTAACATTTGTATGCATATACGTATGTGCTGACATACAGGGTATTTTGAGTGACATCTAAATGTTGAAAGCTTTTAAGTTTAAGCAAAGCTATTAGATACAATTGCCATTAGACTTAGTATTGACTTTAGCATTATCATACTTGTTGCCAATACCATTACCGGTACCATTACCATTACCAATACCATTACCATTACCATTACGATTACCATTACCATACCATTACCAATACCTTTACCATTATCATGACAACTACCATTACTATTAGCATTACCATTACCATTATCACTAACATTATTATTACCATTGCCTTGACAATAACCATTACCATTACTATTATCATTCACATTAATATACCTTTACCATTACTATTACATTTATCAATAGGACTACCAATACTATTATCATTACAATTACGTTAATTTTACCATTACAATTACCGTTATATTTACCATTACCATTACGATTACCATTTAAATTACCATTACCATTGCTGTTACCATTATTATGACAGCTACTATTATGATTACCATTACAATTACCAATACCATTACCATTATCATGATAATTATCATTACCATTACTAGTATCATTAGGTTTATTATTAACATGCCCACTGCCATTACCAATACAATTCCCTATATCCAAACACCCTTTATCTTGCCTTTCAGTATGGACAGCTACGCGGCTGAAATGTGAAAAATTAACAAGTATGAAATGTGTAATTAAAGCGCATAATTTGTTCCATTTTCGCTTATGTTTTGTTTTAGTGTCCACATTTCATGTCTGTTCTTTTAATTTTCACGACAGGGAATTTGTAGGCAATTACAGAAATTTCATTTCGGTTGCATAAGTGTAGTAAAATGTGGCACATATGTATGTATGTTTCCCCGATATGCAATTACACACACACACACACGCGCGCACACGCAAGTGCACAGAGCAGCGCGCTGGCCAAGCGAACGCTTTTTTGGTATTCGATTGCAGCCAAGAAAGCGCCAGCTTGCGGCCATCGCTCAAGCGAGCAATTGTGCCTCCTGTAGGTGCGCGGCAATGAAGATCAATTGTCGTACAAATGTGGCGACATGCCACATGCAACGTGCCACAGCCGCAGGTATGTAGGTAGTATGGCAGCGACAGCAGCGGTATAACGCTTTCTGCAGCTACTCTATCATCTGCACATGCGCTTGCCCTCTTATACACATAACTACAAATACACACTTTCGCATGGCAACAAACTTATTGATTACTGCTGCCACTGCCACTGGTCTGCTCGTTGGTGGCGACGCTCTATTGACTCTTGGTGTGGCACAGCTATTCAGTCAGTCGGTCGATCGTTGCGCCAACGGCGTGTCTAATTAATCTCGCTTTAATTGTGCGCCTTTTTGCAGACATTTACCCCCCTTTTGAAATATGGGCCAGCAGCATATAAGCGCCCATTGAACACGTGTAAGTGTGTGTGTGGATATCGCGTGGCATAGGGAACTTGTTGCAAAGGCATTGGTTTACATATTTAGCTGGTGCTGCCTGACACTGCCACTTGCCGATGCAACAAACGTTCGTGCATTCTGGTTGCAACTAAATACATATGAAATGATCTGAAAAGTGAAAAATTGCTGAGAGCATGGAAAATAAATGAGTTGTTGATATTTTTTGAGTGTTGCCATTTTTAATTGAATTATGGCCTCAGGTGGAAATTGGATATATGCAATTGCTGCAGTGTGGCACAGTGCTGTGCTGGTGGTCGTTGCGATCAAGTGTGGGCTCATGGTAATTAATTTGAGTAACTGTTTGTGCAACAAACTGAAAGAAAAAAAGTGAGTGTGCCTGGGCCACATCGGAGAAGTGAAACTTATGTTACATATCCAGTTTGCCTCATAATCAATATACATATGTACTTAGATAGGTATGTATGTATTTAATTTGGTTTGAAATTTTGAATAAAACGACAGGCTACTTAATACTTATAATGTTATAAGCTTAAGGTTGTATTTTATCTTTTTCTACCTTTATCTCTATCTGTTTTCCTTTATCTGTATTTTTTCCTTTATACTCTCCTTTGTCCTGATCTTCTTTAGTTTATCTTTCATATACATATTCACCACCCTCTTTGTCCTTATAAAGGTAAGGTGTTTAACTTTACCTTTGCCGTAATCTTTGCTTTTATCCCTTTCTTCAGCTACATATTCACCTAGATGATGTGAGGTGAGTTGAGGTGACTTTGTCATGTGATGTCAAGTAATGTGATGTCATTGGCATTTTCCTGACTACTTCGAGATTTTCGGAACTATATCGAGATTTTCAATCGATAAATATATCATTATTAGCATCGATTATTATACCGATAGCAATATCAGTGAATATATAACAATATCTATAGCAATAACAATGACAATATCGTTTATTATATCGATAAATATATTGATTTTAATATCGATAACAGTTTCGTTAAATATATTGATTTCAATATCGACAACGGCTCCGATAAACACGTTGAAAAATATATGTATCAATAACAATATTGATTATTCTGTCAATAAAAATATCGAAAAATATGTCGATAACAATAGATATCAATAACAGGGTCGTTAAATATAACCGTGAAATAGTCTCAAAAATCTCGAAATAAACCTGAGAATCCCGAGATAGTCTTGAAAATCTTGATTCAGTCACGGGAATCACGAAATGTTCTGGCTGCTTTGGTCCCGAGAATCTTGAAAATCTCTAAAATCCCGAAATATGTAGTTTCCAAATGTTGAGGTGTCGTAAGTTTATTTGAGGTGTGGAGAGTTTGGGTTTAAGAGCTCAGTTGTGGAAAATTTAGGTGTGGTGAGTTAAAGGGTGGTGAATGAAGGTGTGGTGAGTCTCTGAGCGAAGGTCACTCAATTTGCCGATGCTAGCTGTACTTAGTCCATTAAATAATATATTGATGGAATGAATGTCGGCGATGCCTTGCCAATGCGGGCCTGTGATGAAGAATTATGTACTATCGATTTCCTCTTCATCGAGAAAGCTACGACAGAAGTTACTCGGCTGTAGACGCATATCGAAGCAGTGGTTACACTAGTCGGATAAGTGGACTAGATCTTCTTTTATAGAATTTAAGCCTGATGTGTTGTTCTAACCTACCTTATATTGGTTAGGTTAGGTTATACTGACTGACCTTAAGAAGTGTCACATAGATGAAGACCCATTAAATACATATCTAGTACTTTCACGCGATTTTAAAGAATATTGCCGTGCCTTTAGCGAATTTTAGCAGACACTTGGGTCCTTTGCCGATTGATAATAATATGTCCTTCAGTTGGCAAATTATATGCTCCACAGTTTCTTCGTTATTAGTACACTTCCTACATTTTTATTTGGAAGTCTGCAACCCTGGGTTCTTTTCCAAATCTTATCCACCTTGCGGAACATGAGATGATCTTGTAATATTTGGATTTCTCGAGAAGGAATTGGTATATACGTCACTAGTGAGATATCTAAGAGGACGCCCGCCTTGGTAAGGGGACCCAATACAGGTAGTAATCGAATTTGTTTTGTATGAAAGTAGACCGTTAATGACATGCTTGATTATATATGTAAATGTTTATCCTTTCGCTTGGCGAGTTAATTTCATTTAGTATCTCCATATTAGAACAATCTTTGTAGATGTACATTGTGTTTCTATTCAACTTCACGCCCTTACGCCAACCATTAACCTCGATTGCAGCTTCCAGAGATCTTTCGAAACTCAGACGCGGGATCACGTAGTCTTTTCGACCGTTTAAGAATGACGCTAAACTACTGTGACCGTACGTTCTGAATCCAAGTTGTCCCGCGGCGTAAATCCTCGCATCAGTTGTAAACGCAATGTTCCTGGCTAGCAGCTCCGCTATATTAGCTATAGCTGATTATTTCATCGTCTTGCCGTAAAATCTATAATTATACGTTCTTTTAAAATATTTTACCTGAGCGTTCTCCAACATCAGATTTAAGAAAGCACATGGCAAGTTTGCCTGCAAACTGAATACCTGGTATTTAGACTTACCAAGTCTAAAGTCGCACTCATAAGGCTCCTAGACGGTAAGCTTTAAATTTTCGCAACAACACACTCCATAAGACTTTTGAAGGACAGATCCCGCGGTAATTGGTGTAGATTGGACAGAGAACACCTGCATTCCAGTGGAAAGTAATGTGTTTTCGTTCGAGAATTCTTCTACGCTCCTTATCAGCTTCTCGCCTCCGTATTTTAGTGACCCAGCTAGCAGATCATTGGCTCCGGCAGCTATTAATTTCTGAATATTGTCATGCTGCGATCAATGCTCTTATCATCGGCCATTGGATCCGAATAGTTGTCATCTCAAGGGTTTTTACACGTTAATAGCATTCTAGCTAGTTGGAGTTGAGTTCCCTTCATAATTTAAGTTTGCGATAGACACCGGTCACCAGTACGCCATTTTTGTAAGTCGCCTAGTTTTCTGTAAAAATTTTCGTACGCTTTTCCTGTCGCTTTGGCTTATATTTTCTGTCTGCGAAGAATACGTCTCTCCTACTTTCTCAACTACCGGTAGAGCTCCCACAGTCGACTGACGAGATGCTGGCTGTTCCTTGTGGTTGTAACTTTTCGAAGCCGAGCTTTCTTTGCGTTGTTAGATGCGCCTTTTTAGCTGCGGAAAGGCATTCGCGCTATGGAGTTTAACAAGGTATTGGTTCGACTGAACGTTGGGTCGGCCTGAACGTTCTCTAGCACTAGAGGCGCGTCGTTTGTCAAGTATTACAACGCAATAGAACTAGCCTTGTTTTTTGATCTGGGTACAGCTATGTAGTCGTCTTGCATTAATGAAACAAACCCTTAGCTACTTCATGGCTACTGCCGCTTGATTTTCTTCTTCAACTTCATGCAATCGGTATTTGCCTTGGCTAGCTACCGGCACTTAGCTTTTATTTCTCCAGCTCTCCATTGGCACTTTGCAAATAAATTATTTTCTAAATAAGCGAAAGGAATCACTGCAATCACTGCCACATTCATTGACCACTATAATTACCGCCTCAATAAAAATTGCAGCGCAAACTGAAGGTGCCCATTAAATATAGGGCTTAGCTGCTGAGCTGAATAAGTGGTTGAAAAATGGAATAGCAAATAAAGTGACGGTCAGATAGCCAGCTAAAGTAAGACAGTGTGAATTAAGAAATATTTTTTCAAATGTTTTTTTCGTTTTTGTTGTTGCTGTATTTTTTTGCCTAAGCAGCGCGCTTTTGTAAGCAACCTTGCTAGCTAGCGCTGCATGCACCATGCAACAACAGTACTTGGAAATTGTGCCAGAAATTATTCGACAACCGAAACGGCAATCAAAATCTTTGAACTTGTGTATTTAGCGCTTAGGTATGTATGTTTATGATTTTTCGCATTCACCGACGGCCAGCGCAGATACTTTGTAGGTACCTTTGCAGCTCTTGGTTGATGATACCGCAGTGCCGGCGCAATGTTGCAAGCGCAACAAATTAGCCGCAAAATTATTGAATGGTGCAAACATGAAAAAAACAAGTAGAATAACAATAAAAATGTCTTAATTTCTTTTCGACTTTATTGACCAATGCTGCAGCGACCGTTTCGACGCTGAGTAACAGGCCTTGAGTGTTGCAACTAAGCTGACTTGGCGTTTAGTGTAGATAGTTTGTACTAATATTTACTAAGTAATTTCGTGCAGCGGAAAAGGCAGCAGCAATGGTTTAACATTATATTTTTTCCGTTTTTTTTTTTTTTTTTTTTTTGCTCACAGTTGTAATACAATCCCTATAATTTGCATGCAGTTTTTATGACCTCAAAATGGTATTGGCTTTCAGGTGATTTTTCACACTGAATTATGTGATTTGATTTTAATTTGCTACTGTGCGCCATTGCGCCTATTTAATGGCGGGTAAGTGGTAACAAACATGCATACATACATGCATATGTATGTACATATCTACATATTTACAACGCTTTTACCGTCTCGATTCATTGCCTATAAGCGTTTGTTGCATGTAAGTAATTGATGGCTTTTAGACTTTATTAGCGGCTATTAAAAAGCTATTTTCGTTGTGCGCATCGTAACTACTTACGTATGTAGTAGTGGTAGCAGTAGGCTTGTTTGCTACATGAAATACGACGCTTTTGTGGCAAATAACACTTGGAATGAGTGTTTTAAGCAAAATGATATCCATAAATTGGCACCGAGATTACGCCATTGAAGCGACGCTAAGAATTTGTGAAATAGTTAATTTATAATTTATTTACACTTTTTATCTAATTTTTATTTTTATTTGGTTGGGTATTAATTTGGCTTGCAGATTAGTTTAAATATAAAAAGCTTTAGTGCACACAAATTCAGTGCAAGAGGCACCTAATGATATTAAAATCTGGCTGGACGGCTTGAACGCCAGGGTGGGAAAGTAGTGTATCCTTGGGCAATTTTTTTTTGGGAAATTCAGTCGCCCTGATCGAACTTTGGTAATGGGTTGAGACTGTTTGACTTCGCTCGAGCTCGTAACCTACAGGGCTTTTTATTCCAAATTTCAATTGGATTAAGTGCTTGGCCACCTACACGGTCGAGTCCGCGTCTGACGACAGCAACACATTCACTGACAACATGTTCTGACGTTTCTTCGTGCAGCTCACTGAAACCACAATGCCTTAGGTCGAAGTAAGTAGTATCCTGTGAAATTCCTAGTGAGAGGTCGGTCTTATGGCCTGTCACGTGTCCGATTTTAAAGTCGGTGGCCTTATTTTTAGAATTAAAACTGGCGCTGAGTGCATAAGCACGGCAGATCTTTATAGTCCCGGCTATGTCGGTACAATTTACTAAATTTTATGCTTGCTGTTCGTTATGCAGCCTTAGTCCATCACTCTAAGGATGCATTAGTAACTTAGTATTGGCTACACTAGAGTGTTAAATGACCATTAAGTAATTTTGAGGGAGACCACAATATGCTTATTTTGAATCACTTCAGCATCCTATTTTTGTACTATCCAGGATGACGGCTTGGACATTTGTGGAGAATATGCTTCACAGTCTGCTCACACATTCTCAATATTTGTCAATCCAGATTGGAGAGCTGGACCAGACCTTCCGCAATCCCTTGTCCACGAGCGCATCTGTCGTGTTCAAATGTGAGCTTTTGGAGATAACTCAACCCCACAAGAATTCTCTTGAAACCAACACTTATACACACACGTTACGCTTAAGTGTGTAAAAAAGAAAGGGATAAAATATCACACGCATGCCAGAGTTTTGGATAGTTTTGTTAACTCGGCCTTCAGGAACCCTTAGAAACTGTCATTGAAATCTATGGTAGAGCAGTCGGTTGAATCATATTTATAGTATTTACCTGATAGTGTTCTTGACGGGAAGTGATACCACGCCACTTTTAGTCCATTTATCCACCAACGTCTGGCTTGATCGCAAACAACGCCACTAACGTGAACAAGGACGACGGCGATGGATAACAGACAGATTTGTTGGACGTTAGAGTCCAGCTTCATAGATCTCCTTATTGCACTAGCGAATAGGAGTAAGGTTTAAAAATGGTAATACGAGCTGGACAAGTGGCCAGACTTATGACCGCCTCCATGTTTGGATCGAATCCAAGGTCGCGCAACAGACGAGTTGTGAAGTTTTTTGTGGCCATAACTTAAAAATGGGCCAGAGTTTTCTTAGAATTGATCCTTCCGCTGCCCGAGTTTTCTATGTGGTTTGGCATCGCAACGCAAAAAAGAAACCAGAGAAACTAGTTGGGGGCAATAGAGAGTCAAAGGGAAAGTATGCAGAGGCAACAACCAGCTGTTTACATTAAGTATCGTTGCAACCAAGGCCTGAAAAAAAACAGAATCCTTTCGAGTGAAACTGTCACATTTTCAAAAGGTATTTGAGGCAAACAGCAGCCAACACTTATCCTCTTTTGTACCTCCTACCAGTAGATTTGAGTGCCACCACAACACTCAAAGGGGACACCTATTTCTGAGGGCATAATTTTGTTGGACCATGGTATTTTTGGTCCAGGCAATAGCTGGAAAGTTGCTGGATTTCTCCTCTTGTAAGGAAATCAGGCTTGATATTCTCCACTTGACTGGAATGTCGCTGCGACTCAGAAGAAGAATGGACAGTTATAATCTGCAACCTTTCCCCCAGAGTGATCGCTCTCGCTTTTGCTTTCTGGAATCCACGACTCTGCTGCAAGTGCTGGTAGATTTCCATAAATGTGAGTGACACATTGAATATAAGTCACACGTTTATCCATCACATAGTGTGAAAATTTAACTCAACTGTTAAAGTGGTGGGTATTCCTTTTATAATTCTTCTAATCATCGATACGCATTTAACCCGTTCGGTCGCTGCACGAGTAGAGTTTAGTCAACCTCTACAAAAAGCAAACGTCCAGTGGTGGTGAAATAATTCTTCCTTTTGTAATCTCTTAAAAAGTTCGAGGTAAGTTGTTTCGACCAATAGACTTATAAACTAATTTTTCTAACGTATTTAATAAAATTTCTAGTTTGAAAATTTTATTATTTTACTTCGCAGAAATAATTTTTCTATACATGTTGCAATCACCTACGCGAAAGCTACTCCTCAGGGCACTACAGCAAATAAGGAAGGGTTTTAGCGAGAAATTTATACCGAATGTTAAAATTATTAACATTTGCCTTCAATGCGAGTAGATAGCTTTGACAAACGCCTACACAGAACTTTTATTATACATTTGAATGCAGATGGATTTATTCAATTATACATAGTACATACATATTTATATGGGCAAGTCAAACTTTTTCCACTATTTCTTTATGTTTTACTTATTTCATTCACTGCTACATACATACGTACATACATTGTGAGCAGCGCGCGCGCAATGATATCTTTAATCCTAAATAATGCACAACATTTCCGCGCATCAAATTCGGTTGATTACACCCCCACAATGTAACAACAACAACAACAGCAATAAAGCGAAATGAACGAAATATACTTAAAAAAAAAAAAAGTAAACAACTCATTCACTGCCTACAAGCAACCAACCGCTGCTGTTGACTTGAGTTGATGTTGCATGCAACAGTGATGCGCGCTTATACGTTTAAGCCGCAAAATGCAACGCTATAAGCTTGATTTTGATGTGGCTGTTGTCAGGCTGCACGACTTTTGTAGCCCCATGTTTTTTTCTTTACCTACACCTTTTCTACTGTTTCTTTTTTTATTACGCTGCTTGCATCCAAATCTGAAAAGCCAATGCTTTCACGCTTAAATGATTTAATTTCGTCTTTGCCATTGTCGTCGCACGATCCATCGCCTGATCCGCCACATGCACGCATGCACTCACGCACGCACAAACGAATGAATGCACGCGCATGCGCCCATGCACCACTTACACAAAAGCTTTTAATTTATCCTTTTTACCGCTGGCAGGTAAAATACTCATAAAATGCGAAATGAGGCCGTCGTCATCGGTGTACAATGGCGTCTTTGTGCGTATGTATGTATGTATGTATGTTTTGTGTATTGTCGAGTGGCGAACCCTTCAGGATGATCACATTTGAGAGCTCTTGATGAAATGCATCCTCATATAAAGTAATTAATTCGCAAAAATGCGACACCCAGCGAGGACTCCATGTCATACATACAAATGAAACGAATTCAAAGAAAATAAACAAAAAAAAATAAAAAAAAATATGTGTGGTTGTGAGGCAAAGGTGCAACAGTAGAAGAAGTCGCTTGTATGGGTTTGGAGAAATTGTAGGACGTTCAGGAAATGCGTTGCGCAAACTAAACGGTGTTTAAAAAGAAGAGGTGCAACATGCACTGTAAAAAATATTCGCAAATTGAGCGAATGGGGCAGAGGTGTATAAGCTGTAGCCTAATAAAAGCCGCATGTAGAGCCATAAGAAACTTTATTTAAAAATTACTACAAGTACATAAAAGGTGGCAAGGAAAATGCTAATGCAATTGCTAATGGCTCAGCCGTATTTCTCTTAAGATTTTTACGATGTATTGGACTGTGTTGACTTTAAGGACATCGATCGATCGCGGCTTATTATTGGCATAGACCAGTCGACCAGCTATTTTAGAAGAAGTCTAGCGGAGTCAAACCGCAAGATTTTGTTGGTCGTTTCACGTCAGCTCTAGCCAGAATGTCAATGTTTTTGTTGTCGCTGTAGTGGCTACTCAGCCCTGCCTAGATCGGCTTGTCCCTCAATCGGTGTCGTCAAGCGCAGCTAACGGGATACCCAGGAAGTGTGCCACTCCGGGTGCGTCCGTCCATAGAGACAGGGGCGTTAGTTGAGTGGGATTTAAGAGGCATGCCAAGAGGTGTCGGGAGTCGTGAGATGACTTTCCTTATGCCGGGCACTCATTGTAGTGAGGTAGGAATTTAGCCTGATGCAATAGCCAGAGTGAAGTTGGGCTATTGTGGTGAATTCTTCTGCTCAGGGCTGGCAACGAGTCAAACCCTGGACCAGAAACATACACCTGGTGCGCGCATGTCACAGACGATTACACTCAGCATGTCCATCATAGCGTTTCCTGCATTGCACGTAGCGTCGTCCTGCTGTAAAAATTTCCATCGTCTTCGAAAAAGTACATATCAATGACTTCCTCAGCCACAAATCCGTACCAAGTGGTTACTTTTATGGAATGACACGGGGGGGTAACCTCGTATGAGTTGGCGTCGCCGTGTACATATGTGTGTCCCCATGCAAATCATCCACAGCTCACAGAGCGAACAAACGACATTCTCTATTGTCGTCAACTTTGAGCTCTTGGGCTTGGTTATTCTTGTAAGAGGGCAAGTCCAAGTTCAGACATGTAATTGGCCTAGTTTTAGTCGAGAAAGACTGAATTATTATGCACGTCTGGGGTCTCCTGTACACTTTTAGGGCGATGTTATCTGCCGATCCTGTGTTTCTTTGACCGATAACTAATGACCAATTAACCCACCGAGGCGACTCTCATGGCAAAAACTCATTATGAATGAGACTTAGAAGGAAAGGAACTGCAGAAAATTTTTCTTTTAACAAATCTGCAGTAAGAATTCTTACCCTACCCATCACAGAATATCAAACTAGCCTGAGCCCTGAGACTTTAAAAGAAGAAAAAGTATTTACCTACAAACCTCTTCATGAACACTAAAACAAGGCGTGAACTAAATAAAAACGTTTTTGTGACGAAAAACTTCCTTAGCGGCGGAAGTGAATTTTAAAGTCAACTTGCCGAACGCAGCGGAAATGGTGGATGCTTGGGGATTTAAATGCCTCCTAAATATATGCAGCATCGGTTTAAGAATAACATTTGGATTACGGATAATACAAAGATAAAGGTAAAGGTGAATATGTAGATGAAGACAAAAATTAACATAAAGATAACGGCGGAGATGAAGATGAAGGTAAACTTAAATATCTAAAGGATAAGTATAAAGGATAAAGACAAAGTTTAGGAAAAAAACGATTGGAATAAAGACAAAACTAAAGAAAAAGGCAAAAAGAATAAATGGTGATAAAAATAGAGATAGAGAGCGGGATAGAGATAAAGACAAAGATAAAACCGAAGGTTGAGATAAGTTATGTCCTGTTATCCTACGCACCCCACTTCAGCTGAACTCAGCTCACCTCAACTTAGCTCATCTCATCGCAACTAACCTCCATTCACCTCAACTTTAATCACCTCAACTCACCTCAACTCGCCACATCTCACCCCACCTTACTTCAGCTCGCAACCTTAACCAATCTCAAGTCGTCTAAATTTACTACTATTCACCTCACTTCCCCACAACTCACCTCAGTCACCAATCAACTCAACCATACCTCACCTCATATCAGCTCATCTCACCCCAACTAACCTCAATTCACCGCACCTTAACTCACTTCATATCAACTCAACTCACCTCAACTCAATTCACCTCAGCTCTACTCACCTCAAGTGGCCTCACCTTACTTCATCTAGCATTCACTTAACCGACCTCAACTCGCCTAGACTAACCATAACCCACCTCACCACAACTCACCTCAATCATATCAACTCAACTCAGCTTAGTCTGACTGCCCTCGCCAAATTTCAAATAAATTTTTAATCGGCATCAAAATATTTTTTTTATGAATGCTACCGCATAAATTTGGACCACGTTAACAGAATTCTATATTTTTTTTTTTAAGGAAAAGTGATACGTTAGAGGTGGATCTTTTTTTACATCGCATTTTTTACTTCAAGTCTAATCGATTTAGAAAGTCATGGCATCTCTCGCATTTTCTCTGTTCTACACTTTGCCCTTTCCTTACGTAAGACACTTTGCAACTTCATTCGCCGTTCAGAAATTTTTTTTGGAGTGTATTTACGCCCATAAAAGTGCGTGGATACCGCTTCGATGCACATTTTTATGCCATATACTCCATCTCTCCATTACCCACTTACCAGTGTTAACTTATTTTTGCCACATGCCACACCACAGCACACACTTAAGGCTACAGAACCAAAGCACTTGCAGCAACTGCGCTTGCGCCTACGTCACCAAGCCTGCGTTAACGTTTTTGGTGTTAGCGTGTTATTGTGTACCTGTTCGACATTGCGTTGCATTGAATGCCTTAAAGTTTTTATTTTTTATTTTTTTCCAGCATTTTTACTGGGTGTGTTTCAACGCTACAGTTGGGCCTTTTTACGAGTAGTGTGGCATTACTAACTTACGTGTATTTCTTCGCATTATTCGTTTCACCTACGCCCACTGACCGACCAGCAGATCACCGCAGCGCAAACCGAATCAAAGTGGTGGTGCTGGTGTTGGTGTTGGTGGCGTTACTGTCAGTTGCAAACGTTGCATCGTTGATCCGAGTTGTCGTTTGTTTGGCTTTATATATATCAATTTTTACGCTCAAGTGCTGCGAATCTTTGCTTAAGAGTATTTCTTAAATGCCAGTTTTCATTGCAGTGCACTGAGTGTGCATTTTTTGTTTTTGTTTTTGCTCTTATTGCTGTGTTTACTTTCTTGAGCAACGTCACTGCCTGCCAACATGTAATTATTTTATTTTGTTTGAATTTGGAAATTTTATATGGCATCGTCTGACATGCTCAATTGCCAAATAATAAATAATTAGTCTTTTGTAACGTTGAGAATTCAGCAAAATACAAAATTCGAAATCTTTCAAAGTGCAATGATGCTGCACATGTGCAAGCGTTAACCGCAAGGCTTTGTATGTTGTGAGCTGTTGGCCATAGGGGCGTCAGTATGTTGACGTGATGTTTACTTTAGAGAGTAGCAGGCGGATCAGAAATAAAAAAAGTCATGGCAGAGGAGACAGTTTGACAGTGGTTTATAAGAGTGCGGCAAGTCGTGAAAAACTCACTAGAACTTACTTCAAAAAAAAAATTGGAAGAGTTATTTTATTGAAAGTATATATAAACTGGCTGCCGATGTAGTGGATTGGTTAGATATGGTACTACTCGCTAATACCGAGGTTTTACCCTTTTCGGCGAAATCAAATACATAGTGGTCCTAGACGGTATATCACGGTCTCATGTCGAAGTGCGAATATTTTCTTCTCATTTCGCAGGCGTAGTAAATTTTTCGTTTTCTATATTTATATGACAATACCAAGACGCACGCCGCAAATTGGAAGAAAAACTCAAACAAATTTTTAGCAAAACGTGTTAGCGCCAAACAATGATTTATTACTGGGCAATTCTGGCAACCCTCTTGAAAGCTCTTTACTGTCTTTCGAAAGACTAAATGAAAGATCTGCTAACGAGGAGGTCTTAGCGTTATGCTGTTCGTCTTTTAGCAATGTTTTTTTTTAATTAGATTAAATCAAAAAACATATGTACATGCATATATATTTTTCATTTTAAAACAATAAAAATTAATAAATAAAAAAAATAAATTATAAAAAGAAAAAAGAAAGAAAAAAAACAACTACAAAAATTGTATAAGATCCTAAAAATGAAATTAAATACAATTTTTGTTTTTTATTTTTAAACGAATAACAATTTAAATTAAAAAGAAGAAAAATAAATTTCTAGAGTAAACTGAATTAAAAAAAACATTTTTCCTTTTTTACGCAATAAAATCTAAAAATTAAAAAAAAGAACTAGAAAACTAAAAAAAAAATTAATGAAAAAATAACAAGTTCCTAAAAATTAAATGAAATAAAAAAGATATCCTTTTTAAAACAATAACAACCAAACCATTAAAAAAAAATAAATGAAGAAAAAAAAATTGTAAAAAAATACATAAAATTAGTTTGTAAAAATTAAAGAAAAATTCCGCTGCGTCAGGACTCGAACTCGGATCTCTCGATTGGCACCCATGTGTGTCGGCCATCGCGACTGTTGGAGTGACCCGAGCTAAATGGTATGCAAGTGCTTTCTCTCAAAATAGCTTTTCGCCACGAGTGGTGAATGAGAGAGCTTTTTTCCTAAGGGTCAAAACATAGTGGAGCGGCGAGCAAAGCAAAGAGCTAGCATCGAGCAAAGCTTCAATTACAAATGTGTATGTACGCTTTGCTCTTCACTATGCGCTTTCCCATTGAAACATATGCGTTTGAAATCGACGCTTTGCTCGATGCCATTTGCTCGCCGCTCCACTATGTTCTTACCCTAAGACTTTTGTGCTAGAATATCAAAAGTCTTTCGAACTACCTTGCCATCTGTCTTCCATTTGTCTTACGAAAGCCTTTTCACTATCTTAGCCAGAATTGCCCTGTTAATGTTGGACAATGTATGTATGTATGTATGCATTGAAAGATTTTGTTCCAGGAAACAAGAAAAAAGTTACTCATACGCCGCGACAACTGAGTTACTTAATAACAAAAAAAACAAAAAGGAACTATTAAGTCCAGTCCCGTATTCCTCGGACTAAAACTAGTAAAAGTGTCAAAAAATAAAAATTGGCCCAGAGTAAACTAGTAAAATTGTCAAAAAATAAAAATTCGCCCAGAGCGAGAGAGTAACCCTGTAACTTCAACATACCCTCCAAATTTTGGTTGTAAATTTTTGTTTTTTTGTATGTAAAAACACCCAGCTCGCACATGTAAATAACCAAAAAATACTTACTTTCAAATTCATTAGAATACTTTTCAACACGCATTTTTTTGGTTACAAACACACTACGGCTGATCGTTGAACATATTTACCAGAATTTACCAGCAAAAAATCTCCCAAATAAAACTGATAACTTCTTATAGAGAGAGGACCTTATTTACTCTCTTTTTTGTCCTCTTATTAGTCAGAGAACGTAGTACGGGATCGATTTCCAGTAAAATTTGACTAATTCTGACTATTTCTGACTAGTGCGGACTCGTACGGGATCGCAACTAATATTATTATTGTTGCACCGCGGACTCTAAAGTGATTTATTATGCGTGGTCCCCGCCCTATATGTGAAGGCTTTTAATGTAGTCTAGTACTTCCAAGGGCGTTTTGTTCCAAATTTCAAAAGGATTAAGTGTAGCACCACCCAAGTAAGCTAGTCTGCGACTAGCGAGAGCGTCACATCCACAGATAATGTGTTCTAACGTTTCTTCATCCAGGTATAAAAGAGACAGGCGTTTGTTTCTGAGAGATTCATTTTACTGAGGTGATAACGAAGGGTACAGTGCACCATGTAGTACCCAGTGAGAGTTTTGAGGTCTTCTCTGCCTTCATTGAGTACTTTCTTTGAAGTTTCTTTTGAAGGACAGATAAGTCGTTTGATTTGTCTATGTACATTCCATCCAATGCCTGTTTAATATTTTGTCTACCCAGTTATTTATGGTCCCCTTTATGTGTAGTTTGAGGGTACTGGACCATAAATTACTGCGGCAGCAACCTGTTTTGCTAGGCAATCAGCCTTCTTATTGCCATCATGTCCTTCATGCCCCGGTACCCATCTTAATAAAACTGTATTCTTGACTCCAAGAGCGTTTAGGATATTGAGGCAATCATAAAAGAAAATCGAACTGGACTTATATGCCTGATTTATTGCAAATTACATAAATTTTAGCAAATGAAAAATCATCACTGATTTTTGGTTAAATTTTTGAAGAAATTTTCTGTACTGAAAATCCACTTTGAACTACAGTATTTAACTACTGTGATTCATAGGCGAAAAACTTGGCCTAGTGGTTTTCAGAGGCTCTTCGGTCGGCCAGTTTTTTACCATCAAGAGAGTTTTGCAGAGACCGACACAAATGGAGGTGAGACGAGTAAAGATCCGATCTATACGGTGGATGCATTAAGACTTCCCAACCAAGTTACGGCCTTTTCTCTCGGCCAATTATGGTTATTCAAGTGATCGATTTGTGCACAGTAGAGGACCCAGTTAATTAATTAATAAGGAAATAAATTTGTGTATACAATTTAATGTGAATGAAACACTGTTCGGTTTATGATACTTTTTATTTCCACTGACACTGACAGCTTCAATGCAGTAAAAGAGCTGTAAATCAAATATCTGGGCCTACGTTGAAGGAGTGCAGTATTTTTTGGGAATAAAATAATTATTTGCTTTCCTTGCTGATAGCTTCTTACTGTTATGACGTGACAGAGGATCAAAGGATTGCGTGTAGAAAATAAGCAAATAAAAAATGCTTGAAGCGTAGGCATTGACGTTTTGCGGAAAATTTGAGCAGAGAAAGCGTTGCTGACCCAAATTTTTCAAACATGCGAAAAGTTAAACTATAAAACGAAACCAAAATACAGGATAAAATGAGTTTAAATAAAATAATGTAATATAAAACAAAATGATTAAGCTAGGTAACGTAAACAGTTAACTGTATCGAGTTAGATTATAAAATGAAGCGGCTAAATGTAAGTGGCGCTTTTAACTTTAGTAAACTATTTAGTGGTGCCACAAGAAGCTGGGATGAGTGCCAAACTACATACATATATATTAATATGACAAATTGCTGCTCGTCAGTCCCCACAGGTGTTCATCATTCTCCAAAGGTACTCATCATTCCTCGCAGATCAGTCTACGCAGGCGATCAGCATTTGTCCTACTGTTGCCAGAGTAAATACAAGTACAAGAACCCCAGATTCGCACCGTCACCGTTGAGAATCGACACTCACCATTGCTGAGAGCCGCCGTTGAGCCTTCTAGCGTAGACGTCTTCGTCACTGTTGACTGTCATCGCAAATGCTAGTTTACGTCATCGCCGATGCCGACGCCGACCAGTCTGTCAGTCCGCTCATAGCCCGACAGTTTCTGTCCCATTTCGGCAAAGCACCGCACGACTTCGCTAAGTCAAAATCTTAATGGGCTGGCCAGCCTAAAGAGATACAGGCTTATGAATAATACTTTCGACCCCAATGTCTACTGTGAGCAACTTTTCATGTTTACGGGCTTACCACCGGTGTTCTATTTATTTTTATTTAATCAAACGTAATGATAACTGTAGTCACATGTGTACGCATAAAGAATGTTCAAAAAGTAACTTATTTGTTTTAATACTTAGCGCAGATATATGCAAGAAACTGCATCAACATTGGCGAAAAAATCTGGTTTGGGCTCAGGAAGACATTCTGAAAAATATTATTTTCTTAATAATTATGGCAAAAAGGATCTTCATCTTTTTTGGATTTTTTTTCAAATTCCTTATATCTAAAATTTGCGGTTCCTTACCGCCAAAATTAATGGGCGTGGAGCCTTCAAATTTTGCGCAGATACTTCTATAATGAAAATTGCAAAATTAGAAGTAAAACTACTTACAGCCCTTTTTGTTTGGAGAAAAAAGCGGGCTCGAAAAGGTTAAATTACCTTTAGAAAAACTATGGCTTTTTAAAGGCTGTCCTTACAGTGCATTGAGGACTGAGAGGGCATCTGCATAAGTAAGATATCTGGTCAAATGATCTTCGCCGCTTTTGTGACTCAGAAAGCTAGCCCCTGGTGCCTGCAAATTGAGTGTGAGAACATTTGGTGGCGCCGGGAGAAGAATGTAGGTTTAATGGGGAAAAACGATGAGGGCCATTCGTGACTCGTGGGAAATTATAGCACAGAATGTGATGAGGGATGAAACGATTCCATGCAGGTATCGATACCTTTACTTGGAAGTATTATCAAAAGAAAGTATCGATACCTGAAAAGTATCGGATGTATCGGTATCCTAGTTTTATGTAACTATCATTTGAATTTGCACTCAAAGATACATTTTAGCCAAACACTTCATTTTCACGAAAGACGGTTTGTGTTGTAAAATATGCAATACACGCTTTTGTTTTTCTTAATGCTCTCACCCTCTAGGACTGTTCTATTCTGAAAAATATACCCTCGTTTTTTTATTTTGAAATCAGAAAGTATTCAGAGGTCTCTCAAAGTTGCCGATGTATTTTTCTTGGAAGAAAAATAATTTTACTTAGAAAAGGTATGGATTCGTCAAAATCAAAATTTTTGATTGGAAAACCTAGTTCCTCTTCAGGATACTTCCAATAACCATACTTAATTGTTTATTTAACCGTTTTTTACTACTAACCATTTTTTATTGGTCACCCCCATTACATGTTTGGATTTTTTTGGGAACCTATAAAATATAGTTACTTTATTCTTTATTCTTTATTCTTTATTCTTTATTTAAAATTAGTACAATAAGACTTAGTCTTTTGAAGTACAACAGCAATATAAGTAACTAAACAGATTTAGAGGTAATATTAATACTATTAATGCTGGGAATAAAACAATAGATGTACAAACTAAAAATTATGGACTAGATAAAAACTTAAATATTAAGAAGGTTCATCAACTAGACGAGAAATATGTATGGAGGGAACTTTTAAAGTTGCTTTTGTTGAATTTGGTTTTAACGGCATGAGGAATAGAATTCCAAATACGAATAGCGTTAATGAAAAACAGTCTGGCAGAGTTTTTAAAGTTGTTTGAGGGCAGAATTAAGTCAGAAGAACGTTCCGACTTTGGAAAAATAAGTTTGTCATACAGATAACGTGGGGTTCTCATATGTATAAGTTTATAGAGGAAAATGCAGTTCCTGGCTTTTAGGTAGTCTGAGATGTCACATCCCAGCAAAGAAGACCTCCAAGCGGATATATGGTCAAATTTCTGTAATCCATACACATACCGGGTAACATAATTAAATAGAACGTCAATTTTGTGAGCAGAATTAGAGTCAAGCTTACTATATACCAGCTCAGAGTATGTAATTATCGGTAAGATTAATTGTAGGGCAAGTTTACGCCTAGTACTAACTGGAGTGAAAGAAGCAGATTGCCTGAGGCATCTAAGGGTCCCATAAACTTTGTTTACAACAGAGTTAGTATGATCAATACAGCTAAGAGAGGAGTTGATGACAAATCCCAAGTTAGTAACTTTACTGACCAGCTTTAAAGAACAATTGTTTAAACTGAGAGCTGGAATGATATCATAATTAAATTTTCTCTTATGCACGGGTAAAACATATGATTTCTTTGGATTTAGGCAGAGTCCGTTTTGACTGGCCCAGCGGGAGATAGAGTCTATATCATTGTTTAAATTAGCAGCAACCGTATCTATGTCATCAAAGGAACCAGATAAATAAAGCTGAATATCATCAGCATACGCATGCATTGTTGCAAAGTTACACGTTAAGAAAATGTCATTTACAAAGATAGTAAATAGCAAAGGACCTAAGAGAGATCCTTGGGGAACACCACATTTCAAGGACTTAATCTGCGAGGTTACAGACCCAATAATTAAAAAATTACTAAATAAACCATCCGGTATTATTATTGGAAGTCTCCTGATGAGAAACCAAATTCTCCTATAAAAAAATATTGATTTTGAAGAATTCTATACCATTTCTACGAAAAATTGTTTTTTTTGGTTTCCATAAAAATAAATGGAAAATTTTGAGCGCTTTGAACGGCCTCAAAAGTTGTTTGATTTCAAAACAAAAAAGCAGGGTGTATTTTTTCGGTATAGAACAATCCTATGGAATGAGAGCATTTAAATTTCGACTGTGCTTTTTTTGACCACCCTAATATACATATGTATGCCTTTTTACCAATTGCTCTGGACAACTTCTTAGTCATCGCTTAGCAAAGTACCAGCAAATGATTATTCATGCGACAATAATCCTCCAAATTTTCGGATTTCCGCCAACACTTGCAACAAGTAAACAAATGAAAATCGCATTATGTAATAAAAAAAAGCTTATTTAGTCTCAGTCGACAGCGGTAATAAAATGTTGCTAGAACTTGCAACGTGACAATTGACAACCAGCAACATTTGTTGCTATGCACCGCAAAGTATTTATGGTCATGCAGCATAACAAATTGTAAAGATGTATGTATATATGTAGGTGTGTGAGTGTGTGTGTGTGTGTGTGTTCGCTTGTGCACATGTACGATTATATTTGTGTATCTATGACCTTAAGCCGAAATAAATTGCACACACGGCCAACAGACCCCCGACCAACACCCGCATCTAATGTTTATAAACATTTTTACGCCACTTATTACATTCTGTTGCAGTTATAATGGATGCCACATAACAAAAAAATAAAATAAAAACAAAAAAAGCAAAGCATGCAAAAAATAGATGCTATTTGCCACAGTCACCGTAGCCAGTAACTAGACGGACGCAGCTAGTAAGTGTTGCAAGTGTTGTACGAATATGTTGCCTACAAAATGTTCGAGTGCAAGGATGAGAAGAGCGGTGGAAAGGTGTGGTGAAGGGGGCGCATGGCCCGAGAACTAAGTTTAAGAGGTGTGTGTACTCATTGTTGTCGTACAAGCAAAAACAAGCGACAGCGACAATGCCAACAACAACAACAACAAACCACGACAGAAATAGTTAGAGCAACAACAGCAGCAACTAAACAGCAATATTAACAACAACAGCAACAAAATGCCGTGTTATTCTTTTGCTGGTAACATTTTTGCCAACTCCTTCGCTGCTCATATGCATATGTATGTTTGTGTGCGAGTGTGCAACCTCTTTATGTGCGTCTTCATAGTCTAACAAATGACAACAGCAAAATCTATTGTACTACAACTCGTGTCGTTTACCAGTTGTCAGCTTGTTGCTATTGTTATTCTTACTAGATACTGTGGTTGTTGTTGTTGTTGGCTTAACTTACTGTACGTACTTATATTGCCGTTTTATTGTTGCTATATGCTGCTGCTGTCATTCCATCCACCGCTATCGTCGCTCGCAGCTTAACTTACTTTGCTCGCTAGCTTCTTAGTGCTGTATAACTATTGTTGCAACATTATGTTGCACACAATTATGCGCTCATATATGTAAATTTGCAGCAGCGCATTGCCTGTAACACGGTTTTGGTGGCTGTGGCTGGTGGCTGGTGGCAAAGCAGACATATAAATGGCTTGCATATTTGGCTTTTTGCTGCATTTGCATAATTTTTTGTTTGTCTGCGAGGGTTTTCTGTTGTCGGGCATTTTTCGTTGCTCTTTTTTTTGTGTTTTTTTAATTGTGCTACAGGTTGATGTTTACAGCAAGATATGTACAATATACATATGTACCTGTAATTGCTTAGTGTTTGATGGGCAAACATTATTTAGAAAATACAGTCGTTTGACTCTGAAAAGTGTTTGGCCTTGAAAAATTCATAAACTCATTTTGTTAGTAAAGGTACTCTAACGCTTTAACTTTATCTCGTTTTCGTGGAAAATGACACTTCTTTATTATATCTACTCTCACAAAATGGGTAAAAAGGATTACTCCTTAGCTAAGTCCTTCAGATTATTAAGATTAAACTCTTTTTTTTACTAAAGACGACGGAGAAAATTATTGACAACAAAATCAGGTCAAACACACTGAAAGTTAGGCCGCTACACTGTAGCCAACTCGCGCACAGAAAAAGTATCTACGGAGACAGCCCTGTATCAGCTAACTACAGAAATCCAAAGTGTGTTTGATATACAAATGAGCAAATCTTCTCTCGAAAAAAAAACGCTAAAGCATTCTTTTTTGCATCTTGTTCAATCAATGGAGTTCCGGAAACAAGTACAATAAAATGAAAATCAAGTATTTGAACGATTTTAGCCATCAAATATTTATTTAGGCGAAGAAGTACTGAAATTACTAATTTTTCATTGTTACTCGAAAAAATCATAATTGTTTCTTTTTTTTAATAACTTTGGGAAGTTTTCAAGTAGAATGCTCGTATTAGGGAAAATGGAAGTTGGCATAAAATGCAGCATATCTGTGAAGCTTCAAGTATGTGCCACCAAATTAAAAAAATTGCAGCATGCAGAATATTTTTCGTAATTTTTGAAAAAATTTTTTTTTTTTAAGACACTTTAAAATGGCAACATTAAACGGTGTAAATGTTGTTCTTGCCAAAAAGAACAAATCTAGAGTATTAAACTCGTGTGCCACCAAATGAAAAAATAAAAATAAAAATTGATTATAAGATGATAATGATTTGCGAAACGAAAATTTCAGTTTTACAATTTTTATTGGCACACCTAAAATTCATTATAAAATTTTTATATATATGAAGAAATTAATATATATCTACTAGTGAACCCGTATGGCGTTAAAACGCCGAAATTGCTCATGTTTTGAGTGATCAGAGGTTTTGATGGTGTCAGTTTTCATTTCATCAAAATTTCAAATCACTCTGTATCGCTAAAAAGGTTCTAACTTCAAAAAATAAAACCTCATTGCACATCTATGTACATAGAATCCGAGTTCTTTAATTTGACTTCTCATTTTAAAAATTCGGTGCAGATTTGATGACCTTCAAAAACTCCTTCACAACACCCTTTCGCTTCACACTAATATTACGAAATTTCATTTAGCTTGTGTATAAGTTAAACAAATTCGACTTTTCAAACAGGTGGCAACCCCTTTAAAAGTATTTTCAAACTAAAATCTTTTTATCGCCTAGCATTGTGATACATATTTCGATTTACTGATAAATTTAGTTGAATTAGATTTTTTAAGCACATGGCAACTCTCCCATTCGATTGATAACCATCTTTTGACAATCCATTAAACTTACTAAATACTTGGAATTTAATTTTTTCAACTGGTGGCAGCCCTGTTTTGATACCCTAAAAAAATTCTAAAAAAGTTCAATTTAAAGATTTAAAAATTTCATGTAACTTGTTTCTAACTAAAGTAAATACGACTTTCAATACAGGCGGCAACCCCTTAAAACTTATTCTCGAACTAAAATCTCCGTAAATATCTTTCGTCCAATAATGTTATAAATACATATTTCAAGTAACTGATGAACCAAGTTGAAATTTATTTTTTAAACACGTGGCAACCCTCCTAAAGATAGTTCCGAAATAAAGAATTTTAAACCCATTTCCATTGATAACCATTTTTTAATAATTCCCTTAACTTATTAAATAACTTTAATTTAACCTTTTAAATTGGGGGCAACCCTCAAAAGCATCATATATATTATAAATTGTCAATATAAAAATTTCTTAAGACTTTCATTTGACATACATTTTTAATACTTCATATAACTTGGGTATAAAAAAATTTAATTCGACTTCTAAAATAGGTTGCCACCCTCTTCAAAACATTTCCAAACTACGACCTTCTTAAACCTCTTTTGTCTGACACTCATATAGTGATACCTTATTTGGATTATTTTTATCAAAATTGAATTAAACTTCTTAAACATGTGTCAACCCTCCTACACGTAGTTAAGATATAAAGCATTTTCAAAACCATATCGGTTGATACCCATATTATAAGAATTGATTTAACTTTTTAAATAATTTGAGTAAACATGTTAGCTGAATGTGTATTGGTGCTACGGGGCATAAACGTTATCTACACAACTACGGGTATATGAGTACGAGTTGTTGTTTTGATTTTTTTAAGTAAATATATCTTTTTTAAGTTTCAATTTAAATACAATTTCGTGATGGAATTTTTTTCTTTATGCAAAACTCAAGATATTGCAGTATCTCAGATAAGTGTGCCACCATTTTCGACCAAAAACACGTTTTTGTAGAAAAATTTAACAACTCGTGAGACTTGCTCATATGTTCGATATATGTAGAAGGAGCTTTGGATAACACCTCACAACAGGTGGGTTGTGAGACACTACAGAAAAGTAGCGTACAAGTACTTAATCCCAGGTGGATAGAAGCGCTACTACGAAAACCAGGAAAGGACGTGCACACTGGTGAGTTCTTTAACCTGCAAACATCCAGGCCATGAGAACAGTAACGGCAAGCAAACGTCCTGCAGGAAAATATTGGGGTTGCAGCCCTCGGATTCTTAGATGGATATAGTCAAGCACATGATAACTTATGAAGGCGGTGGACTGCGGCACTACGGCCAACCTAGCGACTGTGAGGCGCTCACTCAAAAGACTAAATACAACGTCTTATGTGTGTAATACACCCATCTGCGATCCCTAATTTAGTACACGCAATCAGTCTATATGCAGAGATCAATCTTCAGCGGAAGTAATGTAATAAAAGCATTATACTGCTAAGGGATAGTCAGAGATCTTGTTTGCCTTGAAATCAAGTCTGCAATGGTCTTCCTCCTCTGGATGCTGTGCCACAACGGCATAGAAGGTAATGAGGAAGCAGACCTGCTTACCAGGAAGGCGGCAGTAACCACACCGATAGGCCCCCAGCCTATCGAGTTTGTGGTAGAACTACACACTATTAGAGAAGAGCGTAGGAGAGAAGACAGAACTAGTAGAAAGCGGGACTGGAGCCAAGCCATTGGGCTGCGACAGGCAATGAAGTTACTGGGAGTATTCAATAAGAAATGATGTGAGAAAGTTACCAGCCTCCCAAACAGAGAATTCTAACAGGTGAAGAAGCACAACAGCCAACGCTAGCCCTGTACTGCACCCTTTATAGTAATTCCGATAATAGAGAGTATATAAGCCCACTGGCCACTTACCCTGAGGAACCCCTTCAAGTATTTTTCCACCACAGTTCAGCCCTAATAGTACAACTCCACAACAAGCTTTTCAGGCGTTTGGCGCTTTCCAGGCTTTCAGCAACGAAATTCAGCTATTCCTTAAAGCCTGAAAAGCGCTGAATGCCTGAAAAGCTTGTTGTGGAGTTGTACTCGAAGTAATGATATATTTTGTATGTTAGGTTATGCTGGCTGACCATAAGAGGTCCCACCTAGGCAAGTATAACGTCTATAGCGTTGCCAGATACATTTACCCCCATGAATCAGTGCTTTCACGCAATATTAAAGAAAATTGCCGTTCGTTTGGTGAATTTTAATAGACATTTTGGTCCTTTGTCGATAGCTGTACCTTGCCGGTTAACGCGAGTCTTTGCCTGCTGAAGGATGGACACTCGCAAAAAATTAAAGGCTCCACAGTTTCCTCGTGATAGTTACATTGCCCTACCAATCCTACCAAAAGTCTCGAGGCTATGCCTCTTCGTCATAGTATAAAATCAGTAAATTTCCTATAGAATGAAATACACATAATTTGTGTGTCCTGGGACCCAATATAGGTGGACGGTTTTAGAAACTGCTAGCCTCCTTACAGTCTGCGAGGGTAATCGAATTGGTTTTATTAGAAAGTAGAGGCTTAATCACCGCCTGACTATGTATGTATGTAAATGTTTATAGCTCGCTTGGTGGGTTAATTTCATATAATATCTCTGTCGCTTTCGTTCTTGCAGAGACCTCAGTTGGATAGATACTGCAGTGATTTGGTATCTGAAAGGACCTATGCATTTCCGGTTCAATGCAGTATACTGCAGGCCCTACTTCTTCGTAAATTTTTTAAGAACCGCCTATGCAGATGTACCTTGCGTATTGTGGCTTCTAGAGACCTTTCGAAACTCAGATGCGAGATCACGTAGTCTATTCGCCCTGATAAGGATGCCGCTACACTGCTGTGGCCGTACGTTCTGATTCCAAGCTGCACTGCGGAACAAAGCCTCGCGGCAGTTGCGAAACCTATACATACATAGTATGTATGTGTGTATGTACTTACTTTTTAAATGTCGAATTGATTTATTGTATTTATGTATACTTTCGAGAATCTCTGCATGTGGCGATAATATTAAAAATAGCAATAATGCAATTAACGGACTCGAATGCATGAAAACATCTGAACATTGAACTTCAACAGGTACATATGTATATTAGGGTGGTCCTTAAAAATCAGTCTTCAAACGGTAATACCACGGTCACAGACATCACATACAAATTCTGGTCCCGATTGGAGACGGTTAAGGCGTGTCGCACAGGGGCCAAAGTTCAGATTCCTCTATAGAGACTCAAAAAATTAAATATTGATTTTTTTGGCAACTCATACCCAAAATCGATACTACCGTAGTGCGACACACCTTAACCGTCTCCAATCGGGACCAAAATTTATATGTGGTATCTACGACTATAGTAGCATCGACGTAGGGGTTGAGGCTTAGAAAATCTGATATAAAAACTTGCTTCCTACATTTAAGGATCACCCTAATGTATATACATACTACATATGTAAATAATTATACAGCGGGTGCTATCAACGAGTGCTGCTGATAAACTGCGAACAATTGATTACCTTAAGTATTAAAATTAAGTACAAAAAAATTCAAATTTAAGGCAAATAGAGAGAGAGAGAGAGCGAGGGAAAGATATAAGAAGAATATCGTGGAAACTATATATACGTACATACAGTGTTGCCGTTGAGCATTTTCAGAAAGATGCAAAAAAGGGACCATTCACGAAAAAAAGGTCACCATATTATTTTTGCTTTCCTTTACTAGTAAAAGAATAAATCTGAGAACCAAAGTCAAAATAAAATTTACATGTATGTATTATAAAGTCTTTTCGCTGCTAGAACGCTCTGCTGTTGAATTTAAATAGAAAAATAGCGCCACAAGCTTTGCACAAAACAGATTTGCAAACATACACAGAAATCTGGGGGTCGATCTTTTAAAGTTTTAAGCGATTAATTTTTTGGTACTTACAGTAGGAAATATTTTTGAGTAGCATGGCTCTGTTAACATTTCCTAAAAAAATATCTGAGAAGGGGCAAAAGTCGCACATAATTTTGGAAAAGGGTAAAAAAATCCAAATTTTTTAAAAAGTCGGGTAAAAGGTTTTTGGCTTTTAAAAAGGGTCAAATTGCCCCTTTAGTCGCACAACGGCAACACTGCATACATACATATGTACATATGTACCAACTGCAAAACATATGCTTGCAGCAATGTTGCCAGATTCACAGTTTTAACTGTAAATTACAGCATTTTAGATCAGCACAACTTTTTTTTTTGTAATTTCCGATTTTTACGAATAAATTAAAATTTCTCTTTCGTTTTTCTTTGTAAGTCAATTTTTTAAGTAAAAGAGGACGATGGAGGGAGCAGAGCACAGCGGTTTCAAACTGGAATTTATTATTCATAATTCACTGGCACGCTAATTTTTCAATCAATTTGATTTGCCCAGTTGATCCCGAGTTTTGAAAAACTCGATTCTCCAGTTCCAGTTAATAAATGTTATATAACAAAAACTAATTGAAAACAATTGTAGCGTTCCCTCCACATGAAAAAAAATTCACAACAAAAATTTTAAAATTTATAAAAAAAAGTTTACAAAAATTAAAATTTTTGTTTTGAGTTTTTAGAAAAATTTAGCGTATAATAGTGGGTATATATAACAAGAATATAAGCTACATGATAGATATGCTCGAAATGTTAGCGAAGAAAAATTATACTTAATAATCTAATTAATTTAATGATAATAAAACTGCATACTTAAAATTTTTCTAAAAATTAAAAAATTTAAATTGCGATGAAAGTTTGACAGTTTTTTTTAAATAATATTTCAAATTTTTCTTGTGAAATATGAAAAAAATAAAAATTGCAAAATCGAGCTCAACTTGTCCTTTGCTAATTTTTTAAGCTTTCATTAAAAAAAAATTAATCAAATTGGTTTAAAAATGAAGGCAGGCTGCAGTGAATTACGAACAGTTAATTCCAGTTTTGAACCACTCGGCAGCGTTTTCTTATTTCAAAGAAATGGTTTCAGCTGTCCTTTGCATTCCAGCTGCCACAGAAAATGTGGAAAGTATATATTCCCATATAAATTTGAATGAAACAAGAAGTAAACTAGAAATTCCAGCACTCGTTGGTATTTTAAGAGCTAAGAATTTCTTTAAAAAATGCTTCGGGAGGTAATAAATTTGAGGTATCGAATTAAATGTTCAAAAAAAAAAACAAAGCGACTTAGAAAAATTATGAAAATGTATTTTACTAAAACAAAATGCGATTTAAATGTTCCGTTTTATAAAAGCAATTTTTGTTTAGTCTTCGTTTCAGTTTTTTTCCAGAAACTTAGAGTAAAAAAACAATGGCAACATTGGCTTGCAATAACAAAATTAGCGCGTTCATGGAGACAAGTGCTTCCCAAAGCCGCTCATATCAGCTCACTTCGTTTTTTATTGCTTATTGCTCTTGATCATCAGCTATTTACAGCAGCGCGAGCTTGCAATTGAGTGCCAGTGTCAGTTGCTTATTTAGTCAGTACTCAACGTTTGACAAGTACAGAACACAAAATCTCGAAGTTTTCTACTAAAAAAAAGAGCACAGCTGTAAAAAAATGTCCACAATTGTGAGGAAATTGATTAGCACCGACAATGCGGCCAAACCAGTAGCGCCATATAGGTATGCAAATATGATTTTATAAAAAAAAGCAGCGTATAGAACTACAAGCGAGCATTAAGAATAAATTGACACTTGTCAAAATAAGCCATTAAAATTATTAGTCTTCCACACCAGCATTGGCCACCAACTAGCATTCAGTTTTTATGCTACACAAGCACGCCTTTCCTTGTGTATTTATGTATAGTATTCTATATATATATATATAAGTAAATGTATGTATGCATTTTTATATTCCAGTCAAGCTGTCGTTGCTGATCGTACTGTCTATGTATCCGGCTGTTTGGGCTTGGACAAAGACACCATTAAACTGGTGCCTGGCGGTGTAGAGCAGCAAACCGAGGCGGCCTTGAAAAACTTGGTTGCCACTCTGGAGGCCGCCGGCTCTGGCGTTGACAAAGTGATCAAAAATACAATTTATGTAAAGGATCTGAATGACTTTGGTGCGGTCAATGAGGTTTACAAGAAAGGTGAGTGGCTTACATGGTATTGGTTTTTATTTTTTGCATTTGTTATTGTTGTTGTTTTTTTTTTTTTAACCTAATCAATATTGAATAATCGTTAATTGTCGGCTAATTGTCAAGTAAGTGACTAGAATTATATTGGTTGTACAAAAAAAAACAAGACATAGCTTATCAGCAGTTAGTACCCTGTTGTAGTAGAATTGATGAAAATATTCAGCGTAAACAATTTGTTATCTGTAGTTGGTTGATAAGCGTGCGCTTTATTTGTTTATTGTAGCGGCAACTTTTAAGTACTCGTTGCACGTCTGAAGCTTTTACTCTCTTACACTCTCTTTACTTTAGTCTACAAAAATGTCTCCACACAAATGTATCTACTAACAACATAATAATATTTTTTATTTTCTCTCGTTTTACAGTCTTCTCCAAAGATTTCCCCGCACGCGTCTGTATTCAAGCGGCCCGCTTGCCTCTGGATGCTTTGGTGGAAATTGAGAGCATCGCTTTGACCGGTGATGTGGAGACCCAAGAATGATAGAATACAAGATTGCGCCGATTGCAGCAGAATTCATGAGAGTAATTTTAGCGTGACGTCATCGTAGAGTTGACAACTGAGAGCGCCGAGAATGAGGGCGACTAGTGATGTGCTGAATTGTCCCCAATACTCGGTACCCAATACTTAAAAAAGATTTCGGTACCCTATACTTCCTTTTCGGTATCCGATACCGATTATTTACATTAAACCCTCCCCATTATATGCATATCAGGTTTATAAAAAACTTTCATTACTAATTTATATGATATCGGCTAAAACACTTGAACTTATCGCCACAGAAAAATATTATTTTATCACTTTTAACCTTAGTCGATCCAAGGTTCAAGAAAAATACTTTGACGGATGAAGAAGCCTTTCAGGGGAGAGATTCTGTAGCCAGTTAGCGACAAGTTTCGGATCGATATCGCACTTGTTGACTTACAAATATTTGATATCAAACGTCGACAAAACCGATACCGATTCGAAAATTGTCGTTAACTGGTAACAGAATCTGTCCCAGGCCTACAAAAATGATATCGTCCGATTCAGCTGGAACAAAAATGCTTCAAACAAGTAAGGGTTTCTCTGTATTATGGCATCGAACCGACATATATACATCTTTCATTTGAATCAGTAAAAAAGCTCTATTGGCTCTTACATTCGGGTTTTGTTAGGCGTTTCTTCCATATTTTTGGCCTATGTGCGCTTTTATTCGAAACCTAAGTGTTTCGGTACCGAGTATCGAGAGTATTGGGTACTTAAAAGTATTGACTCAGCACATCACTACTGCTGTCTTCTCTACTATGACGTCACCAAAACAGCTGATTCTGTCAAAATCACTGAGAGCCGAGTAGCGGTATCGTCATCGGCGCCACCTCTGTATTCTCTCCACCGTGGTGGAGACTATAGTTATTTTTTAAACAGTTTTTTATACGTTTTTTCTACTGAATAAAATTGCTGCTTTTATGTAACGAATTGTATCGAAAAATGTTATATATTTTTCAGTTTATCTACCTTATTAGGATACCACATAAATACAGAAAATTCAATTTGGTTGGTATCTTGCGGTTCCGCCCAAGGTTTGAAAATCCGCATTCGCTGTCTTTTACAGCTGCAGGTCTCTCACCGAAGGTAATTTACTGACTTTATGTTACTTTTGTAAAGCCTGTGATGTGGAAAAACTTTACGAATTTTTGGACACTTCATAAATATTCAGTGAATCCTTCTAAACCTGACAAACTTGGGGGATGTGTCTTCCGCAAAAATATCTCTAATTCCAAATGTAAATTTCCAAATCATTTTGCTGTGTTTAAAGCAGAGTTTGTTGCCATGAAACAGTATCAACAGAAGTGTATGCA
This sequence comes from Rhagoletis pomonella, assembly GCF_013731165.1. NCBI lineage: Eukaryota > Metazoa > Arthropoda > Insecta > Diptera > Tephritidae > Rhagoletis > Rhagoletis pomonella. The sequence continues at coordinate 54,170,052 of NW_023458560.1, forward strand.
TGCTAATGAGCCAACTTCCAAAGCGGTGAGTATTTATTAAGTGTCCTTTGTTCAAAGCACAATTTACTTGAAAATGTAAGTGAATGCTTAACACCCAGCTTGGATACATTTAACCACTTCGCCAACAAACTTATTTAGGTATGAGTTCACAGCGGTATCGCAGAAAACTTTGTAGCTGGTGAACTGGCGAGTCTCCGTTGGATAATTGTGGTCTATTTCGGGGTAGTTAGGCAAGAAACCAAACATGACCCGCTAGGAATTCACAAGTAGGCTATAAGGATAACTTATTTAAAACCCCTACTCACTGAGCTTTGGAATTAGAGATTAAAACGAATCGTAAAACAGTTTACATAGGATTTTCGATAACCACAGCGGGATATATTCGCGTAGGAAACACAAGGACCGTCCAAAATAAATCAAACAACCCGAAGTTGTTTGGTTATATCTTTTGAATAAAATGAAGAAAAATGATGTGGTTTTCCTTAAATATTTACTTGTACCTTTAGATTTAGGGACAGACGCCATTTTTGATAACCAATATATAGCCCTATTGCACTTTTAATGATTTTTGCAACACTACTCGCGATAAGTTGTGGATTTATTGGCGGACATTCAGCTTCTTAAAAAATCCAACAGAAAATCTGGTGATCTCTAGGCAAATGACAAGAGGTAGATAGCACGGTGGCCAACCCTCACCTCTTCATTGAACCTTAACGTCAAACTCTCTATTGCGAAATGGGGTGGAGATGGGGCCGCGAAAGGTTTCGCTTCTGCTGTTCGTGGCGTAGTGCTATTCGATACAGAGGGCGCTTCGTGAGTTATAAAGATGGTCAAACGCTTTGGGAACTCTGCGTAAATTCGGAAAAAGTGAAACGCGTGCTCTTCACAAAAAGCCCGCCGGTAATTACACCAAATCTAAGCGGTTATTAGCGCGGTCGCATTGGCACTACTCATTTGGGTTCCCGGTCACTGGATTATAGGGAAACTGAACGGCTTACGAGCTTGAAGGCCGAGTATATTCTTCGAAGAAAAGAACGCATTGGTATGCCATTTACAACTTGCAAGCTGGGCTCGAATCGTAACAGTCGTGAACGAGCTACTCGTCACGTAAAAATGACAAAATCGGATTGTGACAGACGTGAACGAACTTCTCATATCGTAATTTGGTATTATGACAGGCGTGAACGAGCGAGTGAACGTACTCGTTCGTTCGAACTGTCATTCGATTAATATTTGACGAACGTACGCGCGCAAAATTTGATAACATTTTTTGAAAAATGTAAGTAATTATAAAATTTGTGCAAACATATACAAGTTCATAGCTATTTTTCTTATTTTAGGACCAACTACAATAAATTAAACTCTACGCAGAAGGAACTCATGGCGGAGTTCATGGCCGAACACCCTGACTTGGCAAAGAATTTACTCCCAAACTGCTCGCAGGGAAAAGCAACGGCCAACCGTTTGTGGGAAAACCTCACCAAACAATTACATGTGGTGGACCTTTCAGGAGTCATGGGCTGCACCTCTATATTGACAATTTATGGCAAGAATCTTGCAAGTATGGTCACAAATCTGGCAAACGGAATATTAGCAATAAAATGTTAAAATGAAAGAAGAGAACTTACTAGCATAACGTTAAGACTATGGTAACCTTTCCTGTTGAAGTACATGTGCTCGTCTCTAATTGGCTTTTGTAGTCCAATGTATGTTCCGTCTATGCATCCAACCACTAAAAGGAAAAACATTGGATTCACTACGCATTTTATTAGAACGCCTCTTCCTACCTCCAGGTACTTTATATTTTTCCGCAAACCGCTCCTTACATCTTGAAGATTCGTTGGGCTGGAACTTTATAAATTCCGGACACAATTTGCTTTCATTTCTTTTAAGATGTTGGACGTCCATTTTGATACCGTGCTCTGGCACATACCTATCAGGTAATCGCTACCAACTGTTTGCTGATAGCTACCACTTGCAAGGAGCGAGAGGCTTGCAGCCAATTGCAAAGCAGCAGGAACGGCTTTTGTGTCATCGCAGTTTATGTTTGTTTTCGATAAAACATACTGGAATGCCTCCTTGCTTAACCGAAATCTTTTGATGAATCTGCAAGTATAGGAGTAGAGAAGGTAATTTATTTCCTATGTATAATTACTTACGCGTTGTCGGATAATGCCAATGAGTTGCTTACGCACAACTCTTTCGTAATTTTCGCTTTCGCTAGAGCTTAAATAAAATAAAAGGCTCGGATCCATTTTAGTTTTGCAGCTTTTCTTTATTTACTTTTCACTTATTTTGACACTTCAATGTCTATTGTGACTTAAAAAAGGAAGAAGAAGAGAAAAATAATCGATAACCAAATAAACAATAACGATTCGTTCGCCTTCGATTGTTATCATCCGATATTGTTCATTCGATTAAACGATCACGTAATTTGTGTTCGTACGATTGCCGACTCGTTCACGTCTGTCACGATTCGACCCCTAATTTTTAACGAATTTGTCTATATTTTAGCAAACGATAGAATCATACAAAATGCAAAGTGTCGGATATCTTGGGCAAAAGTAGCCTAGGTAGTATCGTATAAGATATTGAAGGTTGTATTATTTTGAAAGAGAGGATATATTTAACACTAGCACAAAGGGACCATGGTCTTAACAGCTAACATGTGCAACAGGTCGGAGTAGTGACAGCTTTTTACCCACTCTTTAACTGACCTTCACTGGGTCGCCTTTTTTGATAACCAATATGGAATGGCAGATATAAATCTAAAATGCCTGACGAGAGTTATCAGAGACTCTAATTGGTTCAGCAATAATAACAGGGACATAAACTTATCCAGTCTAGTCACTTAACTCCTAAGACTGCTGCGGCTTTTGAGCGCAAGTCACACCTCTATATCTAACATAACCCGACCCAACTATGTACATATTTCTCTATGCACCTCTTGTAACTGTGCGGAAATTAAACACAAAAAAAACAAAAAAACAGAAGTACACCAGGAGACCAACGTAAACTTTCACAACTTGTTGCCGCCTACAAAAAAATTATGGCATGACACATTAAACTGAATGTTGAAAAATGCGAATAATGTCAAAAATATGCATTTTAATGTTGTAATTAACAAAACTGTTTACATGCGTCGTACAATATACAATGTAATTAATTTAAATCACCGCTTTAACTTGCAATTATGTTTCATAAATATGCGAGAAAACATGCGAAACGCATTTACCGAAAATCCATACAGAGACGAAGTAGAAATATGGAATTTGGCACAGGAAGCCGCAACACGCAGCATATGTCATGTAAATGAGTATGTTTGTGCAAAGGTACACATATATTTTGGTGGATGCGCACCTTCAAGCGCCCACACAGTGGGTGATCGCGTAAAATAAGACGAAGAAGAAGCTGCAACCTAAAGGCAAGAAAGAGCGTGGCTAACACAATGAAGGTTGCACCTTCAACGAAACGGATGCGACATGCTGTTATCCAGTTGTCGTTGTTGCACTTTCATAAAAAAAAGGATTAAATAAAAATCAGTACACTTGCGAGATATTAAAAAAACATTCAAAAAAAAAAACTGCAGAAAAAAGAATAAAAAATTGAATGCGGCTTAATGCTATTGAAGACAAACTAAGGAGTTGTTTATTTGTTAATTTTGCATTTATTTCATTTGCTATGCATTTTTATTAAATTCTCTTATTTTTTTTTGCCGAAATTTATTTTGGGGACTTTTGCGTGATATATGACACATGGCAAACGTTGACAATGATGATCTCTTCACCCACAACCAATTAATTTGATCATTACATTGATATAGTGGACAGGTAAAAGGATATGACAGTGCATATGTAACATGCATACGGGTACAAACACACACACACACACACACAAATGTACTTTTGTGCATACATAAGTATGCTTGATGAAGCCGAAGAGGCTTAAAAGCAACTTGGCCGACATATGTATGTATATAACTACTGAGCGCACAAATCTATACGCGAGTGTGTGTGCAAATGTCTTTTACATCCAATCAATGGGCCATTGGGTTAACCGTGCCGAGGCTACATACTACTACGTACGTACGAGATATCCATGGAATTTTTATGATTATGCTGACTGGCTGGCTGGTTGGCTGGCCGGTGAAAGTGCACATAATTTACAAGAATAACAGTTGTGAGTGAGACAAACAACCACAAAATAATGCAATGTGAAGCCCTTGTAGCAGTCGAACATACCTACTCATACTATGTGTGTACTTATGTATGTATGGCAGTGCATTGCTATAAAATGTCTTATCATTGCGCATAAATTGGTGAATTGTATTCACTGACATTCGAGCGAGAATATTCGGCAAATTAATATTGAATTAAATTTTATCGGCATTTACGATCCGTTTAAAGGCAAAAAAAGAAAAACAACAAACCAAAATATTTGTGCATGCACATGAGCTTATGCACGCACGCAAGCGCAGGAGTTATATGCAATAATATTCATATTTTATGCTCGAAAGTACTACCACCAAATATACATATGTATAGTATGTATGGATGCAAGCGTGAATGTGTAATAAAATCCCCAAATCTCGAGCCTTGATACTGCCCAGTAGCTTCAACGTTTTCTGCTATCTCATCAACCAATCTGGAATTTGGTAAAGCTGCAGAGGCACAGTGTTTCAAAACGAAGTTTGGTCGAAACTAGAGATGTGAGTGTGATTTTCAAGCAGTGACAGTTATCGAAGTTGTCATCAACATCATTGAGATTGGATAAAATGGTTTTAAAGCTTTCTTTTTGGTTTCAGTTATCGACCATGTTATCGATAGATTAATTGAAATTGATATAGGTATTGACATATTTATCGCAATTGTTATCAGTACCTACGTCTAGTAATCGCCAATAAGTTCTCGTTGTCTAAAGAGTTATCTCTATGAAAGCACTTGTCGATTGTTTTTATCGATAACAGATATCGAAATTGTCATCCGCACCAGACTAGATATTATGTGAAAGTGAGATTGCATAAAATAATGTTGATGCTTTACTTTTTGTTGCATTTGTCGTTTTTGTTATCGATAGATTAATTGAAATTTATCTAGGTATGGATATATTTATCGTAATTGTTATGGTTGTATTCAATTAGTGGAAAATGAGTTTTGCTATCGAAAATTTTATCGTTATTAAAGCATTTATCGATTATTTTTCCTAAGAAGAACTATGGTGAATGTAACCAACATCACCTTGCCCGTCCTTATCGTTCATATTGCCATTCTTATTCGTATGGCAAAGTCTGTATGTTAACTCAATTACTCTCCTCTTTGTTGGTCCTTATGGGCTTCATACCCAAACCCATAGACCCTGAACCCCGAAAAGGTTAGGTTAGAATAGGTTTCAATGGTCGTTCCTTATTAGGGACGCACATGGATTTTAAGCAGACTGTCTTTCGTAATACCATGAAACAAATTCGGAAACGATAACAACTAAATACTTAATCGATGGAAAGCCGCGAGCCGATTATGAAACGAATGCGGCTAATTTCTATGAGGCTGGGTCGCCTAGTAGAAAGTAGACAGGTAATTCCACTCATCTTCCAGGCAACTGCAACAGAAGGGATCAGATGGGATAACCAGCCTATCTTTTTCAATTAAATTATTATATTTTTTCTGATCTTTTATATTTTATTAAACAAAGTTTATATCTATCTTTTACATTTCATTTAATTTTTAGAAAGTTACTTTAGTTTCTTATATTTATTACTTTTTCAAATATTATTTTTTTTCTTTTAATTTGCAGTTTTTATTGCTTTAGAAAGAAAAGTATATTTTTTAATTTAATTTAATTTTTAGATACTTATGTTGGTTCCTCTTTAATTTTTCTCTTTTAATTTAATTTAATTTAATTTTAGTTTTTAGTTTCTAATTCTTTAAAAAGGAAAACAAATTTTAATTTCATGAAATTTTTAGGAATTGTGTCATATTTTTTTAAATTTTATTTTAGTTTAAAGATTTGTTTTTTTTTTAAGAAAAATATTACTAATTTAATTTTCTTTTAATTTGTAATTTCTATTATTTTAAAAATGAAAACAAATTTTAATTTCATGAAATTTTTAGGAATTATTTTCATATTTCTCTATATAATTTCATATTAAAAGATTTTAATTTTTTTAAGAAACGTATTTATTTAATATCAATTTTTTGAATTTATTTTACTATTTTGATTACTGTTTTTAAATAAGGTTTTTAGATTTTATCGGTTTAGAAACAAACTTTTATTTAATTTTTAGAAACTTTATTAGTTCCTCTTTTAATATATTATTTGCTTTTATTTAATTTTCTTTTGACTTTTCGATTATATGTATTGTTTTTAAAGAAAAATGTTTTTTTTTCATTTCATTTAAATTTTAGGAACTAATTTTATATTTTTTTCTTTTTTAATTAAGTTTTCAGGTTATATTATTTAAAAAAGATAAATATTTTTTTAATTATATTAATTTTTAGGAACCTATTTTATTTTTTCTGTTATAAATTATTTCGTTTTTTAATTTTATTTTATTTTAGTTTTTATATTTTATTGTTTTTAAAAGAAACAAATTTTTGTAAATATATTATTTTAAAACGAAAAATATTTTTTTAATTTTATTTAATTTTTATGAACTTATTTTACTTTTTCTGTTCTTAATTATTTATTTTTTTTATTTAATTTTATTCTGGTTTTTAGATTTTATTGTTTTTAAAAGAAAATTTTTTTTGGAAATATGTATATTATTTTAAAAGGAATTTTTTTAATTTTATTTAACTTTTAAGCACTTTTTATTTTTTCTTTTTCCAATTATTGTTACTATTAAATTTAGTTTTCTTTTTATTTTTAGTTTTTTTTTGTTTTAAAAAGAAAAACATAAATTTTGTTTTTCATTTATATTTTAGAAAACTTCTTGCTAAAGAACAAATGGTATAACGCTAACACCTCCTCGTTAGCAGACATTTTAATTGGTATTTCGAAAGACAGAAAAGAGCTTTCAAGATAGTTGCCAAAATTGCAAATGTGTCCCCAGCGGTGTACATGGGCGCTTCGCTCAAGCAAAATTACCTTAGTTAACTACTCTAAAACTAAGAAAATGTGGAACCGTATAACATGGCCTACGATTGCCAGACAAATTTGGAATATCAGCAATCCACTTTAAACCCGGGCTCAAAGGAAAATATCTAGAAACTCAGTTCTGTCGCTGGTAGATGTCCGTGCCAAAAGAACTGCAATAATTTGAACAACACGGGTTCGAAAGAATAGTTGAACACCTTGATGCGTGGAGTTTTGTTTTTTATCAATTTCAACACTTCACGCAACTTGTCAAAACTCCCTTCTTTATTAGCGTATAAAACTAAAAATAAAATAAATAAAATTGCATCTCTTCCTCCATTCGTGGCCACTGTGCGCCTTGACCTGCCTGCCGCCTAGTCCTCGAACCCTTTAAACGCATTTACTGCTCAGCTCTTCCACCAAAAATTCAGTTTTGATTTTTTTCCTTTCCTTTCTCGGCAACCGAGCTGTGTTACTTCACTGTTTCCTTTTACTTATTTTGGCAAATTTATTTATCTGCACGCAACTCTTTCGTGTATTAATTTACAATTCGCCAGCAACGGGCCGCTGCCGCTTGTCATAATTAAATTATTATTAATAATTTGTGGAGATTACGTGAAGGCTGCTCAGGTGCGCCCAACAATGGCAGCAACGATGGCAGCAAGTGTGCCGCATTTTTAGGCCAATATGGAGACATACACATATGCACATGAATACATGCATACATACATACATACATACATATGTAAAACTGTAAGTGGGGCTGCATGCATATCGATGTCCACAATCGGAGGCTGGCCAACCACGCCATCGATATGAATATTTAAGGCTGACACATGACAATGAAAAATTCTTAAACAATCACAAGTTAATCGCTTTTATTAATTTTACTTAATTGATTTTTTCAATTTGCGACTTCTGCAGCATATAAACAATTGATTGCTGCAACGTCGACTTACATTGTGGCGGCCATAAATTGCGGAAATTGAATGTAACGCTTATGTATAGCAAGCAGGAGCGACAGGGGGGGGGGGGGGGATATATTTACTATACGTATGAGAGCACAGTGCCTTAAAATAAGTGAAATAAAATCAACTTCGTTTCGCAAATCAGCTGGAACAAAAAGCAAGTAACAGTGAATGTTGACGCTGCCATCGACACTTGTGTGCGCGCCGCCAATATGGGGCAATAGTAAAATCGTGCAACTTGCAACTTGCCGACCCGGCTAGCCTAGCCCGCCGCTGTGCACAAGATTTGTGTAAAATGCTTGCCAAGTAGCAGCAGCACGATTGGCGGCTACCGTTACACTATGATGTATGCCACAATAGTGGCTGCGATGCAGTGATGCAGCTCTGGTAGCGGGGCAGCTGTGGCAACAGCGGCGTGTATGGCGCATCAGCGCGCAAATGTTCGCAACAACCATTGCAGACAAGTAGAGAGTAGCGCTGTCGTTGTGGCGGCATCAGCGGCAACACCGGCAACAATCGCCGCTTTGCTGCTTTGCTAACGCCGAGGTGATGATGATTTATGCAATGGCATCGCTGAAATTTAATATCGAAAACGTTTAACAGCTTCCTGTTGCAGCGTGAACAGGAGCTGGCGGTGGCAATGACGATGATGATGGCATCGCTACTGCTGACTGTTGCCTGAGTTGCCTTTTGCTGCAATTGTTAATCTAATGTTTTGTTGCTCCACAAAACAACAAAGTGTTGAGTGCTGGTGATTTCTCATTTCACCGCGCCAATTTTGAGTGGGAATATTGAAAAAGCGTGATGACGCGTAACGATTTGATAAATCTATGCGAAATCTACGCTAGTGCACATCCATAAATATACTATATCGCATATGTACATACATATGTATGTATGTGTGAATATGAAAGCATCAATTTTTTCGCTGTGAATGCGCAGGTTTCTTTGGAAAAATTTCTTTACAAGACGCATATATAATAGATAGCGTATGTGTAGACATAGCTGCTCATACATCTGGCAACACTAGACCAATTGCATAAAATCTGATTTTCATCTGAAAGGTGACATTTCCGGCTACCTATTTAGTGAAGAAATACGCTTTATGGTGCTTTTTTACTTTAAAAGCGTGAAAACACTGCAAAAACACGTCGAAAAATTTTGACTGAACGCCGCAACCACGAGTGCTTTGCCCGATTCCGTTGCAGAAATTTTGATGCCAAAGATGCACCTCGCTCTAGCCTCTGTCAGTCACTGGAGAAGTCGAAGAAATAATCCAGAAGATAGCGAAGACACTAAACATCAACTAAATGACAGTTTGGAATCATCTAAATAGATCAGGCTATTCAAAGAAACCTTCCACAAACGATTTCAAAGCGTGGATTGATGGAAAACAAGGTTATGTTGAATGGGAATGGCCCACTATGAATTGCTGCAACATGACGAAACGAACAATTCTAGACGACCGACAACTCGACCGTTTCACCGAAGCAATCAAAAAAGAGTGACCAGAATAGGCCCACAGAAAAGGAGTTGTATTTCATAATGAAAATGCCAGGCCACACACATATTTGCCTTTTGTGTCTTCTTTCTATCTACCTCCATCCTGTTCGTTCTAATTATGTATATTTATGTTATTCTGTTTTCCTTTCTCTCCATTTTTGTCTTTATACTCTATCGATAACGAAATCGATAGTAACATCCATCAAAATATCGATAAAAAAACCGATACAAATATCGATAGCAAATTCGATAAAAATATCAATAGCAAAATCGAAAAAAAATTCGATAAGAAAATCGATTAAAATATCGACAACAAAACCGATAAAAAATGTCGATAGCAAAACCGATAAAAAATATCAATAACAAAATCGATAACAAAATCGATAAAAATATCGATAACAAAATCGATAAACATATCGATAACAATATCGATAAGAAATTCGATAAAGTTATCGATGGCAAAATCGATAGCAAAATGTAAATATTTACTTTTACTTTAAAGGTCCCCACTTAGCTTTGGAAACCCGGAATAAGCACAATAAGCAATTCCAAGCAAAAGCTTCAATTTTCCGTCCCTGATGTAAATACATTTCCACTACACTGAAATCTTTGGAAAAACTTCTATTCCTGGGAAGTACAACAAAAAAAGACAATTTCTCACAAATATATTATGAGCAAATTTTTTTCTTAAACGAGATAAAATTTTTTGTAATCTTTCCAATAAATTGTCTGTGTAAATTATCATTCATCATTATAATTATTCCCAATATGTGCATACGTACTTGATTGAGACTGCTTTTCAATAAAATTTTTTTTTTAATTTACCCAATTCCAGAAGCCTTTTATATACCTAATTTAGGCAGATGAACAGTCTGTTTTTTTTTTTTTTTAATTTTTACGTGAGATATAAAAATCAAGATGACTCTCGAGCAGAAAATATCTAGTTCAAAACAAAAAAAAATTGTTTCATCGAAATCAGTGCAAATAAGCAAACAGCTTCTGCGGTAAGCTGTGACTGTTCACTGGTTGTTGATCCGTGTTTTGTTAACTTTCAGAGAAATGTCGGTAAAAACGGGCATTTACGTATGTACATTAGATAAAAAATATACGATAATATGCGAAATTGAAGGAGGAACTCAAGCAAAAAATAAATAAAAATAAACAAAAAAATATTGTGTTCTCAAAATAGGTATAGATTAATAGGGGAAACAATATAAATGACTAAAGAGTCAACGATAAGAGAAACAAAATGCGATTTGCGAAACATCCTCAAATGGTTAAATTGTTGTTTCAGAAGAAAACAGCCCACAATTTTCCAGTTAGTGGTCCAATGCTAATGCTGAAAGCCAATGAATGCGGAAAAGCTGTCAATGCCAGTTTTAAATGCACTTCTGAAGGCAAAAAATTTGCTTCGGTAAAGTTTGTGGCGAGTCAGCTTCAGTGGACCAAAGCGTTACAAATGATTGGCTATCACAAACCTGGCATGAAATAGGAAGGACTTATTGCATGGAAAACATTTTTATAGCAGACGAAGTGGGAATTTTCTATAAAATGCTGCCTGCCAAAACAAATAAGATTAGAAGCGAAAAATGCAGTGGTTGGAAAACTAAATCGAGGAAAAAATTAAAAAAAAAATCACACATTCACACATCCAAATTCTCTATGGAAAGAAGTATTTAAAATTTTTTTTTTTTCTTGAAAAATGTTTCCCATACACATTTTTAGATAAAATAAAGCTAGTTTCTAAAAATACGCTATCTCAAAAAAATAAAATTAAAAAATAACAATGGTAGCTCTGAGTATTGCGCAATATTTAAGTATAGTATTATGAGGTGCACTCTACAATAATTTGAGTTATGAATTTTTTTTACACCGAAGTTGAGCAAAATGCGTAAATTACAAATTTACAAATGTTTTAAATTTTTTTTGAGTATGCAGTTTTGTAGCCCATTAAATTTTAGTATAATAAAGTGCAAGTTTTAAGCTACTGCAAAATTGCGTTGATTTTTAATATTTTTTATGCTGACGGCTTTTTGCACTTTTTTCTTATGGAAGAAAATGCGCCAAACCGTTTTCAAAGAAAATGAAAAAAAAAACTACGCCGATTTGGCCAACGCTTAAAGCTTGCACTTAATTAATTTAATGGGCCACAAAACTGCATACTCGAAAGAATTCTATTTGCAGAAAAAATAATTGTTATTTTGGTTTGTAAAATAAAAATCAGAAAAATTTGTTATTCAAGGAGTAATTAAGTGAAAGTAAAAAAATAATTGTTAAAGTGCGATTTTTTTACTAAAAGTTGTAACTGTTACGGTCCCTGCTTAAATCTTTGCCGGAACAAAAACAAATCATTACAACCAGATTGCACTTCATTATTTTTTAACCATTTTCCATAAATAAAATTTCACTTTTAATTTAAACTAATTTCATTCAACATCATTCCTCTACCTAGCTTGCAACTATTTTAAGGTAAAAGGAAAAGAAATTTTAAATTCCAATATCTATTACAAATCACACCCAGAAAAGAAATTTGATTACCATTGAATGAGTATGTCAAACAATCAGACGGTACGCCTTAAAGAAAGTCATGAATTTCAAATTTTTTTTTACAAATTTTTTTTGCTTTTCTTTTACAACTTACTCGTGATGAACGTCATGATTTTCATGCTACACTCTTTTCTAATCACGTCGAAAAAATGTTGCTTACAATTAAGCCATATGCACCTTAAAATGTTTTGAAATCTTTAACAAATCTACAACTACTGGCCAATAAGACAAACAGACCCAGCGGCCGTGTTGCCGCCTTTCGAAACAGCAACAACCAACCGAATAACAACCTGCAGCAATTGCTACACCTGAAACGTTTGAGCTAATTAACGTGCAACACTGACAAGCAGCTAAAGCGCCCCACGCTTGCCAACTTCTATCCATCTTATAGTAAACATATTTTCACCGCAACAGTTTTGTTGCCATTAAGTTGAGCAGACAGGCAACCACAATCAGGCATTACATACTCGTACATATATTTGTAAATAGTTAAGTAGGTGGAGCAGCCGAGCGGAGTAGCGCGGTTCGGCATCAGCAAGTAATCGCTCGCATCAAGTGCAACCACGAAATTATACAAATCACCTCAAACAAATTTTTTCAAATGAAATGAAGAATTAGATTAAATCATTTAAACCACAAATCACGATTTTATATTCTCGTCTACCACTTATCGTAACACATACACACAAGCAACAGCGAAAATGAGCACAAAATAACAGCAACCAAATCACAACGGCAATAAAATAGAGTTAAGCTTAGAGCTAATCTAACAACCTGTGCAATTGTCTCAACAACGCCGTCTGCCAACTATCGTCTGCCGTCTGTCGTCTGCCGTCTGCGGTCGTCGACTGTCTGACGCTCCAATGACGGCGCTTCAAATTACGCGCGGCAGGTGAAGCCGACTGACTGCTTGATGGATTAATGGTAAGTTTTGGGCGTAATGCCAGCAAAATATGTAGCAGTTTTGCCGTTTATCGGGGTTGGAAGGCGTTAGTGTGGCCAAAGAAAAAAAAAAGCTTGACGACTTTGTGAGTTGATGGTGTAATTTGGTGGCAAAAAAGCAATGCGGATAGAAGGTGCAGAGCTTGAAAATAGAGTGACGTAATGTGCGCTTTACTTTAATTAGTAAGGATGTATGTATCTACAACAAATGAATATAGAAAAAAAGGTCCGAACAGATAAGTAGGTAGATTAAAATCCCATTTACGCAGAAGAATACGGATATATGAAGAACTAGCTTTTTCCCGGCTTTTCGATGGCTTGCCAGCCGAGCTATTCTAGTATGGCCGCGTGGAGCTCATATGCACGTGTTCCCGATAAACACAATGTATCAACTTCATGCGATGTCCAGCGCCCCGAAATACAAACACTTCGACGAACTGCAAGCATCTCGAAGAAATTCAAACACTTCGGTACCAAAAGGTAATGTGGATTGGACACATTAACCAACTCGATGGGGTTCGAGGCCCACCTAAACGTCTGCCGTTCTCTGGATTCCGGAATCCGGTTGCAATGCAACTCCATATTGAACCATTACTGATTCTACCCGCATTTAGGTATTAAACCACAGCCACCACGTTACTCCCCGAAGAGCCGCAATCAAGAGTAGGCTATAGTAAATACAGTATACTATGGGGGCACCTATTCCCCGTGGTACCAGGTCTTCTGCCAATTGAGGCTCCAATCGATTCAGGATTGGTAGCTTTTGACTGGTGTAGCCCGAAATTGTCACACCCGTCACTCGGCTTACGCAGCCAAGCCGAGCCCCCTGGGCTGCAACCTATGGCCAGATGAACGCATGCCCAACGACTGGAATTTAAGTGTGCTCTGCTCAATCCACAAGCAAGTCGACCCCGACATACTTTCCAACTACCGCCGGATCACTGGCGCAGAGGCATGGACTTTGCGGAAGATTAACGGGCCTTTACGCGTTCACGATGGCGAATACCGCAGACGATGGAATGATGAGCTGTATGAGCTTTATAACGACATGGACATAGTGCAGCGAATTAAAATACAGCAGCTTCGCTGGCTTGGCCATGTAATTCCAAAAGGACACCGACGCTTTAGCTCTGGAAAAATTCAACTAGGGTCCCGATGCTGGTAACAGAGGAAAAGGAAGCCCTCCTCACGGAAAGATCAGGTGGCGAATGACTTTGCTTCACTTAGCATTTCCAATTGGCCTTGTCCTTGTTTGTACTCGGTCAAAATCGCTTGGGCAGTTACAGTCAATAAAGAAGAAGAATAAGATTTTCCCGCAGCTTCGCTCGCAGTTATACAACAAAAACTCATACCTGAACAATCAGTGGTTGCCTTATAAAGCATCGACCTAAATGATTTATATAATAAGTAAACAGGTCACAAAATTGCATGGTTTTAGCTGCCTTCATAAAGGAGTTATATCGCAAAAACTTTTATCTGAACAATCAGTGGTATAGGTGATAGAGCTTATACAGCATTAATCTGAACCAATTTCTCAGTGGAGTTTGTATGATTATTTATAAAACAACTCACAAATTTGCTCGGTTTTAGCTGTCCAAATGATGGGGTTTATAGAAAACTTTCATATCTGAAGAATTAGTTGTATGGAGGTTATAGGTTATAGTCCTGATATTTGCGATTTCCACTGCAAAATGTTTGTTATGGATAGCACAGTATTGCATTAAGGACATACAAACCAAAATAAATAAAAATCTTAACCAAGATTATGGGATGCAATTGCCTCTTATAACGCTCTAGGCTTATTAAAATTTTCTGTGGGAACAAGTTTTAGTTTTGAAAGCTTTTACTAGCTACATATCTAGGTTTTTTTTTTCTTTAATTTTTAGATACATATGTTTGTATGTGTTTTTGTTCTCTGATCATAAAAATTCACACGTTTTTATAAACTACCTTATGTGCAACTAAATAATCTGTGAATTTATCTAAGCATCTATCACTTATCGAATATTTCCCACCAACCAAAGCGGCGATAAGTGAAACTAAAATTTGATGGAAATAAATAAGAAAACAACAATGCAATTTGCGCGCCAACACGCTACCCACCCTGTAAATTTCCCCCATTAACAACTAAGCCGGAATTTGCCAGCAGTGAAATTGAAAACTTTTAGCAAACATAAAATGGGGAAAAAGTACACAACAAACAAATTAAGTAAAAAATGCAATGAATGTCCCATATTTGGAGATGCAAAGTAAGTAGAACAAATAAACATGCGTATAAGCAACAAACAACAACAACCACAACCACAAAAACAAATCGCAAAAAACCCGAACACAGCAAAAAATGGCAGCAGCAGTGCAATAATCCGCCGGAGTACGGCAACAGCAAAAACAAAAACATTTAATAACACCGGCGCACAATAAATTTCAATTACACTTTATTGCACTTTTACTCCACTTTTTCGCTAACCAAAATTGGCAGTTGTGCTATGCACTTATGCATGTATGTACATATGTATGTATGTATGCAACATAGGTTTCACTACTCGAAAGTGTGGTGCATCAATTGATTTATTGATCTATTACTTGTTTTTGTTTTGTTGTTGCTTTTTCTTATATGGTTACTGTTGTTTTAATTTAATAGCCGAATTGGAAATTCCATCAAAAGGAAACTAAACCTAACGCTTTCCAACCATCGTTGCGTCCATCTTTGTACGAGCTAATCCAGCCAGTCATCCACCCATACACACCGTCCGTCGTCCACCAATTCACTCAAACATCGTTGCATTATGATGCCTAGCATTCAACGTTTTTGACCGCTTCGTAGAAATTTTATTGTAATGTGAGTTGTTTTTATTCCATTCCATGTATTTGGTTGTACAAACATATTCAATTTTCTTTGGCGTTTTGAGCGGGTGTCTAACCACTTGGCTTCTAAATGCACCGAAAAAAAAATAACATGACCAAGTAGGAAATATCTCATAATTAATTATTTTGCTGAGATAAGATGGATAAATTGTTTTTAATTTAATTAAATAATGAAGTCTATGTAAACCAGATAAACATTTCAGCTGGAAAAGTTACCCCGAAGTAATTTTTGTGTTAGACTAAAAAATTTAGCAGATCGCACTTGATCTTTTTTTTTATAAAAACACGTATTTAAAGTAAATAGTATACACTAAATACTACACTTTTTAATTTTGTTGTCCACCAATATGGACTCCTTTATGCGGAGGACGATTTTGGGGTAAACCAACATACGAAAATATATGGATATCACGCCCAACTACATCACTAAAGTTGTTAGGTGGAGTGACTGACATACATACTTTTAAAAATAATTCAATAGGGCTGATAAGTTCCTAACCCTGATGGCCGCGGATGTTATTAGCCTCCCTTATAAAAGCTAAACGTTTCTTGGTATACGAATTCATAACCATAGGGGTATCGACTGTCGAAGGACTGAAGTAAGGAGGTCTTAGTCTGGCTTCTGCTGGAGAATCACATGCTCATAGTGTGCTCCGACGTCTCCTCGTCTTCAAGGCGAATACGGTAGTTTGTCTCTGTGGAAAGACTAATCTGGTGCATTTGAGTACGCCGGTGATTATGGCCGGTTAGGAAACCATTAAGTAACTTGTTGTTGGCTCTGCTCGAAAGATTTATATCGTTTCTAGCAAAAGGATAACAAAAAAGTCTTGCCTGCCTACGTCTGTCCAGTATTGACAGCGTTCTGAGTTTACCTACGCTTCGATCACCTCTACCAACTTAGTCCACAAAATGGTTCTGAACCCACAAGTACTGACTATCAGCCTTCCTCCTCGTACCCGGGTTATTGCACAGCAGCCTACGGCAGCTAGAGCATGCTTCCTCAAGCTCAGGCGTTCGGCTCTCAACACATCGCGGCCAAATGTCTCAAACCTAATTCTTGCAAAGGCGGGGCAGAAGCACAAAAAATGTTCCACCGTCTCATCCTTATTAAGGCAGGAAGGGCAAATGGGGTTGTCTTGCATGCCTTTCACAGTCAGGTATATGTACCACATGAAGTGACCAGTCCTGCAGTTCCGTCTGTTAAGTGGGAGCAAAAAATTCGATAGACCTTCTGAGATTGAAGACAACATGAGTTTCGCCCACCTGCAGACCCTCGATGCAACCCATTCATTTCTGAGCTAAGTATTCACCCAGTTTCTGATGATGGCTTCGATGGCCGAAGTGGGGAGTGCTATAACTGGTTGCGTATCGAGGAAGCCAACTGTGGGCAAATGATCAGATGTCTCATTACCAGGTACTCCCGGGTGACCTGGCACCCAGAGTAAAACAAGCTCGTTATGCTTGCCAACATAATTTTGTCAAGACTTGCATTGCCGAACTAGTTTGGAAGTTGTTAAAGGGCTGGCCAATGCCTTAGGTGCAGCTTGGCTATCACTGCAGAAACGTAAACTCCTTCTCCTCCACCTGTTTTTCACCACGCAGTCCATAGCCTTGAGGATTGCAAATCTTTCAGCCTGGAAGACCAAACCATACACCCCAAGACCCCAGATTCCAGAGCCATCAGTGAAGATTCGACAATGTGTGAGTCCGGGCTCAGTGCAGGTATTAAACCAACATTCAGCCTCAGGGAATTCAACATTTTAGAATCTCTTCAATAAAAGTAATAGTAGCGTACTATCTGTGGCATTGAAAAGACACAAGTGCTCAGATCTCTTCCGCCAACAATTTCCACCTCGCCCCACTCAGTATTATACCAACATCCTTTTGTTTTTAGTCTGCAGGTGGCCTTTAAGGCTTCTCCAAGTATGAAGACACAAAGTGACGGTAAGTGCAGCAGTGCATTAATAGCAGCGCCAGGTGTTGTAGAGAAACCACCCGTACAGCACACGGCACTATTTCTTTGAAGTTTAGCAAGCACGCTGCTTTACCAAACCACTGACGCATAGCTGATTATGGGTCTGATAATAGAGGTATAAATCCAGAGATTTCCCTTTGGTGACAGACCTCACGTTTTGCCAAAGACCTGTTTACATTGCCAAAATGCTGCCAATGCTTTGGAGGTCTTGTGCTCTACTTGTGATTCCCACGATAGTTTTTTATCCAGAATTACTCCTAGATACTTCACTTCGGGAGAAGTCGGAATTGTTACTCCTTTAAGTATGAGTGGAATGAGACCATCCAACCTTCTCCTTCTAGTGACTAGTGAAGAGCACAACACTAGTTTTGGTTGGGTTAGCAGTGAGCCTATTTCCATCATACCAAGTGACAATCATATTCAGTATTGTTTCCTGCAAACAGCCGGCAGAGATGGGCCCTTGACAGGCCACGTCGTCCGCATAGGCTTGACCGTAGATATCAGAGTCATTAAAAGTGACAAGAAGAGAATCAATTACCAGGCACCAGAGCAAAGGGGAAAGCACACCACCCTGACGGCAGCGTTTGTTAACTCCGCACGTGACATATTGACCTCCTTCTGCCTAAATCCTGAAAATGCCTGAATTACCAAATTGTGTCAGCTCACCTTTGTTCCACGCGTTCATACTCGCTCAATGCGATATTGCATCTATCACCGCTTGATGAAATTGATCGGGCGGCCGTAATTGCAGCAGTAAGACTCAAAGAAGCCAGTTCATGGATCTAAGGAATCTCTTGTGATTCAGATATTCTAGACACATGACCTAATCACGGGTGTATCAAGAAGAACTGTTTGTCATTTAGGAGGCAGCACAAAATCTTGATCAAACACCTAGAGAGAACAAAGGAGTCTTCTGTGGCGTCAGGCCGCCTTCAAAGCTTTCCACTCAACCATAGACAACGCAAACTCCCTTAGGTGTATATGATCAAATTAATATACAAACATATGTCCTTGGACGTCTGGATGATAAGAGGAATTATTAAAGTGGCCGATAAGGTGAAAAGGATTTAACCAAGTCCTTTTAAGAAAGAACAGGTTAGGTATACCAATGGCTTCATTTAAACGATAAGAGATCACACGACTTTTCGTCCTGTGAAACAGCGAGTATTCCTGGCCCTCCTTTAACACGCAACGCACATCTGTGCCCTTCAATTTCCTTATGACGACTTTTATTGGCTTACATGACATAAAACTAGAGGTTAACACATCGGTCCAATGTTGTAGTTGCAATATCTTAGAAGATGATTACACACGCTTGGCAGTGAACTCACAGGTAAGACCATCGGTAAAGCTCATGACTGTGAAAGGGATTAGTATTACATATGGTATCACAGCGCCATTATTCTTGGCCTATGTGTGAGGAGGATTCTGCTCTTTAGTCGTCTCAACCTATACTAAGAAGTTTTACTTTACAAGTTCTAATCAGGATCCGCATAGCAAGAAGGAACTTACTAGTAGTGAGTGAAATAACAAGCTCGGCCTTATTATCTATTTTTCAGCCATATTTTCTGATAGTCAGGCAGTTTTTATATCGCTGAAGAAATTATAGCAAGTAGTTTTGAATAGCCGCAGGTATCTTAAGGGGTTGTCTGAGGCATGTTGCACTCTTTAGAGATTTCCTGCAGTTGCTTCCACAGAAACTGCCGAGGAAAAGCCTCTCCTTCCTCTTCTGACTCTTCCTTTTCCCGATTGCCGAGTGCTTTTGAGGGACTGAGGTTGAAATCGGTAGCAACATCCGATATATACGTATGTGTCCGCATTCTCCCTACTATCCACAAACGGAGGTAGCACGGGAAAATAGCCAAATTAGTTGTGTTCAGGACTTTTTAATTACATGAAAACCTGCCATATCTGTTATTGAAAAAATATATCGAGACGATACCCTTTTCCTCCTGGGTAGCCCTGCATGAAATAAATCTTACTACCTCATCAACCTACAAACAGCAGCCTACCTGGGTGAGCTTGTGTGTAACATTGAGTGTGATTGCTGGACGCCTTTGAAGCAGCGCCGATATTGGGTCAACATGGGAAGCAGCAGCAGCGACAAGGAAAACAAGAAAATAAAAACCGAAGCCCATAGAAGCTAGCAGCTACCAAAGAGACGAACGAGCCACTGTGGCAACAACTAGCTGACGCACAGACCTGGACACAGGCTGATGGACAATGGCAGGCGGCTGCCAACAAAAACAACAATACTGAGCTAAACTGGACATGGGCAGTCAAGCGATGAGAATGGACACTGATGGATCATGCTGATGGAAAATGAACTTACTTACGCGCGTACATAAAACACACAGCAGAGCAAAGTTTGTGGGTGTGCGCACTTGCGTATGCTGCTTGCTGAGGAATGTGGCGATTATTTTAAGTGAAATATTTTAGAAAGTCTCTCAATGCGATGACTGTGTCCACGACAATGTGTCTTGACATGAAAAATCAATCATGTCACAATTTCTCAAATAAGATGTTGACAACATTCATTTCGGATGGCAGATAGCAATAATGTTGCACAGTAACAAGCATGCGGCGTGTATGTTTGGTGGTACTAAATTCAATCAGATTTGCCGGAACCGAGCACCAATATGACGGGAGTATGACTCACTGTTGCAGCGAATGTTTTTTTTTTGTTTTTTTTATTTTTGGCTTTTGACTTCGAGTATTGATTTCGCACTTTGCTGAACCAGAAATAATCAGCCAGCCTTCAAGCAACATGTTGCTGCGCGTGTGTGTGTTGACAATGCGCACGTGTGCCGCCGCTGCTCAGCTGCATTGTTGTTGCTGTCTAGAGCCAAGAAATGCCAGTTGCATGGAAGTGGAAAATTATGCTACAGCGTGGAAAAAGGGGGAGTAGCAGCTGGAGGGGTGTATGGTTACAGGGCAGTAGCAGCTGCCAAAGGCGACCACACCCAAAGCGCGCCGGTGCGCCACTTGATCCTGGCGCTTATTTGCCATACTGGCGGTAGTAACAAGTTTCGCTATGTGCATTAGAACGCACAGAAATCTAACTGTATGTATGTGTGTGTGTGTGTGTGCACGTCCAGTTGCTCTATATTTAGCTGCCTCAGATTTTTATTTATTTATTTATTTTTTTCGTTTCATAGAGTCTTTGCCATGATTTAGTTTTCAGCGATTATTTATTGTGGCTGCGGCACCCCATTGCGTCATCCTGGTGGCAGTGGCACTCCACGTTGCACCAAAGCAAAGGCGACAGTGTGGCCTACCAACCAGCCAACCAACAAACCAACCAACCAACCATCAGCTCCCAGCCAGTCACACTTAGCGGTGGGTGGTGGATTTTCTTAAATTTGAAATGTTTTTTTTTCTTGTCTACCTCAATGCGCCACTTGCATCGGTAATCGTAATGACACGGCTGTTGCATGCAGCGTACAACTGGCCACTTTTTAATTTAACAAAAATTGTAACTGTATTTAGCTGTGGTAGTGGTTTATTTTTGTTGTTGTTAAAGTTGAATAACGCGCGCACGGAAACTTTTAGTCAGCAAACAAATACAACAATAAAATAATCTTAATGTTGAACGGTGTTTGCTTTACAGTATACAACTTTGGTGGAAAACCTCTTTGACACAGCCTGCCAGGTAGCTGCATAAACAAAGATGTTGAGGACCACCCACTGCCGAAAATCTCAACAAATTTGCACTGCCACCGCGAATGGCGCACAGAGTTGGGTTGTCAAAGGGCAACTGCAACGTTTGGAAAGCAACGGACAAATCTACAAGTATGTATGCGTTTTGTTTGAAACGGTGAAAAGTTGAGTTCAAAAAAGGCTAAGCCTAGTTTATATGTAGGTAATGACTGTATCTGCGGAAGGTCATCGATAACTTGTATCTCGTAAGATATACACTTTAACTCAACGAAAACTTGTATGACCTATGTATTGTTCTATACCTAGCAATCGTAAAATATTGTATTTTCAATTTAGTCCGTCCAAAAATCTATTTTTTGGAGCTATTCGCTAGCTAATCAGTATTATGCACTATGGGTCAGCAAACGATAAGAAGTGGCCAATATTCGAAATCTTATCGGAATGGCTTAAAACTTGCTACAGGGGGTTTTTGTGGTATGAAGTTAGATTTTAAAAATTCGAAATTGCGAATCCAATATGGCGGACAATATTGTGTAAAGTAATCGGATTGGATTGAAACTAGCTACTCTATGAATTTTGGGCTCACTGATCACGAAACGAAAAACTGGAAACGGCCTAGTCAGCCTACATAAAATGAAGTTGAATGGCTACACTGCGAATGTAGATTTTATTTAAAAAAATTTTTTTTTTTTTGTTTTTATATTTATAGTTTTTCTACCAATTACGAAAATAGACTTCACTGTTTTATCTTTTTATATTTTGCATTTTATCTATATATATATATATATATATCTTTTGCGAATTAAAAACTTAGTCTGCACTTTTTCCTTTTATTTTTGTAGTTTTATTTACTTTTGCTTTTTATATATTTTTATTTTTTTTACCCATTACCAATTCAGGCCTCTTTTATTTCTTTTAGTATTTTACATTTCCTTGTACCTATATGTACGAACGTGTATTAAGGGCGTTCGTTTAACTGCTAAAATAGCCACGTAAACTCATAAAACATGTGTTTGGAACAAAGTATTGGCACAGCAAATTTTTCACAATATATGCAACAATTTTTATTCTAATATTTTTCCGCCAATTTTGTATATAAATTTGGTTCATTCTACAACAAAAAACATAAAAATATAATTCCTAAACTTTGTGCATAATCCGTGAAAATTCAGCAATATGCAGATTTGTAGCCCAATCAATTTTGATTTTTGGCAAATTTTTTCACGCAGTCTCTTCCATACAGAACTTTTTTTTGAAAATACTTTATATGGAAAAAAATGCAAAACATCTTCAACAAAAAAAAATTTCAAAAATCAATGCGATTTTTACTAACTCCGAACTTGCATTTTTTTACTAGAATTTAATGGGCTGCAAAACTGCATACTCAAAAAAATTAAAAAAAATCGGATTAAAAAGTTGAAAATTTGCTGAATTTTCACGAGTTTAGCACAAAGTTAAGGAATTATGTTTTTACGTTTTTTGTTGTAGAATGAACCATAGTTTTATACAAAATTGGCGGAAAAATATTAGAATACAAATTGTTCAATATATTGTGAAAAATTTGCCGTGCCAATATTTTGTTCCGGCAGTGTAAATAAATGGAAACATCTCCATTGTCCTCTGCAAGTTCGTAATGAAACATTTTTAAATTCGACTTTTTTTGTAATTTTTACCCAATATATTAACATTTTTTTTTTTAAATTAGATGCGATAATTTCTTTGTAAAGACTATAAAAAATGTTTGACTAGCGGACCCTTCTGCTGTGACTATGGTATTTTGGACGTCAGAAGGCATATGTTAGGTTAGGTTAGGTAGGAAGGCATATTTTGCTTTGGCATTCCATTCTATTGCAGCTGCGTTTGCTTCTCGTTCCTGAGTTCCTCCAGCAGGAATTCGCCACGGATTCACTCGAAGATCTTCATAAATTGGACGCTTTGCTGAGGGACTAGTCGAACGGCTTATTGCCAATCTTTGCGAATTGTGACTGCGTAAGCAATATTAACCCGAATTCCATTCCAGAAAAAGAAAAGTTTCCGACAAAAGTTATGTATTTTTATGCGCGAAGTGGCAAAAAGAGCGCAGGAAATGGCACTTGTTTAATACTTCTAGGACTTGAGATTTCAAATCGATAAAGTACTACTATTCGAGTAGCTTTTCGTACATCATTTTAGTCTCTGTGGGGTAGAAGATGCCACAATGTCCATTAACAGCGTGCAAGGACAAACGCGCGGCTACCAGGACAGTTATCTTAGGCCCGGATGTCAAATATAACGTGAAGTGCGGAGGTAGTAAGACCGAAAGTGGATAGATTCCTGGGGAAAGGAGAGTTATCGATCGATAAGACTTCTTCTGGTTTGATTTCCCCGGGTTTAGCAGTGGGACTAGTCTCCTGCCAGAGTTCCATGAGCCGTGAATGATGAGAGTAGCCAACGATAAGCTGAGGACCGTATTGAAGTATTCCGTTGGCCGGTGTCAAGACTGCAAGGTGATAAAGTTGGGCGCAGTGGATTATCATTCCCTTGCATTTCAAAGGTTGTTGTCAGATTAAAAAAATTTACACCACAGGGACAGCATCCCTCAAGTTATTGGATTTTAAGCATGGGTTATCAAAAGTAGTGTCTCATAAAATAATAACTACGTCTTCAGCCGATACAAAAGCGCCAATCACCTTTCGATAATAAAAAATACATTTCTGGTATGTAATTATCTAAACAGCCTGGAAAACAAACCAATTGCTTACAAGCAGCAATTAATTGAGTCTGAGTTTTGCTATGTAATGGCTAACGACAAATTGCTTAGCTACAAATTAGTACATATATGCCATTTCTCTGAACACGAGTATGTTACCTATGCATTTAAGGCATTCATTCGTTCAATCGTCTGTGCTGCAATCGTAAATGCTCCCACAAATTAGTGAAACAGCACCTGACTGGAGTTGGCTGCCAAATCATAGAAATGTGGGCGCTGCATGTTTACTAACCCAGCAATTGAAAGAAAGCTGAAAGTTGTTTGCTGGAAGCGAAATAGAGAAATAAAAAAGTGGGCGTTGTGGCACGTTGGGTACGTAGAAATGCCGTTTCAAAAGGTCAGCGGAATGCTCGTAAAATTAATTTCCCATATGCAGGCAATTAATGTATGCAACTACATATAAAAGTAAATATATTTTTTATACAAAATACTTAAAAATTTAACTATCTCATTTTACCAGCGACTATTTCTTGCCACAGGCTATGAGCAGAAGAAACAAAAATCCAATAAGCGACAACTGCAATGAAATGGCCTTATTCAAACTCATTCCATTTTTGGTAGCGCATGATTTGACTGCGAATGGCAATGCGCTCTCACGCTCACGCTGCCATCACTGGAGCATCATACTCGCATACTCGTAGTAGAGCGTTCGGTATATGCACGTGATCTTGACCGGTAAACGCAAACAATGCGAGCATCAGCCCAACAAAAGAAATGCGCATTTGAAGCACACGAAAGTTGAGTTGCCCGCTTGGCAAAACCCTTTTTATGGCATAGTCACGTGTGTGATCCGCGCACTGTTTTAAGTTCAATTCCAACTTGCATTCATTGACTTATTTGCTTTTTTTTTGGTCACTTTTGGATTGTTTTTTTTTGTATCGTTATTTTTTTGTTGTGTGCTCTCTTGACCTCGGCATCATTGTGTCACTCAAATGCACACAAATTCATTGCTGATAGGTTCATGGCTCCGAAGGAACAATAAAATAGAGAAATTGTTTTTTTTGGGTTTTTTTTTTGGGTGTCGAGAAATTTTATCATTAATATTTTAACAATTACATTTGTTAAGGATGAAAAGCGGATTTGTAAAATTTCAAGAGCTCAATTTCTCAATTTTGGATTTGAAACCACTTTTCTAGTTTTCGAAGCCCCTTGGAGAGGTTTTCTAACTTCGCACGTCGTTTACCTTATTAAGCTTAGTATCAGCTTTTAAAACAGCGAATTAAACAAATCAGCCGATCTAATAACACCACCTTATATAAATTCACCCTGGGCCATTATTTCGTGTGGTTTTTTCAAAATTTTGACATATGATATTTCACAGTCTACTGTCTCCCTCTTTCCTCACGAAATAATGGTACCGGCATATATTTCTGTTGCAGACATGGGTTGCCTTGTACTCCTTTTCACAAAAAAATTTGACACATGAACATTTCTTCGAATTTTCTTAAGCGCTTTTATACATGGAGCTATAGCTTTTTTTGACAGCGCGGTACTAAGCTTAAGGTACAAAACTACTTGCCGGAAAATATTCTTCTTTTCAACTAAAATGTGACTACAATTTTTTACATATTTGAAGGTCTCTTGCGGTTTTTGGCAGGACTTGGAATAGACCAGATACATTCCAGTTAGTCGATAAATTTCGATAATGTGATACATATCGATAATTCAATGAATTTAAAAACTACTAAAATTCGATAACTCAACAAATGGCGGTAACTCGACTAATATCGATAATATTCGATACATTTCGGTGCTTTTCGAGGGACCGCAAAATGTTTATAACACGTAGATTGTCCAATCATTTCCTGCAAGGTCGTAAAAGAAGGAAGTTTATTATCACCGAGGATACTTTATATACTGCAGATGTCTTAAAAATTAATATGTTGCCCGAGAATCCGGGAATGTGTGAAAAGCTTAGGTTCAAGTAACTGTCCTAATGCAATGAGGAACGCCGAGTTGGTCCATTGTGGTACCGTTTGAAGTGCTCTTTTCTTTTTTGTCAGCTCTCTTACACATAAAAGCAATTGGTTTTTTTGCGAGAATTACTAAGTGATTGCTACAACTAGTTCTAGTTACTAGAAACAATGGTGAAATGAGCAACCTCAACTACTATGCTTTCAATTACTTCCTCATCATGCCAGCTGCAATAGAAGCCATTTGGCGGCAAGCCAAGAAGGGCCAGAAGCTGGGTCAGAGTGGTCGGGTCCTCATATAAGACAATTCTAAGCCATGATTTGTAAGAAGATAGCAATTTACCGGCATATTGCGAGGAGTTAGCCTCGGACAGCTTGGCTCCCTTCCTTGCTTATTTATTTCGCAAGAAATTACATATTATGGACATGAATAAACCTGCACCCCAACGTACTGCAAATTTCAAACGAATCATGATAAACCAAACTTGATTTTAATTCACACTTAACCGCACAAAATACCTGCTAATTCGTGTATACGATAAGCAAAAATGTGTGTTAAAACAATCAGACAAAATGCTCCGAATAACCAAAATAACAGCGCAGATCCGACAACTAGCCGATCAACTAAACGCAATGACCGCTTGACGAACTGACCGAGCACTGAGGCTACGGATTAGAGAAATAATGGTGAAGCGTGCATGGAAACGTGTCAACACCAGTTGTCAACAGCAATTACAGCGCCAACAGCAGTTAAAATGTGAAAATGCGCCCGCAACAGGAGCTGCAACAGAAGCTGCAAAACGACAGCCACCTGGAAAAGAGTAAAAAAAAAAAAAATATTGAAAAGAAGCTGAAAATCGCCAATAATACAGTTACAAAAAGTCAATGCGACTAGCTGCCCCAACGACTGCAGCGCTGACTGACAGACAGTCTGCCAGCCAATGGTGACACTGAGATATGCCCGCTTTGGCGCTTGAGTGGCGGCTGAGTGACGATATGGCGCATTGCTGCTGCACACACTCAAAAATGGGACACACAAATGGACAAATGGACTTTGCGGCGACACTGCTTGCTAACATGTTGCATATGGGACCAGTTGTTGTTGTTGTTGTTGATGCTGATGCGGATGCTAATGGCGCTGGTTGATGGTTGGCGGTTGGCGGTTGCTGGCTGCTGCCTGATGCCTGCCGGCTGATGGTAATGATGATGGGTGCTGACGATGGCGCTGGTGGGCGCCGCCACTCAGACCCAGGTGACAATTATTGGACGTACTAGTGGTGACGATGGTAAGCAGCAAGCGGTGGAGCTGCTGCGAGTGGCTGACGGCTGTAAGTGGCAACACGAAATGCTTTTCGCTCTAAATATGACTACTCTGGTTGTTGCTATTGCTGTTGACTGGCAGCCAAGTATTAATTAAAGTGAAATGGTCGCTGTGGACAAACTCGCTGCCTGACGCCTTCTGGCAGTTGCGGCCGGGCGATCTATTGCCGCTCGTCGCCTGCCGCAGGGCCAGCAGCAGTGTTGGCGTTAATGGCAAATGGACTGACTGCGAAGTGTGCCTATCAGGCGCTAATTTATGCAGGCGAGCAGCATCGACTGCCCGCCCCGCTAGTGGCCTGCATTCTCCAGCCGCTAGACCAACCGCATATTCAGTAGCATTTGGCCGCAACAAATCATTCAAATTGAT
Organism: Rhagoletis pomonella; assembly: GCF_013731165.1. NCBI lineage: Eukaryota > Metazoa > Arthropoda > Insecta > Diptera > Tephritidae > Rhagoletis > Rhagoletis pomonella. Next base: position 54,197,932 of record NW_023458560.1, read on the forward strand.
CACTCGCTTTTGTCAAATTTATTTTTATTACACGACGAAGCGCACAGTGTGTTTTCTTGGCATGTGGCATGCGGCATGCGGCATGTCTCCCACTCCTTGCACATTGCACATTGCATCGCCATAGCTCTTTTGATGCCGGCTAGCGATATTGTGAAAGGTTTGCCTTTAAGCAATCGATTTTTCGTATTTTCGCTTCAAATTATTGTATTTGTTTAATTTTTTACTAATGCGCGCAACATGGCTGTGGCATGTAACATGCCATATACCATATGCCACATGCCACATACAGTAAGTGGCATGCAATCGCTGCATTCCATTTAGAAAGTCTTTCCTATTTCACTTGCCAGCCATTTGTTTGTCAGTGTGCTGCTTCAGTGTACGCTGCTGGTTGGCTGGCTCGATGGCTTGGGTGGAGCTGCCACTCTAGCCAGCCACAACTTGCCACACTTGTGCGGCAACTATTCATACATGCATGCTTGGCTTGACGTTGACGTTCAATCTGCCAATGTCAATTTACATTCCAAATCAACAGCAGCAGCAGCAGCAGCAGCAGCAGCAGCAGCCCGCGCGCGATGTGGCACGCAACAGCGACGCTGGTGATATGCGCCTGAATGCACAGGCACAGCTACAGGAACGCGCACATGCAGATCTTGTAGGAATATCATATTGTACGTAAATGAATGCCACCATCGCTGTGGCACGTGAATAACTGGGTCATCTAATAAACGCATTGATTTTATTATTCTAATTCCGTCATTCAAAGTTGTGGTGGCGGTGGCGATGGCGGCCCCCGCACGCACACATCCATATACGCTTATGCACTTGCCGTATTTGCCCGCGTATGTATGTATGTGCGCTTGTTAGACATTTGAACGCCTTTCTCTCTTTTTGTTTGCGGTTGTACGCATTTTCAAAGCACTTTTTCTTTCACAATTCGTAGATCGCATGACTTAGATTTCTCCAGTTATTGCATATTAACTTTATTTTACTGTAGATGAGTTTGCAAGTATTAGTAAGAAGCTGAAGATGGATTCGATTATTGCCCATTTTCCAGCGGATGACCTTACTCAGATTTCAATGGCGGACGCAGCATCTTAAAGGCGTCATCCATAAATGAAGCGATTTTCTTCGTAGACATCATCGGGAGACTGCTTTTAATCCTTAATTGATATAGTTTTGGAAGACACGAGAAATTTGGAAGGATAAGAAGGAGGGTAGGTTAGGTTAGGTTGAAGCAGCTGCCTTCATCCAACGTCGGAGAGAGGCCAGTGCGTCCGTTGTTATACCAATGGAGAGCTCGAATTCGAACCTGTCCGTTCACCTAGATGTAGAATCAGTTGGTTAAGTTCAGAAAGCGCGAGAATTCGTAAATGCCTGCATCACTTAGGTAGGCTAGACAGACAAGTGAAATGAGCGTCTTCTCGCACACATGCAGGCAGGGCAGTGGCAGACTCTTGACTTCGTCCACGTCGCGGCAACTACGGCAGAAGTAATTGGCCGTCAAACGCATTCTGCTCGCATGCCTTCCCATTAAGCAGTGGCCCGTAATAATACCGGTCACCAGCCGTAGTAGAGGTCGTTCTAACCGAGTGAGTGCATCGGATCTTTTCTTGTCGAGGCTGGGCCAGATTTGTCGAGTTGTCCCACACGTATGTTCTTCCGACCATCTTTTGTTTGCCTTCTCAACGGAGTATGTCCTGAGCCATGTCCTACAGGTCCTGGCTAGCTCGTCCGCTGCACAATTACCTTGAGTTGTAGATTTTAAAACTAAAACGTTAAGGACTTTCCTAAATTCTATGACAGTTTTAGACGAGGTCTTGCAGCAGTCCAGTGACTTGATAGCTTCTTGGCTGTCAGAGTATTTAGTTACTGAAGGCAGGTAAAGAGAAGATTCGATAAGCCAGAACGCAGCCTCTTTTAGAAATATAATTATATGATACTACGACAGGCACTAGTAGCTAAGACTATCGTCCTGCACTTGTTTCATCTCTAGAGATCCCTGGACCACCTGCGATCTACACGTCGCCAGCAGGATTTGGCCACCTTGAATTCCAAGACTTTTGCTCAGCGCACGCTGAGCTAACTAAACGCCCATATATCCAGAAGTAGTCCACAAGAGGTCAGGGGACCACCCGGATTTTCTGTAAGCAGGAACAATTCCTCAGGGGTTCCCTGTCTTACCAGCTCATCGGTCATGCAGTTCCCAGCGATTTCGCTATGGCCGGGAAACCAAATGGTCTGAATAGCGTAGTTATCCGAGCCGGTCGATAGGGAACCAAAACTCACCGTTATCGAACGAACCAACAAGGAGCCAAAAGCCTTGATACCTGCTTGGTTGCCAGAATAGATATTCACCTCTTTATATTGTGTGACACTCTTTATAGTGTGTGACACTGGAGATCAACCAATCTGAAGCCTTCTGTATTGCGGCTACTTCTGTGATCCAGTAGCTTGAATTTAAGGTTTTTAGAAAGTTCTTCGCAGAAGACCCCTTCCCCTACCTTACCTTTAAGCTCCGATCCGTCCTTAAATATGTTAACCTGACCCCCATACCAGATGCTACACCCCTTCCAGTCCTCTCGCGCTGGAAAGTGGTTGGTGAAAGAGATCTTTGGACACACAAGCGGTTTGCAGTGGTCTGTGCGAATCGGTAGGAATTTGAAGTTGTTTGGAATACTGGAGTGTCCATAGCTCGGGGTGATCTTAAAGCTTACCCCACTTAATCTTACTGCGGCTCGCGCAGCGGCAGCTCTGCCTGCTTAAGTAATGGGCACAAAATTTAACACAGCATTAAGTGCCAGAGTAAGAGTGGTTCGAAGTGTCCCACAGATCCCAATTAAGGCAGCTCTCTGCACTTCTTGCAACTGCTTGACGAAGAAGTCCTTGTCTAGTGCGTTCCACTAGACGAGTACTCAATATCATAAAATTAGTTTAGTTGTAGTTTGATAAAGCAAATGAACTACTTTTGGTGAGAGACTCCAGCGCTTGCCAATGGCCAGCGTGACTTTTTCCACTACGTTTGGTTTCCAGGAAAGATGGAAATTCGGTAACTTATACTACTTGTAGCCACGGCGAAAGAACTCCACCTTGCGGGTACCTCTACTCACACATCTCCGAATTGCAGCTCTTTCCCATTCCGCCATAACGTTTCTGTTGAAAAGCATGCGGTAAGTAAACCTTGAAAGGTCGGTTCCGATATCTAGCTTGTTTATGGAGTTTAAAGTAGCCTCAGGTAACGTTATTAAAATCGCCCTCTTTATCAAAAAAGGAACCAACCGAGATTTCCTTCTGTGAAAAATATTGCTCAATACTGTCAACGACCATGTGTAAGACAGTTTCAATGGACCTGTCCTTGCGGTGAGTATGCTGATTCAAGGATAGACGATCTCTAAGAATAACTTTTCTTGAGCGCAGATCAATCAGCGTCGTCAAAAGAAACGAGGAAAGACTGACCAGCCTGAAGTCCGCTGGTGATAGGTGTGCGACCTTACCCGCCTTAGGAAAAAAAGTGGCTCTGACCACCCTCTATGGCTCCAGGACATGACCCCTAGCTAGGCAGCTTGCGAAGATAGGCATCAACCAGTGGCACCACATCTCTGCAGACGTCTGGGTTTTAAAGAGCCAATGGTTCAAAGAAGACGATCTTCACCCAAAATATCTCAGAGATTCGTTCGCTTGCTCGTATCCTCTAAACTGATCTTTTATGGATCAGGGTTACATGGGCAGTGAACATCGAGGGGCATACGAAGAGACTTCTCGCTGCTCAGTGCCCAGATCCCGTTCTCATATCTAATGTTTTCCAGGGGAACGGATATCCCAAGAACTCGTCGAAGTTAAGCAAAATTTTGAAAAAAAGTTGTAATGGGAAATTAAAACCAGTGTCCCAGATGACTAGTAGAAGTGGTGTGAATCGAGAAGTGGTTTTAAAGACCCTTTGCTTTTCAGCGCCTCATTCCAAGTTTCTTATCTCAGCATATACCCCCGTTGCTAGTGTAAAGTTTCAAAATACCGCACGAAGCACCAACAATAGCCGCATCCACTGATTGTGATGACAACACCGCAGACCAACACAAAAGATTGCCTCAGCCAACTGCCGACAAACGAAAGACTTAAGATGCGAACTTCATGAACATGTGTCAACACCATGAACCTGATATCGCAAATGGAGCAGCAACAGGCAATAGAACAACAACAATAACAATTAAACGGCAACAAAATGACATTATTTAAGGCAGTTAAGACAATGAGGAAATTCACAACAACAAAACAACAACAACTTGTGTGCTCTACGTATTCTAATTAGATTGTCAACAACACGAAAACAACCTCATTTCCAACAAAATGTGTCTGCACATTAGAGCAAAATGAAGGAGACGAACGCAAAAACTACAATAAAATGAGGTGCAACAGCAACAACAATCCAAGTTACATATGTTTGTATGTAGAAAACAAAACGTTGCGACACAGAAGCGACAGCGGCAACAACGGCAACGCCAGTTAAATCTGCATAAATGTTTTGTTAAGTTCATTAACATGGTTCAGGTTAATTACCCGGCATTTTCGGTTGCATGAGAGGCACATTTCAAGGAAATAAGCCATTAGCCATTAAGCAAAAGCGTTCCAAAAGTGGCTAAAAAGTCAGCTTAAATATGCTGGGCGCGTACACACCTACATACAGTTAATGAGTGAGTGAGTGTGCACTGCGCAGCACTTCATGCAACACAACATGTGGCAAGTAGAGCAGCGGCACCAGCAGCTGCGCAGAAAGCACAACTTTAGTCAGGGCATCGTTCATTGCTTGGAGGCTGATAAGCCGCAAATAGTGTCAGTGCCAGCAGCAACAACCGCAGCTGAAGCTAGGCATCATGAGCTGCATGGATGGCCAGCCTGGCAGGTAAGTAGTTGCTAGCGAGCAGTCGCAGCGAGCCGGCATCAGCATCAGCGGCACGATCGCCATCGCCGGCATGGGCAAATGAGTAAAATCTTGGGACAATATATACATAAATAGGAGTAAATATGTAGCGTTTAGTCGGGCAACAATGGGTGCCACATGTGGCACCAGCAGTACCAGCAGCGCCTTATCCTCTGGTTGGGCTGTTGGTCATTAAAACAAAAGCAGGCAACAATAAAAACGCTAGCGGGCTCTTGAGTATTGTATTTAAGGATGTTGTCCGCTAAACGAGGCGCGCGTGAATAACTAATTTCAACGGAAGCTATAGGGCTGCGCTTATAGCTGGTGGCTTGTGGCTTGCAATAGAGCAACTTGCTGTTTACAGGGCAATTCTGGCTAAGAATAATTTGAAAGTTTTTGTTTATTTTGGCACGAAAGTCTTACAAAAAAATCTCTCTTGCCAACTTTCATGGTGAAAAATTCTTTTGACTAAAAGAACTAGTAGCTAAGTATATCATTTCGCTCGCGCTGCTTCAACAGTCGCAAGGGACGAATAAGCGAAGCACTGGCGTGCCATTCGAGCAATCCGAGGTGCGACTTTTTTTCTATTCTCAATTTGTTAATCCCTTCTTTTTTATTTAATTTTCTTTAAATTTTTAGATATTATCGTTTGAAAAAGAAATATATATATATATATGCTTTTGTATTTTTTTTGTAGAAACTTATTTTATTTTATTTAATTTTTTAAATTTTATTTTTTTGATTTTATAAAGAAAAATATTTTTTTTTTTAATTTCATAAATTTTTTTTTGTTTAATTTCCTATTTTATTTTTACCTTTTTTAAACGTAGTTTTATTTGCTTTTTTCACTAAATTTTATTTTTATGTTTAGATAATATTATATCGAAAATAAAAATTTGTTTTTAATTAATTTTAATTACTAAGAACTTTTGTTATTTTGGTTTTTTTATACATTTTATAGTTACTTTTTTTTATTTTTAGATTTTATGGGTTCAAGGGGAATTTTTTTTTTTATTTAATTTAATTAGGAATTTATTTATTTTTTCTCTATTTTTAATTAAAGTTTATTTATTTCTTTGCTTAAATTTTTTACTTTTAGATTTTATTGTCTTAGGCAAATATTTTTTTTTTAAATTTTAGAAACTATACTTTTCCGTTTTTAATTTTCCGGTTTTAATTTAAGAAAAATATTTCTCATTTTTATTTAATTTTTAGGAACTTGTTTTATTGTTGTTATTTAAAAAATTTCTCAAATTTAATTTTCTTTAAATTTTTAGTTTTTTTTAATGATTTTTTTTTCATTTAACTTATGAGAACTTATTTTATCTTTTCTTTGTTAAAATTTATTTTTTTTTCCTTCATACAATTTTTTATTTTTATGTTCTCTTTTGCTTATTTTACACTACAACCGTTTATCGGTACGCTTTCCCTGCGGATTTGCGGATTTTTAGATTATATTGATTAAAAAAATATATATATTTTTAATTTTATTAAATTTTTAGGAACTTGTATTATTTTTGTCCTATTTTGATAATTTTGTTTTATATATAGATTTATTTTAATTTTTGAATTTTTTTAATTTCATTTAGATTTTCAAAACTGACTATTGTTTTTTAATTTAATTTTCCTCTTATTTAAGTTTTTATTGTTTTAAAAACAAAAATATGTTTTTTCATATAATAAATAATTTTTTGCATGTTTTTATTTATTTTTAAGATTATACCATTTAAAAAAATTATATATCAGTTTTAGGAACTTATTTTATTTATTTTCTATTTTTTATTTATTTAAATCTTTTTTATTAATGGTTTTTTTCTTTTTAATATTTTTTTTTTAAAAAAAAAAATTTTTTTTTTTGAAGTTAATTTAATTTTTAGGAACAAAATAAATTTCGTTAATTAAAAAAAAATTTCAGGAACTTATTTAATTTTGTCCTATTTTCATGATTTTTTTATATAAACATAATTTTATTTTCATTTTTGAACTTTTTTAATTTCATTTAAATTTTCCAAACTGATTTTAAATGTTAAGTTTTTAATTAATATAATAATTAAGTTTTTTTCCTGTTTTTATTTATTATTTAGATAATACCATTTTTAAAAAAATTTAAATCAGTTTTAGGAACTTATTTTATTTATTTTCTATTATTTATTTATTTTTTAATTGAAGGTTCTTTTAATAGTAAGATGGTTTTGTTAAAAAAAAATATTTTTTTAAATTTGCCAGAATTGCCCTGTTAGACAACGAAATGTGAACTCCCACACACACACACACACACATACATATATGGAACATACACATGTGTAGCAACAGCTGCTGCAGTCGACAACATTTTTCACCCACCATCGGAGGTGGCTGAGCAAAAGTGGAGAGAAAAGGGCAAAATAAAAAGAGGCAAACGTTTTTTGGCTAAAGAAGTACAATTTTCATGCCTGCCAAATAGCCAAATCGGTAGTGAATCAGGCAAGCAGGCGATCAGCCGACCTCGTTGCACCACAACCCAAATACATACGCTTCGCGCATTACATGACAACAACAAAAGGCCAAAAGTTTTGGTCCGGCAGCGAAGCAGCGAAGTTAATCGGTGACACGTCGCGTATAAATGAATACCGAACGAATAGTTCGTTAAAAAACATACACATACAGACACACGCTCATTCCCACTCATAGCCAAGCGTGCACCCTCGTGCTGTGGAAAAATTCGTGCGGCAAACAAAACACCTGATAATGGCGTCCAACCCATCGCAACCCATTCGTACCGCAGCATCGCCATGTACTTACTGTGGCCTGACTAAAATCAGTCTTTGCCTATTTGCGCTACTAAGTGCGACCAAAAGGAATACAAAACAAAAAAAAAACAAAATGAAATCAAAAGAAAACAGTCATGGTCTCGCTTTGTAAGCAATAAAAATTAAACCAAACAAATACTTAAGTAGTGTTGCTCGCATTATTATACCCACTCGCAGACACGCTTAGGCAGGCATTTAGCAGCTGAAGTAAGGTTGTGGCTTATGTGCTCCTCCCAAATGAGCTGTAACGAATTGCTGCAAAATGAGATGGTTTCAAGGAAGTCACAGGTAAAGCTGGTTAAGTTAAGCATCAAACAACTAGCATCAGCGAGCCAGCCAGCAAGTAATCAGCAGCGGTTTGCGCACGGCGGCAGCTTGACAAGGTAACCGCGCGCGCCGCACGCAAAGTGACTTGGTCGCGCACTGATTTACGAGTATTTGCAACAACAATGAATGCATATTAGTCTCCAAAACGCCGCCGTTAACGAGATGAGACTAATGCGCAAAGGTAAAAGAGACTTGTAAAATACTATTTTAAAAACACAAACCTTAACATTTACGCAGAATGAAGTCTTAAGCAAAAATGACGTAGATAAAGCATCGATTAAGGCGAATAGCGAAAGGCTCTCAAGCGAATTAGCTTGAAATGCACCCCAAGGCTGTACCTGCACTGAAGAGGAAACAAATTTTTGGTTACAGCTGAAAAATTTTAGTGCAGTGGTCAGGTAAAAACTTCGGATATTCCGCACTAAAATCACAGTACGCCGTGGTCTTTCGTAAAACAATTGTCAATTCTGGCAACTATTTATCTTGAAAGCTATTTTCTGTCTTAAAAAAAAAGTAGGTAATACATACATATGAAAATTTTTCTTTGTAAAACCAGAGTGGCTAAAATTTAAATAAAAATTAAATAAAAATAAATAAATAAATAAAAACAGAAAAACATTTTCTAAAAATAAAATTAATTATAAGAAGAAATTTTCTTTTCAAAACAATAAAATCTAAACATTAAATTAAAAAAGAAAGGTAAAAAAAGAAAAAACTAGACAAAAGTTCTAAGAATTAAATGGATTTTTGGTTTTTAACAATAAAATCTGAATTTAAAAGAAAAAAATTTTAAATGAAAAACCATTTAACTAAAAAATAGAAAAATTCAATAAGTTCTTAAAAGTTAAATGAAATTAAAAAATTTTAAGACAAAATTAAATTAAACAGAAAAAAAAATTAAAACTAAAAAATAAAAGAGTTAATAAAACTTAAATGAAACTTAACAAATATTTTTTATTTTTTAAATATGTAAAATCATTTAAAAATTAAAATCTAATTCAATTCAAAAAGAAAAAAATTAAAAAAAACGCATAAAAAAGTTTTTAAAAATTAAATGAAATTAAAAAATTTATATTTTTCTTTTAAAAGCAATACAATTTAGAAATGAAAAGAAAATAAATTTTAAAATCAGGAACAATGTAAGTAAAAATAAGAGAATTTCCGTTTCCCGAGAATTCGAACCTTTGCTTACTTGGCCACTGCGATTGCTGGAGCAGCGCGACCAAAATGTTAAACATGCCCATTTGGAATTAGGCTCAAGTTCTTTCCGTCGAAAGGGATTTCCACCATGAAAGCGGCCAAGGGCGTATCGAGCACTGTTCTTAAACCCGGTGAACGGTCGTCTCGTCACAATACGCATATCAGCGCGATTCCTTAACATTTACTTCATTTGCGCCGAAGTTCTCGCGGGAGTGAAGGACGTACGGCAAAACCAATTGGGGCACGCGACGATTGAGCGCAGTACGAACTATGTATTGGGGATCGAAATAGGAAGCTGAGCCGAGGAAGAGAGAGGCCGATTTACATCAGCGCGAAGAGCTTGAAATACTGGCCGACAGGAAAAATTCCCCGAAAACTCTATTGGAATGTAAGACGACTTAGGAAAATTTTTAATGTCAGGGTGAATTTCTGTAAGAACAACCATGGCGAACTAATAACTGATGTATAGAATATACTCAGATTAAGAAGAAAATACTTTGTTCCTGCTGTTGATTTTGTGGCTTATCGCTGTAACTTAAGTCCAGAAGAAGAGGAGGCTAGTTGAACGCAACATCCACAAACTGTGGAACTCTTAACGCGGAGGTCTTCCCTGCCGAGTTCGAGTCTCATTTTATTCGACCAAGTGGTGAAAAGAGTGGCTGTAAACGTGACTACCGGTATTGGTAGGTTTCGTTCCGGGAATAAGGAGTTTAAATCCGTTAGGCTGTCTGTCATTGTTAAGCGCAGTTACAGGCGTATCTGACAGTCGAAAGACTGGATCGGAGGGGATAGACAACACCGTATTGTTAGATTCTGCTTTATCCTCTTGAGCTTCGAGGTATTTTGTATGAATTCAATACGAGTTGTGTTTCGACCTACATTCCAAGCCACCTCTGAATGTAAAAAGTTTTATGATAAGCTTTTTCAAGGCAGAAATGCACTCGGAGGCTTGCCATTACCTCTCGAGAGGCGACCGCAACTAGAAAACAGTTTTTATAATTTAGATGTTGCTCGGGCCGGGGATCGGAACCAAGTCCTATGGAAGTAGGAAGACGAATACGAAAAAAATGGAAAGGCTAATACGAAGAGCAAACGAAGACCAATACGAATAAGGAGATGGAAACAAAGGAAAATAAGGCGTACATGAACACAAATACGAATGCGAAGATGAACAGAAAGACAAATACGAAGATATACATCAAGATAATTTCGAATACAAGGAGGAATATGCAGACAAACACGAATACGAATGGGAATACGAAGAAAATACGCAGATGAATGCGAAGAGAAATACGAAGACTAATATAAAAGTAAATACGAAAACAGCGACTTAATTTGATACAAAGGGGAATTCGAAGGCGAATACGACGACGACGATGAAGCCGAAGTTGAATACGAAGAAGAAAATGACGAAAAATACGAAGTGGAATACGAATACTAATACGGATACGATCCAAAGACGAATATGAAAACAGAAAATAAAATGAAAACGAAAAAATTTGCAAGACCCTAAAAAAACTTGAAAAGCGACCGAATTTTGGTAGTAACTGGCACTTCTTGCAGTATATAAAATGGCTTATTTCTACTCGTTCAAGATGAGGAAAAAAAGTTATAAGGCGCCGGTTAACCTATTCAAAGCTAGTGGCGAAGAGCTGGTAGTTCGAATTTTTTAGGAGGATTTCTATGTACGGGTATATATCAATATAGCAATAATCTTTATGATAAATGAAATTAGCCCAACTACAATAATCTGTTGCCAGCCATATTAGTCGAATAATGAAAATCACTCTTCCATGTACATATACATATGTATGTGCATGTATGTATGTCTGCTGAAAGCCTCCGCCAGGCATGAACTTTCGCTCAGCCTACAGCTGCGCCTGTGCCAAAGTTATCCAAGGTAGCCGAAATGCCACTGGCAATCGAAATTTACGACATTTTCGTCTCAATGCAGGCGACAGTGATCCGCCTTCACTCGAATTGAACTGCTTGAGTGGCAAACGGCCGGCCGGCTGCGCCATATGTATTTTGTCGAAAATGGTGAAAAGGCATTAGCCCAAAAATCTCAAACTTCGCTTATCCGTTAAAGAATGCTGTACCTACATAAATACATGTTTACGGTAATAATATAATTTACAAGTGAATCTGTGGCGAATATCGTAAAGATATAAATTGTGAGAAAGTGAAGGATGCAGAGAAATGAGTAGAAAGAGCGCCGGGGCTGAGTGGCTGAGTCCAAAAGAGTTTTAAAACAAAGCTACCAAGTTCAAACAAAGGTCTTTTACGCCTTTACAGACACCAACCGTACGCATTCAATCACATACTCGTACAGTTTTCCATTTGAAAATCCAACCAGCAGTGAAATATGCCAACGCCTGCACTTTGCAACCAACGACTGCAAACATTTCCAATGCCAATGTCAGTGGCGATATTGCTTTGACTTTTGTGGCTGTCATCAGTTGTTCGCCATGGACTACCTTGGCATATTGTTGGCGGTCATATGAACTACGTACTGTCCCCTCATCGGTCCGCACTGTAGCACGTACACCTTGCTACACACACAAAATTTTGATTGCATTGTTTGTCACCGCAACATAGTCTATGTGGCACGGCGGGCTCGCGTTGTCGATGCGGTGGCGCTCTGATCGACAAGCAACAATAGCGAAATTGTTGTCAAATGCCAAATAAAAGTGGTAAAAGTTTTTTTTTTAACGACTATTGTCATTGTTGTCATTGACATGAATAGCCATATGCCAATTGTGGGTCTGATGGAACAGGCCGCTGCCACATTGGGTGATTACCAGCTGCTTAGCTACTTTTGCAGCATATTGGATGATTTTAGTGATTTTATGTCGGTTCGGTTTGGCGAAAATTTGGCGATATCATCAATTGCCTCATTTTGTGTGCAAAATGCTTATTTACAATAACTAAATTATTTATTGTGATTGCACTTAATACGTATGTAGGTGATTACTTCTGAGGGGTTTCACTGGAATAATCAGTTTAAAACGGCAAAGGATTTAGCTTAGCATTCGTATAAATGTTGGTTTAATTTTTGTGGAAGTGAAAAGGGTATTGACTTCACAATTTACTGAAGCATGTCAAAGATATTTAATTTTAAGTGGAGAAGTGCTGACGACGGGATGTTGTCATAGGCGCGGATACGAATGCATATGAAACATTTTGTGTATAGAGCTGCCAGAATGGAACGTCATTGGAAGGCTCTCCTTCTAGGATCTCACAAAAAATATATGAAGGAAACTTCTTGTTTTCACACCAGACTCACAAACTGGACCATTTCCAAAGAGTTGCTTGAGTATAGGCATGGTTGGCTCTGGCCGGCTAGGGGCGTAAAGAACCTGGAAGAGATGAGCGATCGAATGTCTAAAACACTATCTGATGCCTAAAAAGCTAAAAGAAGGACAAAGCCTCCTGTGTGTATTCCCGAATATTGAAATCTTAAGAAAGATGTTTGACAAACATTTGAACTGGCACAATGTGCGGACTTAGTTAAATGCTTAGACGAGTATAGAGATCTTCAAATGATCTTTAAGAAAGCTATACGTAGCGAAAGGAAGATCCTGCCCGCTGTATGTACGAAGATGCAAAAGATCCAGCTGTCATTAATGCATCCATCATGGAAATAGAAAGCATTTAGGGAAATCTCGCGACGCCGTACAGATCTGGTTGGGCACTGGATTCTTTTTCACAGCACAAGTCACCGAGTATAGATGTTGCAGAAGGCGGTCTAGAAGATCAAGAATATGAAATGATGTGTACCATATTCGAGGGCTTTATCAGGCGTAATTATGTTCCAATCACAGGGGGGATTGGTAGCGTTTGTCTCTTGTCTTTAAAAATGGAGAACTCGCTTTTTCCTCGATATACCCGCAGTCTTTTATGATATCTTAAAGCTAGCCATTTAAGACGGAGTAACGAATGAGGACCTGCTGTACCTTACTGCTCATATAGATGATATCTCCGACACAGTAAGCCAGAATTGTATGTCTAAACTCCGCTAACTCATTAGTTAAAGACTAAGAGACACCCACCTTTGGGCAGTCATAGTAGGTAATGCCATTAGCATAGATCGCCAACACTCTCTGGACAGATTGACTACAAGATTTTGGACCCACACTTTAAAACGAATGTCGAAGCCAGGAGTAAAATGTTGGCGTGATGGCTTGAGGAAAGCTTACTTGATAAATGCCTACAAAGATGGGTCGAAGATTAACAAAAGAGTAGGCGGGGCAGTGTTTTGCGGTTAGGTCGAACTTAGATGAGATAAGATTTAGAGGAGGGAGCAGGTTACCTAGTTACCGCGACCGAAACTATATATTGTAACAAACCTCTATTCAACTACAGGGCATCTTTGATCCACGTATTGCTAAGAAACCTCGCGAGGTGCTTTGTCTGTTGCCATTTAGGTCGTGTGCCTCTAGGTACGGTGATCCTAGGAAGCGAAGTCTGGTCCTGGTGAGGAATTCACAGTGGCACATAATGTGCTCTGCTGTTTTCTGTTCTTCGTTGCACAACCTACACTGGTCAGAGTTAACAACTCCTTTGTTTGGCAAGAGTTTCATTACCCTAAAATGGCCAGTAAAAAAATCTGTAAAAATTCTTATTTAAAGCCTACTGGGGAAAAGGAGTTCTTCCATTCTCCATGTTGATATATTCGGAATGCAGGGCTTGGCATGTCTTTTACCTTCCGTATTTGTCCAGTAATGTTGTGCTTCGTTCTTCATCCAGATATAGAAGTTTCGCTTAACGGAGCTCCATGGCAGACCGGTAAAGGGTCCTGGGCCTATGAATCCCATGCAGCCAATTTTCTGGCAAGAATACCTTTCATTTTATAACCAATGACTCCACAGTGTCCAGGTACCCATACGAGGTATACCCGGTTCCTGAAGGCGATAAGTATTAAATCAGAAGACAGTACCACACAAGCTTTGAGGTAACCTCGGGCGCTTTAAGAGCAAGGAGCGTCGCTCTGCTGTCAGAGTGTATTTAGATGTGTTTTTTGGTTGCTCCACTTTCTACATACTGCCATAGTTCAGACATAGTTTAATGGCATGAACCTAGGACTGAAAGTCAGATGTGCCTTTCCCATGCTAGTGAAAAGGAGCAGACTGGGATGTATGCTGTGGTCAGTCTTTGAGCCGTCAGTATACCAGATGTGGCTGTCTTTACGGGGTTTGGGTCGTTCGCTGTCCCAGTTGTTCCTGTCGAGGAAAAAGACCTTGAAGTTTTGTGTGAAGTTAAATCTCGGAAGGCGCAGGTTCACAAAGCTTATGCACAGCCCGTCTTCTTGTTCTATAATGCTGAGGGTGGAAGGGTGTATACGCTTCTTATCCTCTACACTGTCGCCTGAGATGAGCCTTTCTGTAAACAGTAGAGCCTCTTACTTGACTACAATATGTAGGGGAGACAGTTGGTGTTGTTCTCATCGCGTCAGTGATGCCCACCTAGGCCTGTCGTTGTAGCTTGTTGAGCTTGGCCTGCGAGGACTTCACTTCTGACTTCTGTCACCACACAGGTGCAGTATAAGTGAGAATGGGTTTGGAGATGGCATCATACTTCCACCTTGCCAGTTTAGGTCTAATTCTCCAGTTCCGTACCATAAGTTTCCGGATGATTCAGATAGAGGATCTGGTCTTATGAATAGTCTTATGAATAGGTGCGGACTCGAACTTAGTAAGTCCTTTAAGTTATCGGACTATTAAGAAAACTTACTGATAGAAGGTTTAGCCATAAAATAGGCGGTGCAGTTATTGAACAGTAACTAACTAAGTCAACCAATGAGTGCATGTATCTCAACTAGTTATTATAACGGTCATAATATATATGTATGTACATATATCCATATCTACTTCGATTCCATACAGGTATAATAACCAACTGTTAGGTGAACAAGTTCATAATTCCCTTTTATGCGCAAGTGCACTCGGGTAAAATGAGAGGGAGAGAAGAAAATTATAAATGTTAAAAAAAAAAATGTGCTATGTAGGTGGCCCAGTGGCGGCGTCACCTAACGGTTTCCACATAACAAAATTTCCATAGCGTTCGCTAAGGTAAACTAGAAATTGATTAATTACTTACACATTGTTCTAAAAAGAAATTAACTGTTGCTAATGGCCGACTGAAAGCTCCCACTCACAATCAGTTAATTTCTATTCCCACACTGTCATTCCACTCTACTCGATTATCTATCAAGTTCCAGTTAAAAGCTTACAACAACAACACACATACTACATAACCATCATACAAACGAAAGAACCAAAGCAGCCCTACAGCAAAGCAAACTCTTACTGCAACCTGGTTCACAATCAAATCAGCCCATAAGCAATGTTTATAAAGTAATTTATTTGTGCATCATTTAAGGCAGTAACGGTGTTAACACCTTTCCGGTGACTTGTACTAATTAATATTAAGAAAAAATGTAGAGAGCGGGAGAGCACAGCGCTGCAGTTGGAGAATAAGGTGCCTATTATTGGAAGCAGCACGCATGCGCGCGTGTGGCATCAACAATGTGAAAATGGTAAAAATGCAGAAATGCAGAAGAAAACAAATACCAAAATATAACCAAAATTCGTAATTAAGTATTTAACTGGACACAGAGCACTGTTGGAAGCACGAAGTTGTTACAAAAAAATTAAAGACAAGATAAAAATTTCTTTCTAAAAAAAAAAACTTATTTTCCTTAAGGTGATAGGGAGTAGGCATACGTTGCACAAAAACCGTTACCATGCAGAGTTTTAAAATGATAATTGTGTTTTCTACAAGTGACGCATGGCCTTTTTTTTTATTAAAAACAAAAACCAACACGAATGCATGCGCTTTTGTCCGCTGATTGACTCGCTGACTAAGTAACCAACTTGAAGCATTCACATGCTATGACGCCTCATTGATTGACTGGCTTTCATTTGCTCACACTACATACCTGTGCTATGCAATTGGAAGACGCGTGTGCATCATTCCATCGCCCAACAGCATCAATGAATACACACTGACAATCAGAAACGATTAATCAATCAAATGCTCATTGCTGTCAAATGGACATAAAATCATGGGCATTGCATTTTTATTTGATTTTTTTCAAACAAATTTCATTTAAACTTTCTTGAGTAACTTTTTTCTTACGCACTATTTACGTATGTATATATATTTATACCCAATGCAAGAAAATTTAAGGCGTAGTGGTTAACAGCGCGCCTGGATTCAAGCCCAGTTCAACCCAACATCAAAAAATAAAAACCAAAAAGTATTTTTTCTAATAGCGCTCACCCCTCGGCAGGCAATGGCAAACCTCCGAGTGTATTTCTGCATGAACAAATGCAAAAAATTTTTTGTTTGATGGCAACTCCGAGATTTGTAATTGTGGTAAAATAACTCTTATCAGGCAACGTAAAAAAGAAACGTTGGCTTATAACACTTATCGACGAAATAAAAAATATTTCTCATCTAATAACTGTTATGGAGCAACGTTTTTGCAATAAAACTTATAACTGTTATGTCCCTTTTTTAAATTAATGAGTGGTATTCTTTATATTTGGTACAGAGCTTGGGCTTGAAAAGCCATTTAAGCTCTCGGAATACTACAACATTTTCCAGGCCGAGATCTAAGCAGGAACTAAAGCGGCTGAGTCAGCAGCGGCTTCAACTCCTCATGAAAGCGGTAACGGCTATAATGACTTACTTGCTCATCACCGAAGGAAATACTTGTAGCAGACAAAAAAATGTTTAAGAACGCTTAAAAAATGTTGAAGCTTAGGTATCCGTTTTCTTGATAACACTAAGCGCTAACTAATGGTCCATCGGAGGCTTGACCAGTCAAGCAAACCTAACCTAACCTAGCTTTCCGCCGGCTAGATACCGAGCCTAAGATTTACAGAATATCGATCATTGGGTATAAAAAAAAAAATTGTGCTCCACCCAAATTAGGCTCCTTTTTTTTTGTATTTCTATAGTTGGATAAGCACTCGGACGGCCTATTCACGACACACCATCTCTCACTTGAATGTAGGAAATTACGTGCGGCCAGCGGGTGTGCTGCACGTCGCCCATTGCATTACACTTGCTGTTAAAGCTATTATTGCCGCTGCAATGCCAACTTGCAATTCATTAATTATTTAGGTGCGGCATGGAAATAGAACGCATCAATTTTAAAGAAATGCCACGGTGATGCGTTAATGAATTGGGCGTTAAATAGTTGTTTGACGCTTTTGTACTAAGCCTGAGTTAATGCATTTGTTGTGCGACTGCAGGTGTCTGAGTGAACGATGGAATGCTTGGTTGAATTGTGCCACTTTTCTCTTTGTTGTGATTGCATCTTTAGAAATAAGTAACAAAAGCATTAAAGCTCAAATGATGATGCGGAAGTACTTAAGTGACTTAATAATTGGGAACCAAATGCAATAAAAAATTATATTTAAAATTTTGTTTTTCTCCTAGTACACTGCTCAAGTAAATTTTCAAAATGTTTATCATTTAGTTAAACCAAGATAACTTACTTAATTAATATATATGTATGTATGTATGTAAATATATGTCAACTAATGAAAACTAGAGCAACCACAAACTAATCACAGTCGCGTACCACAAGCAACCAGGAAACAACGCCAAAAATCATTGATATGAATGTGAGGTTATGTCAACCAGTAGCGAATGGCGTGAAATAAAATGTTCGCAAAGAAAAAAAAAAAGCTCCCAAAAATTAAGCGTAGATAGTTATTTGTACAGGCCAACACGGCATATAACAACAGCAACCATAATGAAAACAAGAGCAACAACAGAGTCACCAAAAATTAAACAGCAGCCTCAGTAGGACAACTGCGAAAGTTCGGTGACAATTTCCAAAAACACCCGCTGATTATATTTACTATGTATACTTATAGACAACGCGCTATCCACCTAAAATACACCAGCAGTCAACCAGCGGAGCATGTTGCACGCACGAGTTATAGTTGTTGTTGTTGCTATTATTGTCAACTGCTGTAGCGATAATTAGTCGAATGTGGATATATGTATGTATGTATGTACATACATAGCGGCGCAACAAGACGCATGCGTATGTGCAACATGCTAAATAAACCAACATGTAGCAAGTTGTTGCAGGCTTTGCGTGCCACGCTGGAGCAGTGATTTTTTTTTTTAAACAATTTTATGTATGCAAACATAATTTTTCTCCCCTTTTTTGTTTTTTTTTTTATTTTTACTAATTTGACCGTATTAGTTCGCTAATAAATTTACATTGTCAACGATATGTTGCATAAAAGCGCATGCGCATGCGCTAAGCAACGATTACTGTACGCGGCACTAATTTAACTGGCAGCCGGCAGTGTTGAGCGTTGTTGGAGTCAAATGCTTGTGGCGATTTGATTAATTTATTTTGAATATTGTTTGGAGTGTGTTTCTTTGTACTGTTTTTGGAAGATCTTTCGAGGAGTTGAACTATGGAGCTGAACTCAGGAGCAATCTTTTTAAAATGTCCACATGGAAATATACTTTTGAAAATTTTATGGAATAATTAGTCGGTACTGCTGGAAGTTCTTATTGCGAATCAGTAATAAAGTATTCCTTATTATTTGGGTGCCATTTATACAATTTTGTGGATTGTGAGTGACCTAGGGTGCCATTTATATAAATCATTGCAGTTTATAGCGTACTTAGACATCGTATTTGTTAGCATTTACGTAGTTTCCGCTGTAAATAAATTCCAATATATTAATCTCTTTACACGTTATTCCTATAGAAAAACTAAACACTCGATGCGATTGGTTCGAGTCACATTTCAGGATTTTTATTTGTTATTCGTTTTTAACGTGGTCTTATGTACACATATCACCTAAATACGTAAAAATAAATGTGATTTTTATTTTTGTTTTAAAGTGTGTTTAATAAAATAAGCAGTGAATTGTATAATTTTTGTGTCTAACAAAAGTGTACTGAAATGTATTGATTTCTTAGCGCTGAAAAAGCCAAAAGTACTGAATCTTGGGAAAAAATCGGGCATAAGCGTTTTGTAGTCCTAAGTAATGGCGTATTTGAATCTGCTTAGACAGTCTTCGTATCCATTATATTGGTTTGTAATATCACCATGGGTTAATGTAGTCCTGCATTCCTTACGAAGTTTTGAGATCTCCTGCGACCACGTTGGTCATATGGTCGTTCTTTTTATTTTTGTTTAAGGGGTAGCTTGCATGTCGAAAAACGTGATTTACTTCTTGTACGGCTGATTCAAACAAATGTTTGTTTTATGACGATAGCACGTCTATGCGTTATGATCGGAGAATGAGATTTCGCCGGCTACAGGCCATTTAATTCATTATTTAATATCAATTTAAGAAGCAGATTTTAATAATATACTCATCGAACAAATAAGAAAGACCTAAGTTTACTTTTGTCTATTGCATATATCAATTAGTAGCCTCCACTGTTTAAAATGCAAGCCTGATCTTTATATATCCAAGTTTGTTTGGCGAGTAGGGAATGTAAGCTTCCCACCCCATCGATGTTTGCGATTTGGTCTGTCCTTGTCTTATAGTGCGTGTTTGAACCCCTCATCATCATCCATAAATTAGCATCTTCTGACCTAATTTTCATTGTGATACGTTTAAAGAGCTCTTACGGCTTTGAATCTATAATTCGTCTTGCGTCAGGGTTCCTATTGGGCGGTGTCAGGTCAAGAATTCTGTTAGAGTCCAGAGTCTGCTAGAAGAACACAATAACATTGCATGTCCCGGCGCCTTGGTGAAAGATTTACTATCCAAGGCATTGCCACGTGAAGGAGACCGCTCAACAATTAAAATTTTCTTAGTATTCTTTGAATACATACCGCTTGAAGCTGAGGAAATCGAAACCGAATAACGTTTTCTGTCAGCATGCATGTTGATGTTGAAAACTTGGGCCCAATGTGAGGACACTCTAAAAAGTTTTTGTTTACATTTACCAATATTAAGAGAGGTAACCAGTAAAAGCACATGTTTCTTAAGATGATTGAGCCAGAGGACAAACAAACGACTATTGACCTAATCGATCTACATAGGTACATAGGAGTAATTGCGCCCTTACAACATTTCTGTCACACTTCTGGTCTGGCTAAATAGGGGCAATATTGCATGAGACATCATTACTATTTCTAAGTCCTCAATTTATCTGAAAACTCTCCTTTGGAATTTATTTATGTATATCTTCTTTCAATATTTGTTGCCTATCTTTGCCAATTGAGTTGTTGGCAATTCCTTGTTTTTTTTTTGCTAGTCGAGCTGCCATGTGTTGTGATTTTTTTTTTTCTGTTAGCTATCAGTGGTTGTTGTTGCTTGTTTATTTTGCTGTTTCGTATTATTCAAAGTTGTTGTCACCATCGCCTTAACAACACATTTTACAAGCAATAAAGTTGTTCCACATTTGCGAATCTACATCGTAAACTTTAGTTGATATCTCACTCAGTGCTTTACAACAAACAACACTTGGCCAAATACAACATGCCACATACAGCATAGAGCATACACAGATGATACCAACAGCAATGGCAACAACAAGTAAAATTGTAGCCAACAACCAGGCAACACCGATGACTCTTAGCCGCAGAAAATAAGGTGCGCTATGGAGAAGTAAAACAAAAAAAAACAACAACACACAAAGCAGAATGCCATAGCAACATGTCACATAAACATTAGTTCACCTTTTTGGCTTTCGGCAGCAAATGCACATCGACTCTATCGAAGCGATTTTTTAACGGCTAAGCCAAATACGAAAATATACGATTGTCCACATACTGGCGCACAGGCGCACCGGAGCGAAGGATGTGCGCGTGTTGGCGGGCGACGGGTGAGTGAGTAAGTGAAGTTACCTGCGTTGCAAGCACGGAGACGCTCGCCAATTGCCGGTGCCACAACGCAATGTAAAAAGCGGCGGCGGCAGCGGTGGCGGCGACTGCAGCATATTGGACGCTTAAAAAATATGTCAGACAGTGTTGCATAAATTGCATGCAACAAATACATGCCAACACACACACACACATAACATACAAATGTATTTACTGACATGAAGCTTGCTTACAGCCGCCCGCTGCTACTCGGAAATAATTGCAAATGTCTTTTCTGCGAACGCACCAAATTTTACTTAATTCCAACTTTTGTTTTTTGCCTTCCCTCTATCAGGGGGCATTGCTTACGCAACAATAACAAAAAATAATGTAACAAAAATTTGTTGCTGCGAAAAGCGCAAAAGATGTCAACAAAGTTGCGATAAGCGCTGATATCGCTGCTCTCGACTGACACAATAAATTTGTTAATTCGGCTGCAGTGCTCTGTGCAGATGGGGGGGAGCGCAGTGGAACGCCTGGTGGAGATAGGCAGCAAAAGTGTGGCACGCATGCGGCTGTGCGTACGTATGTATGTATGTAGTTAATTTTGCATAAAGCTAAATATATTTCGTAGATCTAAAGTGCTTCCATAATATTTTATACGCTTACTTGCATGTACATATATGTAAGTATGTAAGTATTTATATATATGCATACATGTGGGTGGTCCAAGAAAAAAGTAAAGCCGGAATTTTAATGTTCTCACCCCTTTGGATTGTTCTATACCGAAAAAAATACCTATATATTTTTTTTTAAATCAAAAAATATTTAGAGGTCGCTCAAAGCACTCAAAGTTTTCCATGGATTTTATATGGGTAAAAGAAAACACTTTTTCGTAGAAATTGTATTGAATTCCTGAAAATCTATATTTTTCGATGGGAAACCTCTGGTTCTCTTTGGGAGTCTCCTGTAACGAAAAATTGTTTTTTCCCATATAAAATAAATGGACACATTTGAGTGTTTTGAGCGACCTCTAAATATTTTTTGATAAAAAAATAGGGGTATATTTTTTCGGTATAGAATAATCCTAGGGGTTGAGGGCATTAAAATTCTGACATTACTTCTTAGCATGCATTTTTGAACCACCCTAATATACATACATACGTGAGTACGTAGTTGACTCTAATACGCTGGATTTTCGTTGAAAAATGCGTAGGCAGCCCTCGCAAAAGGGCTCTCTGTACGGCGTTTATTAACTTTTGTATCTATAAATCCAAAGGCCCTTCCTTGTCTGGCCGTTTTGAGATTTGAAAATATTTCCCATTGCAACGTAATTTTCGGTGTAAATTAACCGATTAACAGGAAACGTTTTCTAAACGTTTCTTATGGTTTACTGGCACAAAACTGAAAAGCAAATACTCTAGCATTTTGCTCTGTAAAATAGCTTATTAAACTCTTATAAGATCAAACAAAAACATATTTTTGGAAGAGAGTTGCCACCTGTTTGGAAAATTTAATTCCATTTACTTGATTAGATAAAATAAATATTACAATGTGCCTGTCAAGAGAATTAAGAACGCTCACTTTTCAAAATAATTTAAAAAAGGTTGCCACCTGTTTGATTAATTAAATCGATTGAATCATGTATATAAAATAAAGCGTACCTTCACGTACATATGTACCTCTCGGCAAGGAGAATATTTATATCCAAGTTAGAACAAGAAAAGAGTTGCCACCTGTTGAAAAATTAAATAAAATTAAATTAAATAAATTAATACAATCGTAATTGTTTTGAAAGGGTTGCTAGCTCTTTAAAAAGTCAAATTTAAGTCACATTAGAGGAATTACGTAATTGAAATATGTATCACAATATGGGCCAGTTTTTCAGTGCAAGTTTTAAACTTAGATCACGTAAACTGCGTTTATCTTGAACAGCTGGCTGACATTTGATTGGCTAATCTTAGTTTAAATCAGCTAGCTCAAGCTTTAAACTGAGATTAAAACACAGCCGTGCACTGAAAAACTGGCCCTATGGGTGTCAGACGAGAGAGGTTTAAAAATCTTTAGTTTATAAATATTTTTAAGAGGGTTGCCAACTCTTTGAAAAGTCGAATTTACACACAAGTTGACAGAGATATGTATTAAAATGTGGATGTCAAACGAAAAATTAATAAGAAATCTGTTGCTTGAACATTTAGAGAATATTTTTGAGGTTCGAAAGGGTTGCCAGCTATTTAAAAATTAAATTCAACTAAAATTATTCAATATGTTAAATGAATTATTACAATATGGCTGCAGTGGCGGACTCGCCCTCACGCCCAATAGGTCCGGCCCTAGGGCGGCCAGATATTAAGAGTACATGAGAAGTCGAAGAACTTTGTCATTAAAATATTTGCCATTAAATGCTCAGTGTAAATTTGGTATAAGAAGTGTTTTTTTTTTCTACGGGCCTACAAGACAATTTTCCTGAAGATCGTGCATAGTTTAATATAAAAAATTAGGATCGGAAGACTGCTACCAGCTTGTTAGAATGGCTAAGAGCCGAAGGTCTTCAAACCATTTCCCCAAACGTGGGCATCGCTCATCTGATGTGTGTCTGTACTCCCGGCACCAACATAGCATAGAGAGACGGCAACATTGATCCGGATTAACGGCGTAGTGATGCAGATTAACGAGCGGCGGGGTCGTGGGATCGAGTTCCACGGCCAGTGGAATTTTCATAAATTTTTTTTTTTTTTTTTATTCATTGAATTATTACTTCTATTTTTTCATGTTTTCATAGTTGTGGACTCTTTTAATAAAATTAAACTTCAACAATTTGATTTAAAAAAATAAATAAAATTAAAGAAAAGAGAAAAATAAATATAATGTATAAAGTAAATTAAAACAAAATTTAATAAAAAATTACAGCGGAAATATATTTCGCTAAAAGTTGGCAAAAAGTAAAGCTGAGAAAGGGGGCGGCTGGTACTACATACATATATGGCTTAGGGCGGACAAGACTACAAATCCGCCACTGTATGTGTATCAATCAAAATGTTTGTAAACTACATGTAGGAAGGATTAAAGGAATTAGGCAGTAAAAAGTGAAAATCTCCTACGTGTTTGACTGAGTTGACATATGTATGTTGAGTTATATTAAAATAAACGACCAAATGAATAATAATTTAAGTAGATTGCCAAATTTTGTTCTGTAAATTTTTTGCCGCTAAAATTTCCGCGCCTGCAAAATGTTTAATACATATTTACTTTCTCAATACGATTGCATGGCTTACCAATAAAATACTCGGATATTTACATATATGCACATGTAGCAGCATCGCATGCAAATTTGCTGCAGCCAGGCTTGCCACAGCCACGCAGCGCACCACAGAGCACGGCAGTCTACTACACAACGTAGGTGGCAAATAATATAATGTCAAAATTTTTAATCACCTTTCGCTGCTGCTGTTGCTGCTCCAGTTCGTTTGCTCTCCATTTTACATAGTTTTTTTCTCCTTGCTCGCCTTATTTTTGTTGTCGTATGCTGCTGCTGCTCGCGCTGCATTTGCTGCGCCCTCATTGCCACATCGCATGCAGAAACTGTAACTGAAGCAAATTTCACTTGGCTTTTTAGAGTAGTTTTGCATTTTACGACACTTCCCTGTTTGCCGTCTGTCGGCTTCCCTATTGGCCCTGCCATTTTGTTGTTGTTGTTGTTGTTGGTTATTACGGTTGCTGCAGCCACTGTTGCTGTGGTTTTGCTTGTTGCCAACAACAATTTGAAATTGTATTTATGAGTGCTGTCAATCCGAAATGTAGTTCGAAGATACCAGTTACAAAATACTCAGTCGCTGTGCATATAAATAATGCCAATATGAAGGTGCAGCTGCAACAGTCGTTTGCCAAAAAAAAATAAAAAATAAAAAATAAAATAAAAGATAGTGAGAAGTAAAGCTTAACAATCACGGAAGCATATAGTATTGCAAAAAGAATCTCAATCCAACAGGTAGGTAGGTTGGCTTGTTGCATAGTGAAAAGGATTAAAAAGAAAATGTTTTATGATATGAAAATGAAATTGAATTTGGATTTGATTTGCAGGCCGACACTTGATTTGCATGCGAAGCGCGAAGTTGTATTGAAAGTTCTCTACGAACTCTTAAAAGAAATATACATACATACATATGTATGTACATAGGTAACTATTACACGGATAGTGAATTTCGAATGAGCACCTCTTTGTGATATTTATAAATAGATGAGTTTTATATGGAAGTTTTGGAATTTACAGTTTCCCCTTGCCATATAAATATTTACTAGCAAATACGTAGACGACACCTATGGAAGTATCTAATATATAACACGCGTAGGGTTTCTTTGTCCAGGACAAAAGATCTCTACCGTTCGCCCGAAAATGTGGATGCCAAATTAAGCCGCTTGGTCTGTAGATGTGCAAACTGCTTTTAGTTCGTCGAAAAGTGTTGCCACCTTGCGAACAATCAAACCCAAATTATTTAATAATCATCAATATATAAAATACGGGAAGGGATTTTTGTCCAGGACAAAAGATCTGTACTGCTCACCCGATTTTCAAAAATTGGAAGTCAAATTAAAGCGCTTGGTCTGTAGATGGGGTTTTATAAAGTTGTAGTTTGAAAATATTTTGAAGAGGGTTGTTACTTGGGTAAAATGTTGAATTTAGTTTACTTATACACAAGTTTTATGAAATATCAAAATATGTCAAATGAAGGAGTGTTAAGAAATCTTTAGTTTGAACGCTAAGAATATTTTTAAGGTGTTGGAAGAGGGTTGCAACCTGTTTGAAAAGTTAAATTCAAATTGTTTAATAAGTTAAATGAATTATTAAAATATTTATTTCTGAACTGTACTTAGCGGGGTTTCCACATGTTTGAAAATCAAAAATAAATATATAAAATATATGTATTTAGCAATGTCCGGCGAAGGAGAGTTAACAAGGATTAGGCTTGAAAGTACTTTTGAAGAAGGCTGCCACCTGTTTGAAAGGCCTAACTCAATTAACTAATATACAAATTATATGAAATACAAAAATATCATAGTCAAAGGAAAGAATGTTAAGAAATCTTTAGTTTGAACATTTTGAATGTTTGAAGAGGGTTGCCACGTGTTTTAAAAGCTACATTGAAATTATTCAATAAGTTCGATGAATTACTAAAAGATGGGTATCAACAGAAATGGGTTTGAAAATGATCTATTCCCTACCTTTTATTTAGGAAGGTTGCCATTTGTTCGAACAATCAATTAAAATTAAAATCAAATTAAAGACCTTAGCCTGTAGAAGTGCGATAAGGTTTAATTTTTTTTATTTTTTTTTATCATTGAAATTTGGTGAAATTAAAAGATACACTATGTCAGACTGCTCTACAATGGCACTCGGATCTCTTATAAATCTTACTAACATTTGGAATATTTTTTAAGTTTTTGAAATTCAATTCTGGGCGTTTTAACGCGATGTGGGTGCACTAGTTTTTGTTATAAAGTAAAGTAGAGAAAATAATTAAATATATTACATACATTTCTTAGTTGATATTTGTGTTAAAAAAATTTTATAAAAATATAATACTTGAAATAAAATTCAATACAGCGTTTTCCACGTTAAGGTTTCATTTAAAATAAAGTAATGTTTCCATTTAAAAACATGATTTTTTGATGTTATCGCTATTCTTTTTACGCATTGAAATTGCAGGAAGAAAACTAGAATAACATTAAATTCGACGAAATGTTGTAGGTCAACACAGAAATCCATATTACGTAAACAAACCGAATGTCAAGTTGATAGCATCAAAAACAACGAAGTTGGCCAGATCGGGTATATGGCGGCTACATGATATAGTGCGTCGAACCGCAAAAAATTTGGTAGGTCAACTCAGAAATCTATAACATCTTCTAACCCGAATTTGGGACTGATGTCTTCATATTTAGGCTTTATGCCAAACAACAAATTTTTGGGGTGGCCGATTTTCGGTTCTGTAGCATCCACTTTCGGTTATTTTGAATGGGTTTTCAGTTCTTTTTACTTTTTTTTTTTGTTATTCTGAGATAATTTTCCGGTTCTCCCGGAACCGTTTTCGGTTCTTTTGAAATCGAGTTTCGCCGGTTTGGAAAAGCCGAGTCAATCACCCTGGCACAATACCATCTTAGGTTTGTAAGTGTAAACGAAATACGTTGACATTGTGGTTGGCGAGGTCTAGGGTATCCAAGTACCGAGACTCACATCAGAAGGAAGTCCCATGTTTGGACGGAACCGTTCTGCATAGCGGAGCTTGGCCTTAACCGACAAATAATTATTGAGCCAAATAAAAAATAAGAAGGTTTTGGCACAAATATATTATTGTTGGCATATTCGTTCAATATTTGAAGAGTCCAATCGTTTGATAGGCACGAGAGTCTGAGTATCAGTAGCCACTTGGGTTTAAACTGCGGGCAAATCCGCTCGTTCGAACGCTGGTCAAGAGATAGGGATAAGCACAGGCCCTATTGACCGGACTTAAAATTCAAAGCAAATTTATTTTTACTTAAAAGATTTTTGCAATGCCGCATATATGTATGTACCTATGTACATATGTACAAATATATGTATAGTAGTTATGTACGCATGGCAAGTCAGCATATTTATGCGTGCAACCTTCTCAAAAATAAAAATTCCACTGTGCCACACACACATGTCAAATGCAACAAATTTATGTGTTGACAAGCACAGGTCAAGTGAAAGCCCAAAAATGCAGTATTCACACATACATACATATGTGAGGCAGAAGCAACATGCTTTAAATTTCGGCTCATCCAAGACTCCTAACAATTGGCTTAAAGCTTCTCTTACGATTGCGGCTACTTGCCACTGCCTGCAGAGTCTTTAACTTACTGCATTTAAGCAGCTACTCTTATTATTCTCTGGCTTAAGCCAATTGCGGCGTGGCTGCCTTATTTCATTATTTCATTATTGCATTTTTATTCTTCAACTTTATTTATAACTTTTTTTTTTACTTCATTCACTTAAGTGTTGTTATTATTGTTGGCAATTGAACCTTCAAAATTGAATTTACGCATAAACATTCTATAACTGGGTAATCTTAAATAAACAAAAAAAACAAAAAAACAACGATGTCTGGCTTTAATGCAACTGATTGTGTGTATGTGTGTCTCTGCTAGTGCGTATGGAGCGCATCGAAGTCGACAATAAAAACTTGGTCAGCCACAACATAACTGATGGGCGTAGGGCGGCTACCCTGACATGCAGCCATATATTAAATGCTCTTACCGTAAAGATTGTGGTAAACGTGCGATACAGAGAAAAAAATTATTGCAAGTAGTAAAATTTAAGAAAGTGAAAGTGAAAAAAAAAAACGCTTTATGAAGCTATGAGATATCCGATGTACAGGAGTAAAAGTGAGATCGCAAAACGAGAATCTTTTTTGGTCGATTTGGCAGCATCCATAATGCAGATTTATTCCTATTTTTCGTTCTCTCATATTAAATTTAAAATAATTTTTTCGACGTCACACAGTGCTTTTCGCTCAAAATTATTAGAATTTTCTTTAATATTTTTTCGATTATATTATGTTTTAGTGGATTCTCTCCTAATTACACTTGTGGCCACGCAAACCTGACCACGACTTTTTTAAAAAATGAGGTTAAATTTTTGAAAATTCATAAAGAAATTATTATTATTTTTTTTTTGATATAGTTCAATTCGTAACAAAAACTAAATAGATAGAAGATTAAACTTTGTTCAAAATACAAAAAAAATTATGAAATTTACAAAAAAAAATTCAAACTTTTGAATGAAAATTTTAATGAAAATTTTGGGTATGCAGTTTAATATTAGTACAACAGTGTACAATTATGAAGTGGTCCAAAATTCTAGGTGATTTTTGAATTTTTTTTTTTTTTAACGACGATCTTGTGTCGTTTTTTCCATGTAACGCATGCTCGCATTTTTTTTCCTATGGAACACATCGTAAGGAAAACAATTTTGAAAAATCAACCAGAATTATGAGGTACTTCAAACTTGCACATTATTTCGCTAAAAATTTTGATTAAATAGTCTGAAATTTTGAAGAATTTTTCTAAATTTTGAATATGTTTAGAACTTTTCTTTACAACATACATATATAGTTTTCGTTACAATGTGAGCTAATTAAAAAAAAAAAAATAATAATTTACAAAATTCCACCCAATTTGTTTAAAAGAGTCGCGCTAAGGTTTGCTTGGCCACAAGTGTCTGTACCCCCCGACTTGAGTTGCTCGCTCATTTTATGGAAGCTAAATTTTTTACTGTGTACTCACACAATCAAAAAATTTTGTTAAATGATTTTCGGGCTTCCTTTGACCCTGCGGGGATACTTCTTTACGCATTAACAATTCGATAAAATATCATTAAAATTGCATTGATTGTACATACGCACACAATACGTACATATCTACTCATACATACATATATACATATATACCTATGTATGTATATGAATATTGCAACTTATGCAACATTGTATCAAAATGTATTTAATGTCATTTTACGGCAATAAGTCGCCTAAAAAATTAATTTAAAAGTTGCCCGAATCAATGAAATATTAGAGCGATTTATAATTTTTATTGTTGGATGTCAAGTGTACATATTGTTGGCTTAAGTAATTCTCTTAAATATAATTAACATTTCCTTAAGTCAATTGAGGATCAGTTTTTCAGTGAACGGCTAAATCTGAATGTGATTGAAACTTGGTTTAAACGCTCGAGCTAGCTGGTGTTAACTAAGATTTGCCAGCTGAAATATAATCACAAAACTATGGGCCTCACTTTTTATTAGGGTGATTGAATCGGTTTCCCCAAACCGGGTTACACCGGTTTTTATGAATATTTATGGGCAGTATTTTTTGTAATCTTGATTTTTCCAATATCGAATAAACCGTTTTTTTTCATTTCATACAAATCTTGGCCTCTCAATAAAAACTTAGAGTGTTTCGAAGTGTTATTTGGGGATGAAGAGTATCTATATTATAAATATTTGATCTCAATAAAGTAATATTTGCCGCTTATACGTGCTCTGCTTCTTGATGTTGTGACGTAACTCTCTTTTACTCCACCTCCAAAGAATACACCCGGAGATTTACCATTGTCTGCCGAGGGCGACCGCTTTTTGAAAACGCTTTTTTTGATGTTGCTGTGCCCAGAAATTTAACCATGGACCTACCGAGTGGCAGTAAATACTCGGCTACGGCGGCAAAAGCACTGCTCAAATCCGAAAAAAAGTCAGAAAAATTGCAATAAAGTATTAAAAAAATCTAAAATAAGACCAAACGTGAATTTTTCACTGATTTTTTACTTTACTTTACTCTTTCTATATAAAAGATATCTTTACTGCTAATAGTTTTATTGTAATTTTTCGTCATTACTTCATACCAACATGAGCATTTCCACTATAAGAGAACTATGTAAACTAAGACCGTATTATCCGGTTTTTTCTTAATTTCAAACCTGGAACCGGTTTTTTTCAAATTGCAATTCTTCGAATAACTCGAAAAGCGGTTTTGTAAAAAGGCGAATAATCGAACACCTTACTTTTTTTGCATGAGGCCCTATTTGCCAACTATAGTACAACTGCGTTTTTATTTTTTCTCTCTGACGTCAGCATTTGTTAAAGTACTTTGTAATTTTAATTCAAAAAAAAAAAAAAAAAAAAAAAAAAATCAGTGCAATGTGGGGTAATAATATGGATACCAAATGAAAGACAAAATTGTGTACGTGAAACAATTTTATCTGTTTTAATTCTACAGAATTTTTTCCTTAATTTGATGCTCATATTGTTATTCTACATTGCACTGATTTTTAACAGATTTCACAGCCTCAAAAAAATTCTGACGTCAGAGAGAAAAACTTAAAACACAGTTTTACTATATTTGGCCCTTGATTTGGGGCAGGCCCGGCCGCAATGGGGACTTTGGGGGTTTAAAGTCCCCTGTTGGAGGGAAATACATATGCTTAAAAATATTCCATCATTTGGCTTAAGATAATAATGGTAAAAAATATTTTAAGATCTCAACAATTTTTAGTGAGCTTGAGGCCTTTCATGGTTTATATCCCAGTGACCGCGGTGAAGAAGTGCTGGTGAGGAGATGTGGTGATAGAGCTATAACTTCTGGGTAAATTACACTGGATCACAAATTTTAATTTTGTTTTTGTTCTTCAGGTGCCACTATCCAATTTGTATATAGAATCGCTGGCTGATTCCAAAAATCGAGTTAATTGGTTTCTTTATGGATACGTTTTCAAGATATTTGCAATATACCGTTATTCAGCTTAAAAAAAAGGGGTCTACTTAATCAAGTACATCTTACGAACCAACTAAACAATCGTAATACGAGATACTGCAAATAAAATTCTCCATAAACCGTATATAC
This sequence comes from Rhagoletis pomonella, assembly GCF_013731165.1. NCBI lineage: Eukaryota > Metazoa > Arthropoda > Insecta > Diptera > Tephritidae > Rhagoletis > Rhagoletis pomonella. The sequence goes on from NW_023458560.1 coordinate 54,229,378, forward strand.
ATGACTTTTCGATTTTTTGTTTTTTTGATGAAAAAATGGAAATAATTCAAACATTAACAGGGAAAAAACAGGGAAAAAACTAAGAGTTTTTGTGTAAATGTTTTGCACTTATGTTGGAGCATGTTCCTTTAGAAAAAAATAAAGCTACCAACGAAGAAAGACGATGGATAAATAAGAGAGTAATGTTTGGTCAAACGAAAATACGCAAGGATTTTTTTATGAAATATGAACAGAAAAGAGAGTTACTCATACGCCACGTACACCTGAGTTGGTAGAGTGTTTGCATTGAAAGCAAGAGATGTCAGAAATGATAAATTAATATATCAGAAACTAACGGGGCTTGCGAAATGTGATGTTATGAGGTATCTCGTATTACGATTATTCAATTGGTTCGCAAAATATAAATGATTAAGTGAAACAACTCTTTTTTAAGCGGAATAACGGCAAATATCTCGAAAAGTTATCAATAGAAAAAAAATTATCGGGATTTTCGGAATCACCGAGCAATTCTACATAGGAATTCGATAGTGGCATCTATAGAACATTTTTGCTGTAAACCAGTGTTATTGTTGCTTTTCCAATAAAAAATCCAAAAAATTTTTGAATATACATATGTAATTGTTAAAAGGCCAAAAATAATAAAAACAGATTTTAAGGTATACGTAAAACGTTTTATTTAAATTGCCTAATGATGACAACATGTTTTTTCCTTGCAATTAGGAGAAGGAAGGGTATTATGGGCCACATAAGGAAAAATTTCTGTAGAAAAATCGGAAATCTGAATTTTTCTAATTTTTAATGGATAAAACAGCCTAACAAAAATGGAAACAAATTTTAGTATGGCAAATGTTAAACCTGTTTTTGAAACACTTTTTTTGTGCTGATTACGAATCGGTAAGCATAAAGTTTTCATCAGCTCTAGATTTTGAAAAAAAAACGACGCGACGCGACTTCCATAGGACGATTACGTATGGAACGACTCGTATCTAATTTTTTCGCTATATCTTTGACAAAAAATTTTCTACTATTTATAATGTTCTTTCCGCCAGCTTAAAGACCAGATTTGCAGCTAATGACCAAGGGTATTTTATAACGATACGATAAAAAGGGTTAAGCTTTCATTATAATTGTTTTAAGAAAATTTAACATTTTCACCATGAATGCCTCAACCGGATTCGGTTCTCACATTTCCCTTCTTTTCCTATTGAGAGAAGGAAATGTGTTTCATTGATTTGATTTCCAAAAAAATTAATATCCAGATGAACAGAGAGAGTAAGACTCGGACCACCGAGAGTTAGGTCGTTTTTTAGAACATTACTTGCCTACCCGTCTGATCATTGAGTTAAATACTACTGGTGGTGATACACTTTTCTCAATTTTGCTGTCTCTTTCATGTCTAGATGACCCAGTCCATGTTAAGAAAAGTGCACACAACTCATGGATCATTCATTCTTCGAACGCATTATTCGCTATAGCGTTAACCGGGAGTTCTTCCTTTTAACGACATTTCGTCGCTCCAGAGGACTCGCGCGAAATGTGAGTGGTTTTTTGCCCAACAACTGCAGTCTATTTTGAGTTTTTCTTATTTAAAATATGTCTTTGAAGTTTTCCTTCGAGATTCGGAACCAATATCTTGAGGCCTTTGACCACAGGTTGTCGCTACATGTTCTCTGCTATGGTTTTCTCTCAGCTCCGTCCTAGTGTCCTGAGTAGTTTGAAACCATTTTGTTAGATTCTGCGCTCTACTGTCCGATTCTGCCTAGAACGGGTGGTTTTACTGCTCTCAAGTCCGGGTTTCTTCTAACTGACCGGGGTCTTGCTAATTAATAAAAAAAAAAGTATTTCGATGTTATATCCACATCACTCCAAGTTAGGACCTTCTATAATTATGTTTCCTGTTTTTGTTTTTCTTCTTAATATTCTGTGCGCGCACAATTAGCTTACTTCCACTGAAAATCCAAGTTGTACGCACTTTACATATATCCACTTGCTGCCACTTAGTCAGCAGTGACTCGTCCTAGAAATTATTGCATGCTGCTGCTCCTGTTGTGCATCTGCAAGCTCTAACTACACCAAATAGTCATAAAGCTAATTATTATTACCACACTAATAGTGCTATTACAACAACACTGAAAAATTTGTAAGCACCGCCTTGCCAAGGCAATCGATGGTATAGTTGCTTGGATAGTTGCGCCACCAACCGGCTAGTGGCTTGTTTGAAGAGTGGAGTAGTTTGAAGTAAATTGGTTCTTTTACGAAAGCTGAGGAGAGTAAGGAATGCAGACGATTGCTGCTATTGCTAGAGCAACCGAAAGTTGCGCGATTTTTTACTTGCCTCACTGCTTCGCTGCTACTCCGACATACTTATTAACGCTAGGCGACGCTAATACAAACTGCAGCGAACTAAATTTATTCACGTGCTTCGTTTGTTTGTTTGCTGTCATAAATAAGTAATTTTCGAGCACTAAAGACAGCAGTAGCATTTGCTAAGCAACGATCGGAAAAGAAAATAAACAAAATCAGGAGACAAGGGGGCTGTTTCATGTAACTTACCGCTGCCTCGTATCCAACCTGGTTGGCTGTGCTACTTTAAATGTATTAGACATGAAAGGTTTCATTGCGAAACGCAACCTTTTGCAATTTCTATAGGCGAGTATGTAGTCCAAAGAAGCGACGCCTGCTCGCCGATGATTTTTTGCGTGTGCGGTCCTACGTTATTTCACTCTACTTACATACATACATATTTGCTCCTTGGCACATTTGCTGCTGTTGTTGACTGGCAATTGTTGGTGCTGAGTTGCACCCAGCGGTGTCGTAGATGAATAGGCTTAGTTGGTCATTAGCTGCTAATATTTACTGGCTGTGCCAAGGTGACCGCCAATGCGCCACTGTGAATGCAGCGTTTGCAGGGAAATTTTCGTTGTTGTAGGTGACTACGAGCATACTTAAGTTGCTTCTTGCACAGGTGACAAATGACTGTCGGGTCATTTATGTCAGCTTTTGACCAAAGTAATTTTTATTTTTCAAACTGGAGCTAATGGAACCATTTTATTTGGGGGGAAGGAGGCGCCACATTCTAGAAGACGTATGTATAGTGTTATGAATTACTTAAATTAAAATAAATAAAATAGATTTCAGAATCAAACAGTGCACATAAAACTTTAAATACGAGTACATTGACTCGGTTTGTTCAAAGCATATATTCAACTTTAGTTTTGTTTATGTAAATGTGCATTAAAAAAATAAATTAATAAAAAATAAAAAATATTCGTGCACATGCCGATTTCAAGTAAATGAAATTAAATTACGGTATTCGCTATTTGGTAAACGCCAGCGGGAACATAAACGTTTTTTATCAAACATTTATAATTTGGTAGCGAAGAAGTCTTGGAACGCTCTCGAAAGGAAACCTTACTATTCCTAAACTATGAACTGAAATGTTCCTGAGCCAATCGCTAAATGGTCCAAAACTAGTCCCTAAATCCAAAATCCCAACTAGTTCCGAAATAGTATTGAAGTTTTCCTTGAAATAGTTCTGAACAGGTGCCGAAACGGTGGCGAAGTGATCCAGAAATAGTGCCGAAATAGTCCTGAACAGACAACGAAACCGTCGAGAATGTGGTGAACTAGTTAGTCCCACAATGATTGTGAACAAGTCTTGAAACGGTCCTGAAATGGCCCTTTGGTAGTCCAACACTGATCTCAAACCAGTCCCAAAATGACCCTAAAATAATCCTGAACGATTCCCGAAATAGTCCTGAACGAGGCTAGAAATGGACCACCAATAGTCCCGAAATGATCCCAAGCTAGTTCATAAATGATACCGAACAAGTACCGAAATGGACCTGGAATATGCCTAGGCTAGAAATGTTCATTTGTACTCACAAGAGGCAGTTACAAATGTTCTGCTTGGTTCAGGCAAATTTTACCCATACCGAGAGCCAGGAAGTTTACACATCAATGAGTTCCATATAATTATCTGTAGTGATTTTATTTAGCTTGTTACTAAGGCTTTGTTCAGCTCAATCACGGCTTGAAACTCCAGTTCCTTAAAATTTGATGTTTTACGCCTGATTCCCTTGTCCGGGGGTAGTTAAAAGTTGGTTAAAGTATTGCTTATAAGATCTCGAGTCCAAGCCTACGATTGCGCAAAATTCTCCAGAATGTTACGGCCACTGTTGCCCGAATTTTTGCATCTACAAGAAGATATTCCCTGCAAAAAAAATAGCAATTGGTAAAAAAAATACCCCACTTGTAGTTAGCTTTTTTGCGGGATTTCTAAAAAAAATATATAACTTGTAGTTAGCAGTTGACAAGTAATGCAGGATATTGTTTTCTTTAAACGACAAATAAAAGGAAGATCGAAATGACATATTATCATTTTGAAGTTATGTGTGACGTAGTTCGAGTATGGCACCACCTACATCAGAATATGCAAATATGAAATATATTTAATAAAAAAAATAAATAAATAAAAATAAAAAAAATATTTTGTCTTTCCAATTGATATTTTATGTCCAAAAGTAGTCAGTTACAAGTTAGTTACATCTAATGCAGAGGTAACCACCCTTGACTATTTCGCGGCCATCACCATAGAAATATTGTTAGCCTTCGTCAAAGAAAATATACAGATAATAGTCACTTTTAGCTACTTCCTTCTCCCCTTAAAGTTAGCTTATAGTTAGATACATTTCCCGCAGGGTTGTATCTGTTGATACATACACACATACATACATACTTGTTCAATGTATGGCCATACCGAAATAGGTTGCCTTTCTTTCATAGCCAGTCGTCTGTTACTTGCTGGCAATTGACCATTACATAAGAAACATTAGTCGGTCAGCAGCAAGTGCACTGCAGTTCATACAAACAGACTCCCCGCAATCGCCGCATATACACTTACCCAGTGGGAAAATTTAATGTATAGTAATCGAAAAAATAATCAGTAAAATGGGCCTTTTCACATTCGAATATGCATTGTTTTCCCCACGTCGATGTCCTAGGAAAAATGGGGCATTCTATTTTCCCTTGACTAGTATCGAAGAATGAATGTGATTTAATATGATTTTTTTGGGTATTTTTGGATAGATTAGAACGCTGATTCCACAGAGAATAGTAATACAATCTAGAACTCATAAGAAATAGATTACACTAAATCGCACGCAAGTAATGCATTACTACTTTTCCTACTGGGTAAGTACTTACATGCATATGTATAGTATATATTACATTAGGCTGTACCCACGTAGCACTGTGTTGCGGCTAGTGGAAAAGTAACTTTTTTCCGATTATTTTTTTTCAGTGTTTTTAATGATGCAATTTTGTCACAGACATTCCAAGTAAACAAAAAACACATAAAGCTTATTTTTATGTTGGCCCGTTGATTTTTAATTGATTTTAGAAGTCAAATATACAAAATTTTCACGAAAAGAGGGGATTTCAGGGCTGTATTCAAAATGATCTCATTTGATTTTGGTGACAGATATTTTGATTCGGAAAAAAAATCTGCCTTCGGACAAGTATCTTCTGTAAAAAAAAAGGAATGTTGTTTGAGACATTTTCATATGCACCTTTTTTAGAGCGAAAACCCGACTAAAGGTCCATTTTTCCTTTAAATTTGGGTTAGGTAAGCAATATCTAAAAAGTCCCAGAGAGTCCCAGTTCCAAACCACTACAGAAATGTTACATAATTTGTTTTCAACGAACTGTGAAAAAATCAGCTGCCCATACCTGCCCTCCTGGGAGTTATAGCGATTTTAGTATATCACTCTCAGTATTTATTCCATAGAAATAGAACGGAAATTCTCGGAATCACTTATTGAATAATTTAATCATATTGGTTTTCGGGTGTCTTTCCGTCATCCCATGTCAAATTTTTATTATTTTCAGACCGGTTTCGGCTAATCGCCATCTTCAGTGTTTTCTTTTTTGTCAAAAATTAGTCCGCATGTGTGTCCGTCTTTATATAGTGTTTTCTTTAGCTTGTGGTGGTACCTTTCTCTCTCTCTGTTGTTTTACTATTTTATTCTCTCTCTTTCGCTCTCTCTCTCTCCCCCTTTGTTTTTACGTCTAGGTAGGGGGGGTGAAATAATCCGTTATTGCGCGCTTATTTGTATTGTTTTTATTTTGTGGTTTTTTTTTTTTTATTCTACATCTATTCTAGCACTCCACAAAAATGAGCATAACTCTCTTAAAACTGAAGCTATTGACTTCAAACCGGTATCAAATTAAAGCTTTTATTGCCACCTTTCAAATAAGAAATGAAATAGATTTTGGTTTTATATAAAATTTCAGAGTTTTTCAACAAATATCGAAAAATCATAAAAATTTGACGTTTATAATTCTTGTTCGGACCACCCTATAGTTTATTTAAAAAACTAATCATAGGGTATTTATCAGAAATAAAAGAACAATTAAAATAAATTTTTTTTTGTGAATTTTTCGAACAATTATTTTTTTTTTTACTTTTGTTGAAAATTTGACCCAACAATTTTTTTCGGTGTAAATTTTTTTTTCACTCATTCTGTTTGGGATTTCATTCTGACCAATCTGTAGAAGTTTCTCATCGATACAATTAAAATTACAGTTTAGGCAATATGATTTCCAAAAAATTCCGGTTTCGCAACACTGTGCGTAGCTGTGCGACCATGTGAACCACATCGATCATTTTTCACAACTACTTGTGTACATTCCTGCTCCTAATACCTCGCCAGAACAGCATAGTTCTACTGACCACCAGGAGACACCAACGGCCGCACTGACCGTGGCAGTTGACCAAGTGCAATGCGCCCCAAATGCGGCAAATTTGCGCTAAATATGCCAGTATGGCATGCAGATGATGTTGCCCCAACAACCTAGAGCAATTATTGCCGCAATATGTAGCTAAGAGTTATGAGGAGGAGGAGGAGGAGGAAGCGGGTGAGGAGTTGCTTAGAATGCGCATGACTGTCGCTTGTTTGAGCACAGACATTAATGGCGCAATGTTAAGGCCATTTTGTTTGGCTATAAGCTTTGGAGTTGGCCGCCATTGCCACCGCTATCCGCAGTTCATAGACAGATGATCGCCAGGGCAGAGCTAGACTGCCGACGAAAGCGCTCCTATCGGCGACTGGTTAATGGTGCGGGCAGCCGGCGGGCGGGCGATAGTCGCAGTGGCCCTGCAGCTGACTCTTGTGCACCAACTCTCAACTAGAGTCGCAGCCTTTGACTAGTAAATATATAAGTTTTCATACTTTTTTTTAACTAACTATTGCTTTTCATCATTTTTTGTTTAATGTTCTTGTGGCTGCTTTTGCAGCTCGTGGTGGGAGCGCAACCCGAGCATGATTTATTACCGCTCACTAGTTGTTTGTCGTATTTTATGCCGGCTGTATTCCCCAGCTTGTATTCATTATATCATCCAGGGGTCGACAAAAGCATTGGGTCGTTGTTGTTGTTTTTTGCTTTTGTTTAGTGGCACGTTGTGGAATTTCGCGATGATCTTCACTACAAGGTTGGCAGGGTAGATTACTGCTTTGTTAATTTGTGAACAGGCGCTTTGTACTCGAATAAATCATTTTGCGTTTGATTTTTAATACCTAAAGTAATTGTTATACATATTTGAAATTACACAATTTTAAATGTTGAATATAAATTGAATAATAAAAATTTAATATAATATTTTAAATGACCTAGAAAATGTAAACAATTTTTTTTGAGGAACATTCAAATGCCACAAAATCAAATATAGTAGCTCAGGTTAGGATGATAACCTTTGAGGTAGGCATACTTCAGCTAACAAATAGTAACCGCCCTTTGCAATGTGATTGGTTAAGCTCGGTATTAGGAATTGGAAAGTAAGGAACTGTTTGCCCTTCTTCATAGTGATTGGTAATGCATATAGTTGAACCTTGCGCCGACATACAATGGTCAGTCGACATGCAATGGTGTGACGAGCAAAAATACCCTTAAAATTTCGGTGCGGTCGTAGTTATAAATTAACTAATAAACTGATCCTCCTAGCCTAACCGTTTTTCGGCTCATCAAGCGCCTGAGTAGGTGTGGTATGAATCCCTCGCCATAGAGCTCCTGACGTTTTCGGAACCCTTTCCCCAATGATCGGTTTGTAGGATACCTTGCAACGCTCGGTCAATGAGGTATTTGAATATTAGCGATATTGTATTTGCTTACGCTTACGAAAAAGTTCCGGTGCACTTACATAGTTTCGTACGGGGTGCCTAAGGACTTGCACAGTCAACAACCGGACAGCAGCTCCTTTGTATAGTCTCCGGCATGTTCTTGACGACAAAAAGCGAAAGAACTTCATCGGCGGGATGCCTCACTTATTTTACTCTGAGTGTTACGCTGACAGGTCAGCCACAAGGCATGCGGTAGATGAATGGAATTTGGCGCTTAACTTTTTCGGGAATTCTGGCGAAAACTACTGTTCTCTAAGTACATATTTCGCAAATAATATGATGCTCAAACTATCTATCGAGGATTAATAAAATAAACGGGGAGCGACTGATTACTTAGAGCAAATACATTTGCTGGTATATGAGAGGACTTGGGTGTAAACAAAATATAGATTGACCGATATATAAAAAAGGTTACTGCCGAGCGAAGCGGCAATGTTACTTAAAAGGTACAATAACCTTACTTAAATTGTTATGTAATGTAGGTAATGTCGGCCCTACTTAAAACTTCCTAAATTTAACTTTTTCTATGTGTTTGGCCAGTTCCTCCTTCAATTTGTGGTGTACACACTGATGTTATAACGCAAAGGGAGGGTCCTACTGTTTTACGAGCCTCCGAACGGCAAATGGGTTTTAATGGATATATATGGATAGACGCCTGTAGTAGTATTGCAGTTATAGGGATATGTGGATCCCTATATTTATTTTAATAGCCACATTCTTTCAACAGCACTCTTTTAACATTGTAGCTTCAATGGGAATGTTTCAAAGTAAAACTCGGTGTAACGTAGTTAATCTGCCCTCCCAGAGACAAGTCGCTGCTCCTGTGGCTAGATGTGAAAAAACGAACTCATGGACTTTTTCCTATACGGGGATCAAGAACATTACAGGAAGCGCAAGAATACACAGAGCCCTCGCAAACACTAATGAGTTAGGGCTCCTGAAAAGACCCCCCGGATTCTTCACGAAAAGTTGCATGGAATCCCTTAAATTGCTAGCCGAGGTGCATTTTCCTGATTGCTTGCCACTGAGCACAACCAGAGCAATCCATACGTAGACTGAGATAAAATGACACTGCGCAGAGGATTGGAGAATCGCTAAACGACTGTTCGACGAGAAAATAATAACATGGGCTGTATCTGCCTGAGCGCCTTTAAAAGCACCTCGAGCAGATGACATTTTCCCAGATCATCTTCAAAAGTGACTTCCCCGGGAACCCTTTGTATAGATAGATATGTATTCCTATCTTCCAGGAAGATCGATTCTCCACGGAGGACAAAGAGGTGGCGTTGGCATGTTTCTGGGACGTGGAGAGGGCGCTTTCAATATCGCGGAACACTCTCTAATAGACAACTGCGTCCGGCGCAAAAGGAGAATATGCAACCACCGCTGGATAACAGCTTTCCTTAAATCTAGGACTATAACATCCACTTTAGAACAGGAATGAGCCAAATTGTTAGCTACGAGAGGTTGCACGCAGGTTTTCTACCTCCGTAGTGAAAATGTATTCAACGTTCAGAGCTATGTGGGTGACATTGTCATTTTCATCTAGCGGCTCTCGGGGTACTTTTTGACCTGCCTCTGCTACACATTGTAATAAAAAAAGAGGTTCTTATTTTTACAGCAAGGCTAAACTCAGTGGACAATGTAGAGGATAACAAGCTTATACACCCTTTTACTCTCAGGGTTATAGATAAAGAAGCTGGGCTGCACACAAAACTTCAAAGTCTTTTTCCTCGACAGGAACAACTGGGCCTGACCAACCACCTAAATCTCGGAAGGACAGCCACATCTGGTATAGTAACGGCTCCCAGACTGACCACAGCGTCAGAGCAGGAGTTTATAGCATAAGACCCATTTCATCAGCTTGAGGCAAGTTAACTCTGTTTTTCAGGCCGAGCTGCACACCACTGAACTGAGTCTGAGGCTGTAGGTACAAAGTGGAGCAACCAGATCGGCGCTCCTAACTCTTAAGGTGCACGAAGTGTGAGACTGCATTCAGCTTTTAATGCTTATCGTCTTTAGGAACCGGATGTACCTCATATCGGTACCGGGACATAGTGGAGCTCTTTTTACGTGCAACTTTCAGAATTATTTCATGATTTCGACTACGCTTACGATAACGATAACAATTAGGTATAGGATTACGCTTACGATTAAGTTTACGATTACGATTACGGTTAGCAATGCGAAAACATTTTCTATAATGGCTGTGATTAAGATTGCGCTTACGATTCCTGATTGCGATTAATAGCATGATTACTCTACCGATGACTGTTACTTTTATTATTCGATAATGATTATAACCACATCGATGACGATTTTTGTACCGATTACAATTAGTATATCGATAACGATTATGATTATAGTAATAACGCTTACGACTCACTCACATATGCATATCGATTACGTTGACGATTAATATATTACGATAACTATACCGATTTCGAGTAAGATTACGTTATCGATTGCGATTAAGACGATTACAATGAAAATACGATTGCTATTCGCTTACGATTAACGTTGTGATGGTGGTAAAATAAAAGCAGCGATGATTTTGGCCGTTAGCAATAGCAAGAGCAGGTTATCATCAACGACAACAAGATCCGAAATAAAAATGAAACAAAGTGCGATAATAACTTCATATCGGCATCGATAATAATGTAGATATGTTGTGTTTCGGTTGCAATTATAGAAGATATTTGCATACATATTTTTTTTTTTTTTTATAAACTTGGTTATTGTTTTTTTTTCAAATTTCAATATACCTTCCATTTTCGTCCGCTCTTCCTTTGACATTATTTTCATATCTATGCCAATAACCTTTTGTGGTACCTTGAAGGAGTTCAACGCTACTTCCATTGATTCTCCGCGCATTCAATCAATAACAATAAAATATTTGCGCGAGATCAATCACTTTTATGCAAATGCACTTACATAATTTCAACTAAGGCACACAAATGGGGAGCGAGCGGAAAACGGATAACATTTCTTATTTAGAACCCTTGCATGCGGGACAAGGCTTCGCAACGCACAACACAACAACACCAACTTTTCTCCATTGACTTACTAGATAAAGCTGGATTTACAATAGCAACAACAAGGTAATGCATTGATTTGATTGTGAGTAAATAAATAACTAATTTTTGAATAGTTTGAATTTATGTTGGAAACATTTTTAAAAAATACTAATTTAAAATGCAGTGCAGCGTTAAAAGAAAAATTGAGAAACAAAATATTTAGCTCACATGTTAGATAACATTGACACCGCAAAAATGCTAATGCGTGTCGGTCGGTCGGTTTGGCCGGCTGCCAAATACCGGCAGCGCACTCGCCGACAAGAAATGAGGCACAGTAGCTACTATGCGTAAATTGGAGATTGAGCGATATGAGTACCTCCGCACTCCTAGATAGTTAGTTAGTTATATGTATGCTCACATGAACGTTTGTCATCTTGCAGGCAGTTCAATAGTGCGCATGCGCGCGATCAGCATCCGCCGCCCGCAATACCAACAGTGTACAAGCATTGCACTCAGCGGCGGTCACTCGACCGGCGACAGTTCTCCACACTTCCGCCTCCCCTTTCCCCCGAATTCGTTGTCACCCCACTTCCTCTGCTTTTCAGGCACATTTCTTATGAACTACATGCTACTTCTATAAGCGCTCGCCACATTTGCATCTGCGCTTATACGACTGAGTAGCGTATTGAATGCAGGCAGTTAGCTTTAGCTATCAGCGATCGCGCTTCGTTGATTGACTAGCTCCACGCTGACTTCGAATGACAAGCTAAGTGTGTTTGTCTGACTAACTGCTGGCATATCGATCTACATATCTACATCTCTATATGCAGTTACTGATGCCATAACCAATGAGGGCGGGCCGGAGGGCTGGCAGCAGCAGCTACAAACTAGGAATGGAAAATTAAATTTTAAAATTGTACCTCATTTTAGAAGAAAATTGTATGTACCTAAAAGCAGACAAATTTACCTAAAAAATTAATATATATTTTTTTATTATTTCACAGCTGGTCAAGCTTGTTTGACAGTACGAAATACTACCTTTGCAACGCCATGTCTAATTTTGGGATTCACATTAAACTAATACGGGTACCTTAAACTCTGTTTGAACCGGAAGAAATATTCGAGGTAACACAAAGTTTTAGAAAACGTCACTTCTGGCCTCACGGGCAGCCTACTATTCAGGATGTCCTAGAACACCCATCGACCTCTTCTAAAATGGAGGAAACGTTGTTGTTTGGAAACCGCAAAAATATAAACTAGGATGTCGGGGTCGTATTATTGACTTCGGGTTTCGACCAGAAGTGGGTCAAACTAACCGGAGTCCATATGCTTTTACCACAGTTTCTGCGCATAGAAATACGTAATTTGTTTTTGAAACTTTTTTTGCGGAAATGCCTTTTTCCACCTCTAAATGACCTTCGAACTTCAACTTGTTCTTGTTAGGAGTCGACGAAAATGTTTTGATTGGAAAACGAAAAAACGAGCAGCACAAAGTCGGGGATGCTCAATCTCTTGCTCGTATTACCGACTTCCGGTTTCGACCTGTTTCCCTATTACTGTGAGTTTGGGATCGACCGAAGCATCACACTTCCAAATAGCGTTTTTTTGGGCTTATTGATAATCAGAGGTCTTCAAAGAAAACAAAAGTCAACCTTTACAGTTCGCTTATCATTGATTTATTTTGGAATGAATTTCCGTCTTCCTTTGTCAAGTTTGCTTTGGAGACAAACCGGTTTCGACTCTGCGTCATTTTCAGTGTAATTTTTCCTTCTATCTGATTGGAGTTTTGGTCTTTACTTTATGTTCATTTTACTTATGCAATGTGAATTTCGTCGATGATTGAATATTAGGTATATATGCCGTTCTTTTTGTAAAATCAGGTAATTGGTTTATCTTTCGCGATCTCGATATTTACGTTCATCGCAGAATTCTTTTTTTATTTTACTACTGAGAAAGATTTGAAGAACAGCGTTTTTATGCATTTCAGGTGCCTTAAGGACCCCTCCAAACAAAGTGTTAACAGATTTGCTTGCAGTAAATCTGGTAGGTAAACACGTGGACGCCGCTTCGGCGCATAAAAAGTATGGTGCTATGGAAGGATCGGCGGTCCGGCCACGTTCCTATACTTCACATTCTTGGTAGTTATCGTCAAAAAATCAACTACCCCGCCCTAAACTCACGATAGGCCATGCGATCCAGAAGAGAATAGCACCACCACCAGGACCATAGAAAAGGGAGGATGTGGTAATTCAACTTTTACATGGATTTATTCAAGCTAGACAATAGGGTTGGCTACAGAATATTGTCTAAGGAATTAGGCCTGGAATTATCCATCAGAATCCCAGACCACTGCAGTGTTTATAAGGAAGAAGTTTTAGCTATAAAGGTGTCTGTGTACCTTAGTACACGAAGACTACGATTAATATCTTCTTGGATAGCTAGGCGGCCCATGGGACACATGTAGAACTAGGCTTTTATGGTCACCAAAATAAAATAAAAGGGCAAAAGAGCTGCTCAGCCTCTCATCAAGAGAGGGTATTGCGATGGTCACGGCTTGTGTAGCCGGTCATTGGTTATTTGGTAGGCACTATTCGAGATTAGGAATATTCACCTACGAATATTGCAGAAGTTCCAGAGATGAGGAAGGGGAAGAAACAGTCGAGCCTTTTTCTGCAGTAGCCCAGCTATGGCCAAGAGTAGAGCAGAAATTATCCGGTGTAAGAACAGAGCTTTATAAAAGCTTTAAAATGATTCTATGAAATGCAGTCACTAAGGTTCCGGTGCTTCGCAGTGTTATCAAAATTAACCTGCAATTTCTTGTTCCATTGTGATTTTATGTTGTTGTGCAGTTTTTTGAGATATTCCAACAGCTGTTCTTCATGTTTCTTTGTTATAAAGCATATAATGTCATCAACGTTTCTGGCGTAGGATGTCACTCCTAGTTGTGACGTCAGATTTTTCATGTGATTTTATTGCGAATTCTGCATTATTGAATTTGAAAAAATTTGGATGCTATTTAGTTCTGAGTGTATTAGTGCTTTCTCTATCAGTGTTTTCTTTTGGACAGGATATCTGTAGCTTCTACTATTGGTATCAAATGATACCAGTTTGGTGTCTCTCATATTCTTCGAGTCGTTTATTTTTTCCACAAATTCCGTTGTATTCGCTATTGTATACTTATTGAGCAGTTCAAGGGTGTTCCGTAGTATGGTTTTCAAATATTTTTATAGGTTTATTTTTCGTCTCATTGGAGTTTCTGGTATTTGAATTTTAGGGAGTAAATTCATCGTTGGAGTTGATGGAGTTATAGTTGTCAATGTTAATATCTATTCGTTATTAATTTTTATGCTTTGTTGAAAGCCTCTTTTATTCCGGTCTGGTATTCGTCAAAGGGATTCTTACATCTGTTTTCTTTTCTTTTATAAGTTGTTCCGTTTTCTTTAAGGCTTTCCTGAAAGCCTCTTTTATTGCGATCTGGTATTGCGATCTGTTTTCCTTTCTTTTATAAGTTGTTCCGTTTTCTTTAAGGACTGCTGTCAGCTTTCGTCGTGATTACGTTTTTGTTCACTCCGGTTTGATGCTTTTTTAACTTTTAGAGCTTCCAGTCGGTTCATATGACCCAGTAATGTGGACGGTGTTTTCGAGAGAACCTGTCCAAGCTCCATAGGAGGAAAAATTCCTGTAACATTCATTTGGGTACATTATAAATATACCGAAAATAGTATATTTTTGTACCTAAAGTTCCTTCCAATTACAAAAGAGCTTAAAAAATAAAATTGCACCTACTTTTCCATCCCTGCTACAAACTCACATACGAGTACAAAGGTTCGTATGGCTGTCTATTTAAGTACTCGACTTTATCGCAGAAATGTGATCAGCTAGAAATTCTGATGTTTTTATGCACTAAGATTTCTTACAGTTGTTAGTGCTATTGTCGCTTGGTGCATGTACCTAGTACGTGCATGGCCTCCCGTAGCTGCTTTTACATACCATACATACTCCTACATACATACATATATCGTTTTTCTCCGTTCATTTCATTTCTTCTTGAATTCATTGCAATTGAGTTGCAATTTGGTTTGTTACGATTTTCGTTTTTGGGTTACCCGAGTTCAGTATCCTTTTGTGTGCTTGCTGCGTGTACCGTTAAAGCGACTGCTTTTAAATTGTTGCGTTCTACTGCACTCACGCACGCACCTCCTCAACTGCTCTTCCAGCCGCGTGCTTACTTACTTACTTACTATTTATATTCATCCGTCTCATAAGTTTTACTCATAGTTATTTGTCATTGTTTTCAAAATAGAATTGCAAATGTTTTGAAATTTTAAGGTGGACTCAATAGGCTGGCTGCTAAAGTGCATTCACCTCCGTTTGTCGTGTATTGACTTTACCAATCGCGACATTTTAAGACGGATAAATTTTTGCTAAGCGTTTGTGTGTAATTTTTTTCGATATGCAGTAGCACGCTGGTAAAAAGTTTTTGTTCTGAAAATCAGTTCAGCTGCATGCATATAGTATTTGGTTTCTACTGAATAGCAGTTTAAATGCAAATTTCGTAGTATGTGCTCTACAATATTTTTTCTTTCAATAAAATGTAAATTGATTCTCCAACCAAACTCGCTGTCTCGGTTTAAATTATTTCGATATCCATAGCTTGCGACGAGCAAAAATCTGATTTGATTATAATGTTTTTCAAAATAATATTCGCAAATTTTTTGAAGCTTTTAAAAAAATTTTGATAGCGTATCTGTATGAGAGGATAGGCAGCCTTTTCCAGAAGTTGGAAAAGAAAGTCATTTTTAGGTTTAAAAGTCAAAAATACATTGATGTAAAATTGTCATATTTTTCCGAAGATACCATTCGAGTGCTCTCTAATTACAGTTGTATGTTTAATTTAAAATTCACGTTCAATCCCGGGGTTTTTATTGGACAAAAACAAAAACCCGAATATTGGAGTAAAAAGTTACGGACACTTTTTGCTTTTAAATTTTTTAGGCGTTGAAAATAAACATATGCGTCGGGACGTTTCGGGACTTTATTTTGCCAATTTTCAGGATTTTTCGAAATTTCGGTATTAAACTTTTTTGTTACCTACTCTGGGATTTTTTTCAGGACATAAGAATTAGTAGATAAAGGTAAAAATAATTAATTAAAATAGAAGCAATTAATAAAAAGAGTTTTTAAAAATTAAGTCAAATTAAAAAAATATATAGTTTTCTTTTTGAAATGATAAAAACTAAAAATTAGACAAAAATAGTTTAATAAGAAAAAAAATAAAAAGTAGTAAGTTCCCAAAAATTAGATGAAATTAAGGTACCTATAATCGAAAAATAAAAATTTAATTTAATTAAAAAAAAACTAGCAAATGTAAGTAAAAAACATAAAAAATAAATTAAAATCCTATAATTTAAGAAAGTGAAATAATTTGTTTTAACTATAAAGTCTAAAACTACATAAAAATAAAATTGTATTTTGGAACGAATTTCCGTCATCCCTTTTTTGGTTTGGAGACAAACCGGTTTCGGCGTTGCGCCATCTTCAGTGTCATTTCTAGTCCGACAAGGGATGACGGAAATTCGTTCCAAAATATATCATACACCCGCCCTGTCGGAAATAACAATAACCGGAAGGGAAAATAAAATTAATTAAAAAAGAAAAAATTTATAAAATAAATAGCTTTAAAAATTTAAGTCACATTAAAATATATTTACATATATAATATTCTTTTTAGAACGATAAAAATTAAAAATTAGAAGAAAACCGACGAAAAAGATAAAATTTATAAAATAAAGAAAAAATTAAGTCCTTTGAAAATTAAATGATATTAAAAAAATATTTTCCTTTTTAAAATAATATAACCGAAAACTGAAAACAATATTAAATTAAAAATAGCGAAAATTTATTAGAAAAACTAGGAAAAATAAAATGAGTTCCTTAAATTTAAATGGAATTTAAAAAAAAATTGTTGTCTTTCCAAAAACAATGAAGTCTAAAAATTAAATTAAAATTAAATAATTAACAAAAAATTATGAAATAAATAACTTTTACAAGTTTAAATCACATTAAAATATATATTTTTTTCTTTTTAAAACGATAAAAACTTACAATCCAAGAAATAGACTAAAAAAGAAAAAACGTTCTTAAAAAGTCAAATAATATTGAAACAAATATTTTCCTTTTTACAATAATATAATCGAAAAACTGAAATAAAACAAAATCAAAAAAATTAAAATATGTTGTTAAGGCACAGGGAAAAATTAAAATAAGCACCTAAAATTTAAACGAAAAAAAAAATCTTTTAAAAACAATAAAAAAAAAATATTTTAAAAACAATAAAATCTAAAAATTAATAGAAATTTAGATAGAGAATTGAATAAAATGAAATAAAAATATGAGAAATAAGTTTCTAAAAATTAACAACATTTTTTAAAATCTAAAAATTAAATTAAAAAAATAAAAAAGTAAAAAATTTTCTAAAAATTAAATTAAATAAAAAAATGTATATACATACATATATTTTTATTAATAAATCTGAAAATTAAATTTACAAAATTAAATTATTAAAAAAAAAAATAAGTTGATAGTAAAAAAAATACTTTTAAAACAAACTTTCTAAATATGACCTTAATCGGACTTTCCAAATATATCGACACCCGCGCCACCTACCGGCTAACATTTTTGTGGAGTTATTTCCTTCTCTTTTGTTAATATACATTTCAAATACGAACTAAATCGGGGTATAAATACGGCTTCTTCAAATATGTATATCGACTCCTGCGCCACCAAGCGGCTTACTTCTTCTTTCCTGTTGTATTGTCGTCTGGTTCTTAGCTAACTTGAAAATGTCTTTCAACCATCTAAGCTAGAATTGCCCTATAAAACCGGGAAGAATTTTCGGACAGACATTAGAATCCGCTGCAGATGTTTATAGGCCAGCAGAGACGCAGACTTATTAGTTTTCTCAAAATCTACTCAGTTAAACCAATACAAAACTTGCCCAAGTAACCCGCCTGAAATGCGCGCACGCAAACAAGCGGCCCCACAAGCAACCATTCAGGCACTTAAAAGCCGCCAAATACGACAGACAAGTGCAAGAAAGCCTACAAACCGACAGACAGACAGTTAGTTCGACAAAGAGGCGGGTTTGGAGAAAATCTCATTTGTTTATTGGCAAGTAATAAACTAAAATCTTATAGCCACAAATAGTCATCGATACATAAATACCAAAGTTGGTAATTTTACTTCGAGATCATAAATTTTCTTCTTGGTCTGCCATCACGACATCCTGCCTTGGCTGAGGTGCCACAACGCAAGCTATTCATACGTATATCTACGTATGTATGTATGTATCTACATATGTACATAGTGGGAGTACAAGGAGGGCG
>NW_023458560.1:54248356-54295928 GCF_013731165.1 Rhagoletis pomonella
GCAATGCGAAGAAACTCAGTTTTTCAAGTGCAACTCGATTTCAGTCTGGTTTGGGTTGGGCTAAAATCAGTCGACGTTGGCAATGAACGAACTACAAATACTGGCTGGCAATCACTGTAGCGAACTAATAACTTCAACCCACAACAACGGTAACAAGAACACTGCACAACAACAATAACAGCTACAGCGATAGCGACAGCAGCAACAAATGAGCACTACAATAGGAAGTAAGCAGCATTCAACTCATTCAGTTGGCATATAAACATTTATGAGCAATGAGTTGACGATGAGGATGACGATGACGACGACGAAGGACGCTGAGGATCTGGATGCACTTAGTAGATGTGGCTATATATATCTACACTAGGCGACAAATGTAAGTGTACACCTTGTTTTTATATAATATTCACAATTATTTTCATGAAAAATCTTTTGCATTAAGTATTTATGAAAATATTTTTCAGTCTATAATATAAGCCATATAAATCAGAGTTCCACACTTTGTATAAAGTTCACAAAAAATAAAAATAAAAAATGAAATTTTTGTTCGGAATTTTTAGAAAAATTTTGAGTATGCATTTTTGTAAACCATTCAATTTTAATCTGATGAAGTGCAAGTTTCAACCGGTTAAAAAATCGCGTTGATTTTTGAGATTTTCTTATGCTTTTGAGTTTTTTTGTTTTATATGATAAGTGCAGTTTACAAAAATTGGGGTCGATTTTCTGAATTTTTGTTGCTCACGGTCTCTCGCATTTTATTGCATAAGAAATTCTTGCTATATGCAAAAATCCGTTACCGCAAAAAAAAATCTCAAAAATCAACTGGATTTTTCAGCCGTTTGAAACTTGCACTTCCGACTAAAATTGAATGAGCTACAAAACTGTATACTCAAAAATTTTCTAGAAGTTCTGAATAAAAAGTCGAAAATTTTGATGAGAATTTTTTGAATTTTTGTAAACTTTATATAAAGTGTAAAAAACTGATTTATATGGTTTATATCAGGGACCGTAACAGTTCGAACTTTTATTAAAAAAATTACTATTTAAAAATTATTTTTCGACTTTTATTTATTTGCTCCTTAAATAACAGTTTTTTCAAATTTTTTATTTATAAATCCAAAATAACAATTATTTTTGAGTTTTATCTAAAAAATTTGTAAATAACAGTTATTTTTGATTTTCAAATTATATGTCTCAGATAACATCAATATAAATCAGCGACTGACTTTTATTTTTAAAATCACACTTACAAAAGTCATTTGTATAAGTCAAAGTAAATTTTGCTTCTCCAATACCTTCTTAATTGCGAAAAATGATAATGACTTTTATACGTATGATTTAAAAATAAAAGTCGGTGATTGATTTATATTGATGACTTTTATAAATAAAAGCCTTCATTAACTGTTATCTAAAACGTATAATATAAAAATCAAAAATAACTGTTATCTACAGATTATTTATATAAATATCAAAAATAATTGTTATATTGGATTTGTAAAATAAAAATCAAAAATAATTGTTATTTTTTTTAATTTTGCACAAAAATTACAAATAAAAATTTATTTTCAAACTTGGTTCTCGGTAAAAAAAGAAACCGATTGGTATGTGTCATTTAGTTGTAAACAATTTGCTTCATTGTGAATTTTTCAATGACAGTTTTCATCAATAACTGTTATATTGGGTCCCTGGTTTATATTATAGAATGCCCATATGAAAATGATGTGAAAATGTTTATGAAAATAATTATGAATATTATATTAAAACAAAGTGTAAACTTTCATTTGTCGCCTAGTGTATATACATATGTATATGTTGCTGTGCCCACGGCTGTGACTTTGCCTATACCTGTGCCTTTACCAGCGCCTTTTGCTTTGGCTTTCGCTAAGCTTGACTTTGAGGACGACAAAAACGATGAAATTGCAATGAGACAGAATCAAATTAACGATCTTGTCGTTAGTAGTATACTACATATACATATATACATGAGCTCTCCCACAATGATCATGACTAGCATAATGTTCATCATTAAGTTGATTTTATATTGATAATGATGTTGCTGTGAAATAAAATGTTGGTTTATGTTTTGTTAAGCTTTTTGTTGTTACTGTTGCCTGCCAGCCACACTATGCTCGTTCACTTCCCCGAATTGTGAATAAATTCTTTGGCAAATCTTTAGCTTTCGTTTTTTTTTAGCTTTTTTTTGGACTTGAGATTCTTAAATTTCATTTCACAGCAAAGTTTGCTTTCCGCCCATTCGCCCGCTTACATTTTTCGTTGGTTTGTTGTAAACATTTTACGATCCATTTTTATTCCATTGAACTTGTTCGACTGTAATGTTCGATCGCTTTGATTAACAACACATTTTCATTGATTCCAATTCATTGCTGGTATCGTTGGTTGATTGTTTGCAAATTTCTTTAAACTTGTAAGAATTCAATTGCACCAGCGGCATCTACTCAAGTGAAAGGGGGAAATGATCATAGCTGCTTCGAGCTTCGAGGAGCCCAGCAAGATTTGTTCGACTAATTTTGTGTAATACTCACAGAGGACCGGACGCTGTTCGGGGACGATATATAAAAATCTAGAATATGTAATATTAACATTATGTACGAAGAAAGTGTATGGTTATCCATCAAAAACGCCCGAACTCTCTACAGGGAAGATGCATTGGATGTCCTCGCCAAATACTAGGCGGACACTCCGTAGTACAGGAAACGCGATTAATGGGCATTAATGTAGCTGCATGCGACATTTAGTACAGTTGACATGAAATGATAAGGGGATTATGGAAATAAATGATAACTATTAAGACGAAAAGTGAAGGCCAAATTACAGATAAAGTCGAATATGAAAACAATGCAAAATACATAAGAATAAGGGTTACAGGAAGGCTAGGAAAATTTATTGAAATTTTCCGATAGCAAACGAAATAAATTCAGTCACAAAAAATTTTGGTATCGATAGTTGTCTATCAAGTTACCTAAAGCTATCGAATCATCCAAGTTTATAGTTTTCGAAATTTATTGAGTTATCGCAACGCATCAAATTATTCAAATTGATCAATGTTTATTGAGTTGTCGCAATTTATAGACACAGGAAATTAGTTGTCGAAACTTACGGTTAGTTATCGAATTTGTCAAGTTAATAAAATTTATCATTATTATTATGGATATTTATTGAATTATCATTATAAATAGAGTTAACAGAATTTATCGATTTGTCGTAATGCAGCGAGTTCTTTGAACTTATCGTGTTATCGATATTTATTGGTTGATTGATTGATTGTAGTTTTATCGAATCAAAATTTTGTAATTTTCAAAATATATCGAGTTATCGAAATTTCAGGGCTATATATAAGTTTATCGAGGTATCACTGTCTATCGAATTTCAACATGTTACCGGAGTGTAATGAGTTATCGAAATTTTTCGATGTCTCTCGAAAAATATGGAGATGTCAAAACTGAATCTGAGTTATCGAAATTTATAGAGGCGTCCAAAGTTTATGGAGTTATCGATTTATATCAATATACATATATACATTTTTCCGTTATCGAAATTTATTGAGCCCTTAAAATGCACAGTTATAGAGAATTATAGAAATTAAATGTAGCAAGTTGTCGAAATTTATCGACAAATCGGAATATATCGGGTCAATTCCAAGTCCTGCCAAAGTCCACGAAACCTTCAAAGACATAAATATTGTAGTCACGGTTTAGTTCCAAAGCAGGAGATTTTCTGTTCGGTTATTGAGAATTTTGAGATTTCCTAACCTCAAAGTAGCAAAAACACGGTTTGTGCCGATATTTGAGGTTATATTATGAGAACAACAATTTTACTTTTGTTTCTATTTAAAGCTCTACATATGTATTTAGTACTACTCCTCCACTGTAAAATTAATTTACTTTTATTCGATTCGATTTTTTGGATATATTTAATGTGGATGATAATCCTCTCATTCTGACCATTGAAAATATCTGCGAAGCTTAGTCCTCTCGCCCTTGAGTAGACGGTTATTGAGGTTTCCTTTGTAAGAAATATCAGGTTTAGAAATATATTTGGAACAAAATTAATCATCAAATAAATTTGTGCATTCGCATCTGTTATATGACAGCATACGCAAATACGTATTTGACAAATGCGATTGAACTTTTAGTAGCACAATAAACGAAAGTGCACTTTAGAATTTACATAGTGGCAGTTATTTGCTGTTGTTGTTGTTGTTGTTGTTGTTGTTGCTCTTGTTATGCTGTGTGCCGTTGTTGACGTTGCATTTCATTCAAATGCCTTCACTTCAATTTTAAAGCAAAAAAGCGAATAATAAAATAGCTAATATGTACATACATATGTAAATATGTATGCATGTATGCCGTGCAAAATAAATCTCGCTAATTCATTCTGATGATATAAGGCGTTAAGCTAGGCGTGAAAGCGTTTTCACCACAAAGCGATCAAGATTTCCCAATTGACGGGCATTGCCTTTTCGCCGAGTTTCAGATACGAGCGCAAATAAATGGAAGTAGATGTATGTATGTATATGTTTTAGGTAGGTGCTACTCACGAATTTTGTACTACACATACATATGTACGTGCATTGTTGGATGCATTTGTTTGGGTGTGTCGTCAATTGTTATTTTCAGCTAACTATTGCTGTCTGCAAGGCTTGTATTGTTTAGAATTATATATGTAAAATATGTACATATGTAGGTGTTTGCATTTGTTACGATCGCAAGGAGCACTATAACTACGGTGACCAGATTTCTGTCGCCAAAAATCGGGACATTTCTAAATCATCGAATCCGAACAAAAAATTTTGTTTTTAGAATAAAAAGACATAACATCTTTTTAATACAGTTTTATTTAAAACAAAACGAAGAGAAAAAAATTAAAAAACTATCGCAAAAATCTATACACACAATATATACGGTGGCGAGAATGTAAATAGGGAATAGACATTTTAGCAAGTTTTGGCTACTTTTCTTTGCTTAAGAAATTTTTATTATTTTTTTATGAAAATATAGCTTACAAAAAAAAAAAAATATGTAAGTCAAATTTTAAAACTTTGCAGAACATTTATACAAATTCGACGAATTCTAACAAATGTTGATCGAAATTTTAAAAATTTTAATCAGATTTTCTAGAATTGCCTTGAGTATACAATTTTGTAGCCCATTAAATTTTAGTACAATAAAGGGCAAGTTTCATTTTTGGCAATTTTTTTGTTCGCGCATTTTCTTCCATCCAAAGTACTATGTTTAAAATTGTTTGTGTATGGAGAAAATGAGCAACACCTTGCACAAAAAAAAATACCAAAAATAAACGGTACTCATAATGTTTCTAAGAAATCTAAATTAAAAGCAAAATATTGATAAATCTTTGCCGAATTTCGCTCATTTTTGTACAAAATTTGAAATTTTTACCTACATGGTCTTTGTTAGATAACGAGCTACACCTTCGTAAAAAATAATAAACATAAATACTAAACATTAAATAAGCTAGAGGAATAGCCAAAAATGCTAAAATGTCTCTTCCCTATTTGTACTTTCGCCACTGCACTACAGCTTGTGTTTTTTATATCCAGGATTTTTTCGGGGGCATTGGTATTATTTTTTAAAATTTCACTAAATTCAAGTTAGAATCGTTTCATAAAAAAAAAAAATTAACAAACTATTATAAAGACCTTAAAAAATTCGGACAATATAGTGAGAGCACTAGTTTGACAGAATAAACAACCAAAGATCATAGAAAACCAGATTGCTGGCTATGTTTATGGCTCCTTTATATTCTATGTCCTGATTGATAACGAAAGTGCTGTCACGTTTGTACGAAAAATTGTGCTTGGGCTAGGGTACAGGGAGACTCTTGTTAAATTAATAAAAGAAACTTTGAAAATCGGGACTTAATCGGTACAAATATGAAAAATTTGGACACTTACACGTCCCGACTTTTAAAAAATATTCAACGGGACAATTTTTGTCAAAATCGATACTGTCCCGCCAAAATCGGTACAAATGGTCACCGTAACTATAACACGTTGTAAGTTTGTTTGTGTGTGTGTGTGTGTTGCTCACATGTTCGTCGGGATGTGCTTTGTATGTGAATTTATATGATTTCTTTAACTTACTGTTGTTTGAACTATTGAGCCAATTTCATCTTGTAGCTTCGTCTAAGCCGTACATGTGACTGTGCGAAAATTTTGTTCAGCCTAGCATGCAGCAGTAGTCAACAACAGCAACAATAACACAGCAGCAAGAGCGATGCAAAATGGTAAAATGCTAAAATTTCTTTAATGTAGTTTGCCAAAATAATTTGCATACATTTTAGTTCAAGCAAATTTAGTTTTATATACAGTGTGCGCGCGGGGGATGTTTGCACGTAACACTTGGTTTTGCAACAGGATTTAATTCCCAGTGTTATGTGCGCGTAGTTGGATGAATTTCTAAATATTTAAATTAAGTGCAATGCCTTTGGAACCTTGCCTCAATTAATCAACGCAGAATGGCGGGCAAGCAAGCGAAATGGGCTAAATTTATTAGCTTTCAATTCAAAAGTGCCATATTGAACTCAAAAGGTTTTCTTTTGGATAAGAAATCTATGATAGACAATTAGTACGACAAAATTGACAATAGTCTGACAAGACTAGAAGACTATGGCTTTTTAATTCGAAATCTATCCAAACAATGTTCAAGTTTGCGAACTAAAGAAATTATGAAGTTTTTACAAAAACAATAGTTTTTCTCGGCAACATCCAAAAAAGTTCTTTTCTAATAGCGGCAGAAGCTCAGCAGGCGGTTGGTAACCTTCGCGGAGGTCCGAGTGTATAAAAAACCGGCAACTGTAGGTGCTAAATTTTTCGGACAATATCAAGACCCACACCACAAATTGGGAAGAATTTCTGTATTAATTTTAATCTTAATCTTCATCATAATCTTAATTTTAATCCTAATCTTAACCTTAATCTTTATCTCAATTTTAATCTCGATCTTAATAGTAATTTTAATCTTATTCTTAATAGTAATCTTAACCTCAACTTCAATCTTATTCTTAAGATTAATCGTAGTCTTAACCTTAAAATTAATCTTAATTTTAGTCTTAATCCTCATCATAATCTTAATATTAGATAATTTTAATCTTAATATTAATCCTAATCTTACCCTAAATCTAAATGTATATATTAATCTAAATCTTAATCTCAATCTTAATTTTAATCTTAATCACAATCTTAATCTTAGTCTTGATTTTAATTTTAATATTAAGCATAATCTTAATATTATTCTTTATCTTAGTCTTAATTTTAATTTCAATCTTAATATTAATTTTAATCTCAACTTTAATCTTAATCTTAATCTCAACCTTAATCTTAATCTTAATATTAACTTTAATCATAATCTTAATCCTAACCATACTCTTCCACCCCCCAGTGATCCTCTCTCTTTCCTTCTCTCCCCTGTTTGGTTCACTGGTGTTTGCATCCCAACGATCCTGTCGCTTTTTTGTTACATCGATGTTTACACTTACACCAAGCCGAGCACAAAGGAGTTTCACTTCAAAATGTGTAAGTTCTAAATACAAACATATTAGTTTATATTAAATAATTTTCTTTCTCTTGAAATTTTCTAATTTTTATGCCAAAGAACTTGCAATCACATCAAACTCTATAAGTCTTGATGAAATGAGAGTCTTCGTGAAGCCGCTGAGACCATCTAACACAAAATTTAACATTTAGCTGGCGGCGACACTGCCAGACTTACGTGAACGATGTGATATAATCATTTGGCTTTTATGCCAGCTGAGTAAAATTTTTTCTTTTGCTTGTTATAGATCTCATTAAGGTAAAAGTCAGAATGCCCACCAACTGCACATAAATAAATATAGAAGCTTGCTTACGTTTTCGCCATCTTCTCACGGATAAACTAAATGCTTAGGCACTTCTTCTAGTTTCCCAAATTTCTCATCCAAATGGCTTCCGCCCGTGGTATCAAAATCAGTATTTTCAGCCTAGACTTCATAGCTTCCGTGCTCTTGTATCAGCACGTAGGATAATACCTCACAGGCTTTGAACAGATGAGCTGGATTAACATCTGCTGCATTATTGCTCTTGGGCGAGTGGAGAAGCCTGAGTTTACCTCTACACATTAGTTACGGTTTGTCTTTATCAAACGCGCCACCTGTCGCTTTTCTGCTGCCAAACGTCCATCATTATCTATGCAGGGACTAGCTCGGATATTCCTAGATAGAAGAAAGCAAATCTGACCAGCGCGTTTTGCATGAAGACTTCCACTTTGTGCTGCATATTTCCCTGCGGCAGCGACACCGCACTCTTCGCCATACCAGCTGTTCCTGCGTGTGTCGTTGTAGCGAATCACCTCGTCCGCAGCCGTGGAAAGTGAAGTGAAGATTACATCCCATTGCTCATTTATATATAGATATCTGAGCGTTGGAGTTGCGTTGGATTCTTCAGCAGATTTGTGTTCATATGTGGCGGATCCCAAGTACTGGGGGTTTTAAATAGTATTACGAGATATTAGAGTATACTATTCTCAAAGACTTTTGCTTCATAACTAATGCAAGTGTTTTATCTCTACCCTGTCAATCAAATCTGCTGTTATTTGAAATATAAGGGAAGCGCATACATAAGTGCCCTATATATGTACCTACAAATATCGTGAATTGATACTAGATTATTCAGAACATAAACGTTTCCAGTTATATATACATATAGATATATACACCGCTTGCTATAGCTTTGGCTAATATAATTGGAATAAATCTAAATCCTTAAATAAACCCGGGCATTCCAATAAGGCCATGCAAGTGTAAGAAGCCATGAAGCCCTTGAAGTGTAATCAAATATCTTGCACTTTGGACCCAGCTAAAATAAATTATACATACGATTAAAAAATTAAACTTATTTTTAAACTCTGCAAGCCACCCCAACCGAAAGTCAATGTGCCATCTCTTTCCCAAATATCCCAGATCAATGCACTTCAACGAAAAAAAAAAAAACCAAAATCGAACCAAACAAACAAGCAGGAAATAAACTCACTTTAAGATCAGCTAAAATCAGACAAAGTATTGAATCTGTCTGCTGGCGAATTAAGAAATTGCGCAAACATTTGATTTCGTTACAAACGTACGCCACACACACCTGAAGGCGCAATGAACTCCTCGAACTGTGGTAGAACCATGCAGACAAGCAGACGACAGACTGCCTGCTCGGGCTTGGTCTGGTCTCGCCTGATGTGGTCAATAGCCGCCTACATCACGCTCGAAAGCGCCAAACCTGAGTTTATTTATCAATTTATTTCTCTTATGTATTCCATCAAAGGAGGCATTGAACGGGCGGAGGCCACAAGTGTTTGTGGCGTGGGTCGAGCAATCTGGCCGATGCGACGCTAGTGATTGAAGAGAAACAAATGTGTGGCGTTAGTAAGTGGAAAAATGCAGTGTGTTTAATGTATTCCAAAAGTGAGGGGAAAGAATGATACCCAAAATTGTGCAGAAACGTGTGGATAACGGGGAGGATAAAAATTAAAAGTGCAAATAAATTAGGCTTGCAAATTTGTGGCGTGCTGCTGTTGCGGCGATGAACCCTTTAATGGAATTTAACTCTGCTTTTGAGGGAAGAAAGGTGGTTGCAAGTGATTTTATTTTCCTTCAATTGAGTCTCATGTAAATTCATTTAAATTTTGTTTTACATAATTAAGATTTTCTGGTCATTTATTAATTTAATTGAGCTCCGTTGATCTGTCTTTAAATGGCCTAGGACAAATGTGGTTGTTTTTTCGATAGCCAAGCTAGGTTCTTCGTTCTGTGTGTCCTCCAGCTTAGTAGTACCTTCGTCGCAGCTATTCTTTGAAGCAATTCGTTGATTTATTCTTAAGCACGGCGCTTTCAAGTAATTGGCTGATGAGATGGCAATTGCCCGCCTGTTTTATATAACAGACTAATACCCCAATGGCCTCTCAGTTCAATCAAGACCTTTCAATATGGATCAATCATGGCTGACTGAACTGCATAACACAAACCCAACGAATTTACTTAGACTATGTTCAAACAGGAACCTAATTGGCAATTTAGAACCTTTTCACCAATTTAAGCCTTAACTACGGAATTTAAGGAAAAACGGCAACTTTTTTTTGGTGATGCAGGCTAATATACAGTAGGCGAAAAAATTATAGCGTCACCAAATTTTCACACGTTTTAAAATACTATCTTTGTTGTTATTTAAGTTTGGTTAGTTTTTTTATAGTTCCTTCTTTAACAACATCCGTATAAAAACAAGTTTAAAGGCAGTGTCACACGATTGGGTATTTGCCAAAATTTGGAGCAAATCGTATCCCAATTGTGTGAATACACAAATATTTTTCCTTATCCCTGTCACGAAGATTATTTTGTTGAAATTTTTCAAAAGAACATCGCTGTATTGTACCAATCTTTCGACTAAAAAAAAAATGTCCCAATGTTTTTTATTTTGTACTAATCTGTACAAATGTACCAATCGAGTGCCACTGCCTTAAAAATGTATGCAATTAAAAAAAAAAAATCCAACAAATTTTCGTAAAATTTTCGAGTTTTTTAATTAGATTCTGAGTATGCGGTTTTGTAGTAGAATAAAGTACAAGTTTCAAATGGCTAAAAGCTACGATTGATTTTTTAGAATTAAAAAAACTCGAAATTTTTACGAAAATGTTGAATTTTTTTCTTAACACCTTTAACACTTTTGTTAATTAATTTTCCAGCAACTAGAAAAAGCGCCAGCAAATGAGGCCAGGCCGGGGAAAACTTCGATATATTTCTGATAAATATTAGAGAAGGCACCAATTCGATCCGAATTACCTACAAATGAAATAGTTTGCTCTGAAAATTTTGCATGGCGAACTACGTAATTCGAAGGGTAATTGGATGGCGAATGACGAATGGGAGAGCGAATTACGAATGAGAGAGCGAATTACGAATCGTGGAAACGTCGTATAAAATTGGAGCGACTACAATTAGGGTTTAGCACAATAAATCTTTTAGGTCCAGCAGCGCGCGTATACCCGACGAAAAAATAACGAAACCTACATGTGATTAACTGCAGACATATTTAACTCCCTTTTTCCTGGTTTTCCCCTTTTTATTACCCTGCCACTGACCGCGTTGATCATCTGCTCGAGCGCAATTAGCATTGAGTAGAAAATTAAGTAATACATTCGACTGATGTTACTCATTTACATACATAAATATTTACATATGTACAGCTCGACTGAGACTCGTGAGCTGCATCGCATGCTGCTGCATGCAGCTGTTTATATTGTTGTTGCCCTTATTGTAGCTTAACGGTCATTGTTGCCCGGTGTGAAATCCTTGAGTTAATCTCATACCAACGTTCATTGACGTTTCACATTTTCGCTCTGGATTCCTTAGTAGAATTCATTGCAGTGAGAGTGCAGTGGCACCTAAGGCGTCTGCTACTGCTCGTTTTGTTGTCAAGCTGTTGTCAGCCCACCAGGGATGCCATGCAGCGCTGACACCGCTATGCGAATGCATCTCCGCAATTTCCGAGGCCAGTGGCATCAGTAGTGCATTGCCAAAGTTTGACAGCCAATTTCTCTATATGCAAATCAATTATAAAGAAGATCACCGGCTTTGAACCAGGCTGTGTGGCGCATCTAGTTCGTTGTTTTCTTGGGGCATTCAACTTTGACGTGAAATGACGTCAATGCACGGTGCTTAGCTATACGCTTACACAATGCGTTAGGGCAGCAGTTGATGCTGGATGATGCGTATCTATGTATGTACGTGCAACAATTGCCGCAATGTTCGGTGGTGAAGGTAGACACGTCAGCTAGGAGTAGATGTGTATGCGAACATCAGTCTCCAAGAATAATAATTTAGGCGATTGCAAATCACGTGGAAATGGTGATATATGTGATCGACGACCTCAGCTAGCCAGCCAGATAGGCAGCCAGTCTCAGCGTACTTTCTTTGTGAAATTTGTCTGTTATATGCAGCAGCAGCAACAACAACTATGTACTACACCAACAACTGCAAATGGCTGTAACACCAACGCATTGCTGGTGACATGTTCGGTTGATTGTTGTTGCTCTACTCTGCCGATTTAGTTTTGCTTGGTTTTCGTCTATTTGGAACGGAATGGTTTGGATGTTCAACGCTTGTATGTCGGCAGTAACAATTCATACATACATACATACACACATACCTATAGTATATGCACTTATATAAATATGTATGTATGAAGCGCTTGCAGGCGTTTTGCTTAGACAGCCGTTTTTGTTGTCACATTGAATTGCAAAGTAAGCTGCAAATCACTGCGCTCAGCTGGATTTTTGGGTGTTTGTGTGTATTTTAACTGGCGAGAAGGCGGGCAGCCAAATAACAGCAACAATCGCGGTACATCTGCAGCTAGCTAGATATACATACATACGTACATATTTATGCAGTCAGCAAGAGTGAAAGATTTTTATTGCTTATGCTAATCATTTTCGGGATATTGTGAAGGTTTGAGATACCCTATAATTTTTTGTTTTTTTTTACTGTTGTTGGAGTTTGAAGTTTCTTATCGCTTCTTCACATCAAACAAACTCGGCTGGCAGGCTAGCTGACAAATCGCATTGGTTTTCAATTATGTTTTGACTCGACAATGATTGATTACTGTCACTTTCGATTTTCACTTTTGATTTTTTGTTTTTTGACTCCGTAGCCATTGACGAAAATAAAGTGCGGTAAAAATGAAATTAGTTGGATCAATTTTAAACTTGTTATTTATAAGGGAAAAAGTTCCCGGCGGGAGCATACTTAAGTATTTTTGTATTTAAAGTACCAGTGTGGGCACTGAATAACCAAATAGGTACTTAGCATTTGGGTGATGTCTAAATACTCAAGTAAAAAACTGAAGCATTTAGGAGTTGCTGATACCAAAAAAGTTTAAATTATTAGCAGATGCTCTGATCTATGGAAAGTATTTTACGGTTTAGGAAAAACTAAAGCCATTAATATCTTACGTTCCACTTACCTCACTTAAACACATTTCAACTCAACTCACCTAAACTCACTTCAACTCACCTCACCTCTGCTCAATTCACCTCACCTAAACTCACCTCACCTTAATTCACCTCAATTCACCTCATCTAAACTCACCACAATTCCCTTAATTCACCTCACCTAAACTCACCACAATTCACCTTAATTCACCTCAACTCACCTCAACTATGCTCAGAGAAGCAAATCACAAATAAACTTTATTCCTTAAAATCCCGAAAAAGTCTCGAAAATCCGGAAGTAGTCTCCAAAAACCACGAAGTAGTCTCAAATACCGCGAAATAGTGCCGAGAATCCCGTAATAGTCCCGAAAATCCCAAAGTAGCCTCAAAAATCACGAAATAGTTTCCAATATCTGGAAAAGCCTGTAATACTCCCGAAAATGCTGAAGTGGTCCTGAAAATCAGTCCCGAGATTCTCGAAATTGTCACGAAAGTCATGAAATATCGTATCGGGTATGTGCGATTTTCAAAATATTTTTTAATATAGTTAATGCAAGTAATAAATATTTCAAGTAAATACTGTTAGACTAAATGACAACATATTCTTCGATTTAGAGCCAAATTTTTGCTATTTTGTTAAGAAATCTCCAAAATAAGTCCTGAAAACCCAGCAGAAGTCCCAACCACCCGAAATTTCCAAAATTATTTATTTTTTCACTGACTAAATAGCAAGTATTTAATTGAATAGTGTTGAATAGTTGAGCTTTGTGCCACGATTTTGGTTTTTAGAAAAATTGAACAAGCAACAAATTCTAAGCGGTAGTTATAGCTGCTATTTCGGAGATCACCACATCTACTCATCTGACTTCTTTTCGTAGACCTCAGCAGTAATCGAACACGCATTTATTTAAAAAATATATATTCTTTAGATTTGTAGGAACCTGTTTAATTTCTTAATTTTGTTTAATATTTTTTATTTAATTTTTACTATTGCTTAAAAAAGGAAAATATGTGATTTTTTTTAATTTTCATTTAATTTTTAGAAAACTTATTGCTAAAAAACAAACGATTTAATTGTAATTGTAATTGTAATTGTAATACGATTGTATTGTTAGAAAAAATTTATAATCTTTTATTTAATTTAATTTTTAAAAACTTAGTAAATTTTTAATGAAAATATTTTTCTTTTTAATTTATGTATTGGATTTTATTGTTTTAATGTCATTCAAATTAAAAAAAAACTTTTTTGATTATTTTTTTAAATTTATTTTTCTTTTAATTTTTAGATTTTATTCTTTTATAAAGAAAAATATTTTCTTTGGATTTGATTTAATTTTTAAGATTTTTTTCTTATTGTGATAATTTTTTTTTCCAATTCATTTAATTTTCAGACTATAATATTTTAAAAAGAAAAATATATTCTTTTAATTTTTAGGAATCTTTTTTTGTTTATTTTTCTTAACTTTTTGTAATTTAGAAATTTTTTAAATTTTTAGTTTTTATTGTTTAAAAAAAAAAGCAATATGTTTTTTAATTTCCTTTAATTGTAAGAAAACTTAACGCTAAAAGATAAACTTAATAACGCTAAGACCTCCTCATTAGCAGATCTTTCATTAGCCTTTCGAAAGTCAAAGAAAGCTTCCCACATGCATACATATGCACATACATTTGCAACGATAAAGATGCTAAATATGCTGCGCGTTCGCTTGCGATTTAACCCAACCCAGAAATCTTCCGCGTGTGCGCCTAATGAACGCTTAACCCCATGTCGAAATCTACAAATTTCTACCGGCGTGTTAAGTTGTAAACTTTCGAGAGTAGCGGTTGAACAGAAATTAAGCAGCAAAAAATGTGGGTACATTACGAAACAAAAAAAACTAGCACTTAGGTAAGAGCATGCGCAGGCGCAAAAGTGGCCCATGTTGCAACAGCAGCTGAGTGGCAATTGCGCATAAAATCCCGCAATAATAACAAGAAAACACGACAACAACAAGAAGACGACCAACAACAACAATAATAATAATAATAATAATAATAATAGCAAGCGTGAGCAAACGATACTTACAACAATGAAACTGATGCAGTAGCGGCAACATGTTGCTGTAAGTACAACACACACCCAAACACTGAAGCGCTCTGCGCGTGCCACATCCGCTGCACTCCAAACCGAATCCGTTGAGTTGACACACGCTCGTAATTTGCAATCAACTTAAGATGACAAGAGAAATGAAGCATTGACACCCAGCACGGGAACCCAACCAACTAACAGACCAACCGACCACTCACACAAGGCACTTGGCTAGCCCAAGTCAGGCAGTCAACCAACCAGCCAACCAACCAACAACCGGGATCAGGCGGAGCAACAGTTAACAACAAAAACAACGAAACAACCGCAACAATAGCAACAATGTGGCCAATTGTGCAACGCTGAGGTGGACCTGTTGTCCAACAACTGCCACGCACGCACTTTTGTTGTTGCTGCTGCCAAGGAAAAATAAAGAAAAAACACAAAAACAAGCAAAAGCAAGGTGTCAAAGTCAATGAGCGTTTGCGGTGGAAAGGTGTCAAAAAAAAAGGAAAACACCAAAAGAGTTGATGACAATAATTTCACCAACGCATGCCAAAAGAGTTGTTGCTGACGACAGTCTGTTGGTGCACATGCCGCTATATGCGGTTGTTATTGTTGCTGGTGCATTTTCAATGTAGCCACGGCAATCAGAGTCTTTGTCATTTGCTACCCAAATGATTGTCATGCATTCACTATTTTGTTGTTGTTGTTGTTGTTGCCAGCAATTTCATCTCCACGGCAACATGGCCAGCAGAATGAGGAGTCGGCAACATGTTGCTTGAAATTAGACACATTTTATTATGAAAATCCACTTGTGACGAAATAAAACACGACTTTCGGTGTCGTCCATAATGAAAATATATGGCAAGTTAATGCCAGAATTTATTTATCACATCGATGTGGCAGCATGTGCTGAGGTGAGGTACCTAAGTAAGTAAGAGGCCTGAAAGAAGCAGAGAGTTGATCGAGCGGCAACTGCAGTAAGAGGAAGATGACAATGGTGTGGTGGCTGGACTCTACGCCCGGCTTGCTGCAATCAAGTGCAGTGGTTTTGTTTAAAGACGCTTTGGCTTACATTTTTTACACATATGTAGGTACATACTTACACACGTAAAAGCTCACAGCCTTGCATGGCAGTTTTTTTTTCTATTGAAATACTGATACATACAGACATGTTAAAACATGCAAAGCTAAAAACATTCACATTGCTTTCTCCCTTATCCCGCTCTAGCATTTTAACCAAATTATAGTTATTGTTGTGCATATTTAATTCAAATGGACCGCTAGTATAGCACCAACAACAATACTAGAAAGTACAATTTGTAGTTACACACATGCATATTTACTTAACCATATTTGCAACATGCGGAAATGCCATCAAATTAGTTGCAACATGCAATATTCCTTGATTTGTTGCATTTGTTGCCATGTGTGTATGTGAGGGAAAAGCGCATCTTCGCACATGAATTTTGTGTAAATAGTGATTTATAAGTAATTAAATTTTAGCTTTATAATAAAAAAGCATTTACTTGGTTCATTAGAATTCATGTAGTTGCATTAATGGCCGGTTCACACTTAATCTTGTGAGGTTCGATTAGGTTATTCTGGCTGGCCCGTAAAGGCCGAAAGAACGTTGGTTTTTTTTTGTCGCTCATCTGTTTTAAATCCACTTGAATTACGGATAATCGAAACAGAGAGAGTACGCCAAATCCTCGCTAAGGCGGGAATGAGATGCAAAAATTGTTTTTATTTTGAGCGAATCGTTGCTCAGCAACCTGAAACAACGTTACAGATAAAGACAAAAGTCTTTCGTAAGTCAATTGTTAATTCTGGCAACTATCTTAAAAGCTCTTTACAGTCTCCCGAAAGACTAATTGAGGAGGTCTTAGCGTTATGCCGTTCGCCTTTTAACAATAAGTTTTTTTTTAATTAAATTAAATACAAAATTAAATATATATTTTATTTTTATTTTAAAAATATTCATTTAAATTAATGACATAATTAAGTAAAAAAAAACAAAGCAAAAAATAGGAACAGTCCAGCGCCTTCGCCTTGGTCTTCAGGCTGTATCGGAGACACAGCCGCTAAATTTAAACGCAGAATACGTGGTATGGGGAAGAGTACATCCAAGTCAAAAACGAAAGCACACACTAAGAAAAAAATATCGACAACAAAAGCGATAATAATATCGATAGCAAAATCGATAACAAAATTTAAAACGCATCGATAACAAAATCGATAAAAACATCGATAGCAAAATCGATAAAAATAGCGATAACAAAATCGATAATGATATCGATAGAAAAATCTATAACAAAATCGATAAAAATCTCGGCAACAAAATCGATTACCACATCTATAAAAAAAATCGATTACAAAATCGATTCAAATATCGATAACAAAATCGATAAAAAATGTCGTTTATTATATCGCTAAGCTCCGAAAATATCGGTAGCAAAATCAATAGCAATATCGATAAAAATTTCGATAACAAAATCGATCAAAAATATCGATAACGAAACCGATAAAATATCGATTTTTATATCGATAAGTCCCGAGAATTCCGAAAATCTCTAAAATCCCGAAATAGTCCCCAGATTGAGTCTCTGTCTATATCCTTTTCTCTACATTTACCTTTATTTTAATCTTTCTTCTCTATCTTCCTCTTTAGTTTTAATGGTATCCTCATCCTCATATTTTTCTTTATATTTAGCTTTGTTTTTACTTTTATCTTTATCATATTCTTCATCTGCATATTCCCCTTCACATTTGCCTTTTAAAAATATTGCGCCATCTGTTATTTAAAAGCCGAAATACCTACACACACATACTTTTTGTCTCCTTCTCTCACTTCCAGCGCATGCACGTGTTTGCAAAATGATGACGAAGTGTTTTAGATTGGAAAAGCATTTATGCCCATATATTTGAATAAAATAAATATGCTTAGAAGATATAAACCAATACTTCCCATATACCAAACGATAGGAAAACACTTGAATTTTGATTAAATAAAACAAAAACAAAATAATTCGAGTGGTTTTCGAGCATTTTGGTATTAAAAAAAATTTCAAATTTTTTTAAAAATTTCTTGCCTTTTGTTGAATTTATATAAAATTTGTACCCGATAATGTTTCTACTGCTCCGAAGAACCTATATCCCGAAAGTGAAAGTTTTATCTGCCAATAATAAGTTGCTAGAGCACTTAAAAGGCTCAAAATTGACCTTAAAATAAGCCAATATTTACCGTTGTTTCTACGACAGACACCGATAGATTTGGAATTTTGTCTTTAAAACGCCACACTTTTCTTTTAAATCGCTTCTTTAGTTCTCGTGCAATAAGCGACTTCGTAAAGCTCTAAAAATTACAACTACGACATTTCAGCATAGCCTCCATATCGAAACGTAAGACGCATTCTACGTCAAAATAAATAGAAATATTTTAAAACTTAAATGTGATAAAAAATGATAGTTTTTTTTAACAATAAAATATAAAGATTACATTTGAAAAAATTTAAATCAAAAAGGAACAAACTTGTACTTAATAATAATTAAAATTTAAATACAAATGTTATTATTTAAAAAAAAAACTCGAAAAGTTAAATTAGAGACATACAAATAAAATTAAAAAATAATAAAATAATATATAGATATAAAATAAAATCTAAAAATTTTAAGAAAGTAAAATTAACAAAAGAAAAACAAATTAAATTAACAAAAAAAAAGAAAAAAAATAAATTAAAAAAGATTCTAAAAATTTTAAGAAATTAAGGAATATATATTTCTTTTTCAAATAATAAATGTAAAAATTAAAACAAAAAGATCCAAAAAAAATAAATTCTTAAAGTTAAGTGGGTTCTTCTTTTTAAAAGAATATTAAATTAAAAAAGAAACAAAATTAACTTAAAACAGAAAATAAAGTTAAAAGAATGTTCCAAATATTAAATTTAAAAAAAAATTAAAATTAAAAGAGAAAAAAATTACGCTGCCCAAACACTCTAACTGGGATCTCTAGAATGAGAAAATTTTTTCTACGGCCTTCATGCTAGAATACCAAAAATCTTGCAAACTATCTTGTCATCTGTGTTTCATTTGTGTTACGGAAGACTTTTTACTATCTCAGCCAAAATTGCCCTGTTAAGCAAATTATAGTAGACACTTTGACTCTTTGTCCTCTGCTGATTGTTGGCCCTTTAGCTGAACTTCATCAAGTTGTGCGAGCCTTTGCCTAATGCACCTAAACACTGTCAAATTACTGTTTCTTTGTGGTACCTAGTTGAAGTTTCTTTACTTTTTATATACCAACGGATCTAGTTTGAACTCATGCTAGCAAGCAGTGGCCCGTCAACAGCCCTATCAGAAGTTTTGAGTATTATCTACCATGCCCGCACCTCATAAAAATTGAATTTCGGGATGGGCGGGATCGTAGTTGAATATTTAGTCACGTGCCCATCTCTATCAGCGACCCCGTTTCGTGACGTCGTGGCGTCCGCTATTTGGTGCCATGATGAGTTAGCACCAGTCACTAAAAATTAAATTATTGGTTAGACAGACGCCACGAAAAGTAAATTATTCATCGATCTCATATTACGGTGTCATTGGCAGCTTATAGCACGCACCATTCAAAACTCGTCGGTTTTCGCTTCCTGGAGTAAATTCATAACTACTAAAGAATTTCAGACAGCATCTCGAAAACAAATATCTTTTTACTGAATATGGTTTAGTCTATGACTTAGTTTTGGCACAAGGTAACGTAGATTTGAAAATTGTTTCATCATTAATTGGGTTTTCAATAAGAGATCACTTTTACAAATTAATAAATTTATAAGAATAATAAATTTATAAGAAATTTTGCTGACCTAAGTTGGCAATATTTTCGATCTTTTTAGTATGGAATAATTAATCCGTATCAGATAAAAACCAGCAATTGCTATTGGAACGGCATTCTTTCCCACAAACTTCAGCTAATTATTATTTTTCCCAAGCATCATCTGGCATACATTTACTCCACTGCATTGAATATACATATGTACTTGCATCTGGCATTGATTTAAAAAAAAATCAATACGTATGTTATTATATCGGAAGTACTAATTATTCCAATTGGATCTCATGAAGTAAGTTTTCCCAAACAGTAGGTATCTACGCAAACAGTTCACCAATCCCTGCATTTTTTCTTAACCAACTGAAAAACAGAAAGTTGCATGCAACCTATGCGTTTACATACAAACAAACAAGCATCTATACAAATGCGCTCACACACATTTATAATTTAAGTAAGACAATATCGACTTTCATATTTCAAAATGAGCAGAAGAAGTGAAATGAATTATTGACTTGCAACAACAGGCAGCAGCAAATCCAATTCAATCGAATTTGAGCTGACAATCCTGAGAAAGAAACTAATTGGAAAAATTTTCTACCCACGCTGCACAGTGACTTGGTGTGGTGTTGCTTAAGGTGCGCACAGACACCTAGGGAGTAACGGCAAAGATGGTCGACACAAAAATGACAAAAAGCAGATGCACCAACAACTACTTGCAGCACCATCAACACTCTAGTGAGCGCTAGCGCTATTTGTTTAGATCATTGCATGCAACATGTTGCATGTGCATGTGCATGCCGGCACTGTCACTCAATCATGCACAATGCACACTCGCACACATACCTGAATATGCAGCACGCTGTCACAATTGTTTCTCTGTTTAGGCATCCTTGCTACTTTTCCCCCAAAAAGTATCATCTTTAATATTTTTTTTTCGCTCTACTAAGTAAATAAGTATGTGTATGTATGTATGTAGTTTGCTTTGTATTTTCTGTCATTTGCGCCTGGCAATCATAATCATAATGATTATTTATAAATAATACTCTCATGTGAACATATAGTTTTATATATATAAATGCTGTAAATATTCCATTTGTGGTGACAAAATCGTGAGTTAGTTGTGTTCGAGTGGAGATTACCTTTTTTATTCTAATTAACATCTACGAAACATATGTACATATAACATTCATGAAGTTTTTTATGTGAAATCTAGTCTTTCGCCATACCCTCTTGTAACAGCTGCATTAAAATAAAGGTTTGCCTAACGCATAGAGAGGGCACGAACTGTTTTGATAACACAGCTCTGAAAAACTAAACGGTTGTAGTTATTCTTGAATAATTGGGCATCATTTGCAAAATAATAAAAAAATAATAAATTACACTGGTCTACAAGGGTTTTGCGAATAAGACGGGACCTGGTGTTTCCGAACGGATTTTTCGTGCTGAACACGAATCTGGGGTCCAAAACTTCCCATGACGTCACGTTTTCGAGAAAAAAGGGGTTGAAACCCCTAAAAACAGCGTTTTTGGCCATTTTCGAAAAATTATAGAGCTGAACCCTGACGTGGTACAAATTTTGCATATATCAGAAATTAAAGGCTAAACCGTGCCCTTTCGAATGAGCCCTATGCCGAATTGATCGCGTGCACCCTTAAAGCAGGGGGTGTATTTGTGTTTAGGGGTGCAGGAAAAATTGATCACAGAAAGAATTTAATCTTAAACGATCATAGAAAATTAATAATGCCAAGGTTTTAACTATATTAAAAGTCGCTGATTACGAATCTGCAGTTAGATTTTAAAAATTTAAGATGACGGGTCGAATATGGTGGATATAAAAAATAAACTGAAATTCGCTAAATAAAAATTTTTAAGTCCGCCATATTGGATCCGCCATTTTGAATTTTTAAAATCTAACTTCAGATTCGTAATCAGCGACTCTTAATGTAGTTAAGACCTTAGCATCATTCATTTTATATGGTCGTTTAATATGAAATTCTTTCTGCGATCAATTTTCCCTGGACTCCTAGACACAAATACACCCCCTGATCTAAGGGTGCATGCGATTAATTCGGCATAGGGCTCATTCGAAAGGGCACGATTTAGCCTTTAATTTCTGACATATACAAAGTTTGTAGCACGTCAGGGTTCAGCTCTACAATTTTTCAAAAATGGCCAAAAACGCTGTTTTTAGGGGTTTCAACCCCTTTTTTCTCGAAAACGTGACGTCATGGGAAGTTTTGGACCCCAGATTCGTGTTCAGCACGAAAAATCCGTTCGGAAACACCAGGTCCCGTCTTATTCGCAAAACCCTTGTAGACCAGTGTTATTATTATTTTTAATTCAAAATGAAAAAATAGAGGTATATATTTTTCGATATAGAACAATCATAGGGGGTGAGAGCAATAAAATTCCGACTTCAGTTATTTTGGACCACCCTAACCAGCACACAGCGGTCACTTGTAAGATGGCTTTGCGATGGTTTAAACTTTAAAGCCATTTACGCCATGTGTGGACGCAGTTACACATAAAAGACTACAACAATTCATCTAAAAGCGTACTAAACACTTGGCTGCGCTATTGGCTAACAGCCGTTCACTGCTTGGTTGTTGTTGTTGGCACGATGCGGCACAGTGGCAAGTGCTTTAGAGATAAATACAAGTGTGCGATGACGATGGCGATAGTGTTGGTGATGATGGTGGCGACCGACCACAAGCGTCGCATTTAAATGAAGTCGAAAAAAAAATTGGAGTAAAATAAAGGTTTAAATCTTGAGAGGAGAACGGCGAAAGCAGAG
Source organism: Rhagoletis pomonella (assembly GCF_013731165.1). NCBI lineage: Eukaryota > Metazoa > Arthropoda > Insecta > Diptera > Tephritidae > Rhagoletis > Rhagoletis pomonella. The sequence goes on from NW_023458560.1 coordinate 54,271,024, forward strand.
GCAGCCAGGTATGAGAAAACAGCAGCGCTGCAATGTTGGCTGGGCGACAAATCCAAATGAAATGTGCCACCACCATGTAATGTCAACATTGTTTGCGGCAATAAATTTGAAGTGCTGCTGCCGTATGTCGCAATCACTGTTGCTGGTGCAGGTAGAAGAAGAGTGGTTAACAGTTAAAAGAGCCATTAAAACATTAGCCATTTGAACTCTGTTTTACTCAATCGCGTCACTTGTTATATCAGCAGTCACTGCAATTGTAGCTGCTCGAAGTTGCTGCTGCTGTCTTTGCTACCAATTCTGACAATGATAATAGATCTGCATGAATTAATGTTGAACATTGTTGCTTTAACAAGATTTTAATATATTCTCTTTCTGCTTTCTTTCGCTTGAAATTCTTTAGGATGCATACAATTTCTTTTGGTAGAGGCATTTCGCAAGGAAATAAAATCAAAAATGACAGATAAACTTCTTGAAAGATGACGCGATCTCTTGTTCTCGTATTTTTTTGGTGCTGTAACCATCTAAGCCTCTTGGTACTGCCGTAACCCTAATTTCTTATTCTCGGATATCCCGTATTTACTGCTGAGGGCACTTGATGCTCACTCCTTCTCAGACCGTCGGTTTATTAAGTTTCTTCTGGACGAGGATCACCCTGAAACAAAATGGGATCTATAACGCAAGAGCTTAAACTTCGGGTAAATCGAGACCGAACTGGTGGAGGACGTATCTTTCGCAACTTTGAGTGTCGAAGCATCGAGCGGCTGCCTATTTTACATTGGTAGGAAGAGCGAACTACACTGCGACTGGGAACCCTACAAGATCGGGCTGAGTATACATAATTCCGAGATAGTAAAACACAAAAGCGAGAAATCCGTTTATCTTGACTTACTTGAGATTACTGTAGAGAAATTGCTTAAAATTCTTCTTGACGGTGATTTCCTAGGAAATTTTACACCGTGTGAGGCTACCGGTGTTGATACCTACAGTATACTTTCCTGTCCCATCTGGTAAACTATTTGAGAAGCATCGACGTATTTTGTGCGATTTACTTTTTTAAGCTCTTCAAATCACCTGGATCGAATTGTATTTTCCCTGTCCTACTGAAAAGTGTCGTCGCTGGCTCACTCCCATCTATGCGAGCTGCGCGTAGACCGGGACTATATACCGAGAACTTGGAAGAGAGCCTCCCACATGTCTCCGCAGGATTTCGCGCTAATCAGCCTCTCTTTCTTCCTATTGAAGACCCTTGGGAGAGCGCTTGAGCTGCATGAAGAAGGCGTGCTCTCACCCTTTGTCTGTATTGATCTGGTAAATGACATTTTTGAGGAGCTGTAAAGGAGAGAATGTCGGATTATTCCCACGCTGATGGCGTGACATGCATCGTCAACAAAAACAGTTTTGGAGAATCTGAATGACCTTTCGCTACACTTGTTGAAATCAACGGAGCACTTTAGGCTACGCCCAACCTAGCGCCAAACGCTATGCTCCGCATCTTACCTATTGACATTGCGGCTAAGGCTGTCATCGCATTTCGCTCAACACAAGAAGCTCCGGGTTTTCCTTTACCCCGTCGCACGAACCTTACTAAATCCTTGAAGACATAGACTTCATATCAGAAGAAAAGTATAGAGAACCAAACTTGAAAAAGATTATTTTGCGCAATTGGAATGGGAACAAAATGAGAACAAAAAGTTCGGGAACGTTTCCATAAAGATTAAAATACGAGCAAAACTATCTGGAACATTCTCAAAAATAAAATGAGAACGAAATTATCGAAAACGTTTTTAAAGAGAACCAAATGAGAACTTACGCCTGAGAACGTTCTGGTAGAGAAACGAGCGAGAACAAAAGCTTTGATAAGCTTACGTTGAGAATGAGAGGGGCTGGGCGTCTGCGTGTTGGGATAAAAAATCGTTTCAGTGAGAACCATAATTTTTAATTGTAAGCCCATGCAAAGCTGGATCATTTCAATTTCCAGCTCATTTTATCCTTAGGGTGAACTGTGCATTTATGAAACAATTTTTGAATTTTCTGTGCAAGAAAAGCTCGTGTCTTAAGTATTTCGTTGACTTTATTTGCATAATTGGCTTTCAGTGATTTTAATATTCAAGCATTTTAAACTGTTGTATGAGAAAAGTTTTGTTCTCGTTTCCATTCTTCGGGAATATTTCAGAGAAGATTTGTTCCCGTTTCGTTCTCTGTCAGAAAGTTCCTGAGTCCTAAGTTCCCAAATTTTTCTTCGGGAAAAAGTAGCTTAGACTTTTTTTCCGGTTTTGTTATTTGCCTGAACATTTCGGAGACTTTTGTTCTAGTTTTGTTCTCTTAGAAATGTGCCCGAAGTTATTGTTTGAATTTTGTTCTTTTTGAGAATGTTCCACAGGTTTCGCTCTTATAAAATTCCCCTTGAAAACGATCTCGACAGTTTTGCTCTCACTTTCGTTATTTTAAAAATATTTTCGAAAGTTTTGTTCTCATTTCGGTTTGGGTTTCTAAGCGTTGTTTGGAACAAAACATATGCACATCACACCATGCGCTCTATAATCATTTCACCGCAAATCACGTGACTTGCTATTAAAATCAATCGATTTCGAATCACAAATTTTAATATCTAACAAACGTCTACGATTTGTGACTTATTACAATGACGTGATAGATATCATGTGATCTAAAATCATATGCATTAGGTATCAACTATAACTTGTTGCTAACTACTTTTGGACATAAAATATCACCAAAAAAAATTTTGTTCTATTTTTTATATTTTTTTGTTTATTTTAGTATTTAACATTACATCTTTGCTTATTTGGTTACATGTTCTTTTGTAGGTGGCCCCACATATGAATTCCATCAGATATACCATCAAAATAATAATGTAAAATTTCCAGCCTTATTTTATTTGTCCTGAATTCGAAAAAGAATCTACCAAGTGCAGAAAAAAGTGTATTGAAATTATTTTTGTAGGAGGATATTTAAATAGAAACTTGTAAAGAAAACAAACGCATGGCTTTACAACTAATTTAAAGTTAGTTTTGTCATAGCTAATTAGAAGTTGGTTAAGGTTATCGAAATCCCGCAAAAAAGCTAACTATAAGTTGGTTATTTTAATCAATTGATACTTTTGTTCTGCAGGATGTTTGCGGTTCACTTAGCGCTTGTGTATCATGCTTTTGTCCGCGTGTTGCCAAAGGGATGAACGTGCGGCGCGTTTCCATTTGTCATTCGCCACTGAATTTCTTATTAAATCAGATCATCCGTACAGATATATGTACATAAACAAACATATATGTACAAATACATACATACACCTATGTATATAACCAGAATTTAATTACTGTTTTCTGCCAATTTCGTTAGGTGCTTTATGGCTTTTACTTGCCGTTTACTGCTGTTATTATCTTGTACACTTTTTTTTTTTGTTTATTTCCAGCGACATTTCAACTTTTTCTTTTTTTACAAAATTTTTTTTTTCATATTGTGACTTTACTTTGGCCCTCAATGGTATTGCTTTCCGGTTGGTCTAACCGTAATACACATTACACATTCATGCATCTACATATGCGTACAAGTTAATTGTGGTTGTCAACTTTTCTTAGAACTCACGTTAGGTGTTTGCGCGTCGTCGTTTAAACTATACCAACGGCAGTTAAGGTGCATGAAGGTGTCGTTGTTGTTGTTCCTTGTCGACTTTCGTTGTTTGCCGTTTCCTCTCAACACGCGTTGACCTTTTAACACGCGCTTCAACGATTTTTATAACACACCACACCGCAATAAGACACGCAAGTTCGAGTAGCCATAAAGGCAAGTGATGAAGAGCTGGTGCTTTGCCATGCATATGCACCAGTTGAACAATCAAGGTGCCATTGTTATAAACAACTTTATAACGTACAATTATTAAGCTTGGATACATTCGTAGCTAAATGCAACGCCATGTGCGGAAGTGAAGTTGTGTATACACATAGAAAACGGATTTGAAGTAGCAGAGACCTGTGCTTTTTGGCAAATTTCTGTTCATTAACAGAATTATTTATTAGGATTCTGATTTAAACTTATGAAATTTTAGATGATTCGAGCGTTAAGTCCAATTCAACATTTCTCCTTTAACTTTTTTTACATAAAATCGATTGTGATTTCATTTTATTTTAATTCCGCTCTCGTCCATTATGTTGCTTAGGGTTAGAATAGACGTACCGTTAAAAAAGACGTTAAGATTTCTCTATACTATTCCTCGAACTTCCTTAAATCGTTCCGAAATTTAGGCGAATCCTGAAAGGCGCTCCACTTGCAAAGCCAACCTTAAAAGGGCTGTAATCAGATGTGGTCGATTGCTGTTAGTAAATTTTCTATCTTTTGCTTAACGTGTGAGAGCATTAATTTCAAACTCTTTACTCGCACGCTCGTCAATACGAAGTACACGAAAATGAGTGACATGACGAAACTGGAGGAATCTGCGACATTCCTGAACGCATATATACATATGCATATGGAACGAAGGCGAGATTTGATGAAATTTGCCGGCATGTCAGCTGCATAGACCAGAGACTGAAAATTACTAATTTGGTGTGGAAATCTGTAGACTTTTTCCATTAAGGAATGCTGGGAGAAAACGCCAGATCTATTTGCGCTGTACATTTGGGAGAAGGATAGTGAAATTATTATCTTGTGATCACTTTACATTTGCAGTAATATATGTCATCATGCCACGATGACTTGCCAGATGTGACCTGTCACAATAGTTTACTAGTCTCTGCACGCTAAGCAAAAGATGAGATCTTACATGTATTCTACGGAATGATAAAAGCTTTGATGTGATTAACAATCATCAGATATGCCCTAGGCCTTCATTAGTGAAGAGCGTTATAGCCTGCTGCGAAGTCGCTCTCTCTGGTTCCCCTAACTATATTTTTAACTACTGAATAAATTGGATATCAACGCGCTCCTCATAAAATGTCTTTGGCTAACGGCTAAGGCCGATTTAGCTTTAGTTGGATGCAATCTACCACCATGAACATTAGGCCGTATCGCCTATAGTCTAAAGCAGTGGTCGGCAGGCCATAGCTCACTGAGCGCTCTCTGAGCGCATGTGTGTTTCACACGTATACGAAGAGCGGCAGCTGAGTAGTGCATTTAACGCAACCACCCTGCTGTAAAATTCAGAGACAGTCTGCCAAAGCGTTAGTTCCGAACTACATATTCCAGAACTATCTCTGAACTAGTGCAAAACGGCTGCAGACCAGGACAGTTGAAGCTTGCGGTGTAAGGGTACAAATTCTCTATTCTCGTACAATATGAAAGTAGCTCAGCGAGAAGACCACCGACTCAAGCATCGTTGGTCGCGAGTTCAAATCGCGGTGGAGGCAGTTGTGAGTTTTCAGATTTAATGAATTTAAATTGTTTTGTGCCGCTTACAATACATTTTTTTTATAAAATATGTAACAAACACGGAATCTGTAATAGAAAAGAAAAAAACGGAACAAATTTCCAAAAATTTAATCTTAAAAACGTTTTCTTATAAAAAAAAAACCTGTCTAAAACGGAACCGGTTCAAAACTAGTTACAAAGTAATGCACTGGGCGACAATTGCCACCACCAATGACATCGCCGTGTAAAACTGGACAGTTTAAAGCATTGCTTGGGTATTGAGCTAGAACTAGTACCATCAGCAAAAGGTCTAGTTCTACGTTAGTTCTGAGCTAGTCAGATTTTCTGCAGGGCAGTCTTTCTCATTGAATCGTTGAATGTGTTAGTATGCCGACCATTGGTCTAAAGTATTTTTGGAAAGAGTTTTTTTTTTTTGATTGGCCGAACCTAGGGATCGCTTTTTAAAATTTTTCGGTGACATCTACATTAGAGCGGGTCGAAAAACACAATTAGTAACGCGAAGTAGGAAATAAAGATTAATTGATTAAAATATTGACGTTACTTACTTTTCATTTTCCCAATTTATTTTTGTATGATTTTATTATGGGAAATAAGTTCCGGATTTGATCTACAAAAGTCGTTGTGAAAATTTTAAAAATTGGTATTCCCACTCTCATTTTAAAATTTTCAAGCTTATTCCGCAGAATGAAGACATCGTCGTAGAAAAAAGAATAAAAATAGCAACTTTTAAGACCTATATACATATCGTATCAAACATATTGTGTTTTACCAACCCGCCCTAACCTAAATTCGGCACTAATTTTTTTTTTTTTAATTTTTCAAGCTTTTTGAAAACGAAGTAAATTAGTACAAATTGTTAGTAATTTTCATTAGAGTTTGAATAACTCCTTTCACTAAATGGCTTTTAGTAACTTTAACGAGACCTTAACTTATTTTATTTTATTCATTTTAGTGCAGTTTTGACAAAATTTTCTTGCTAAAAAATCTTTTGTTACACTACTTTATTTTATTCCTTTGATTGTACATGTTAATAAAAGCTTGTTTTTAAAAAATATTTTTTTTACATTATTTTTTTATACACATTTTTTTACCAGCTTATCACCAAAAACATTTAACATTATTCAGTGTCTAATACGCGCTACCATAACAAATCGTAAAACGATTGGCACGCATGCGACCGCAGATTGGGCATACAAAAACATACTCGTATCTATCTGTGCATGTGTGCACTAAATTCATACATACATGTGTACATCAACATCTATGTATGTACATTAAATGATTGTGAGCCTGCCACAACTCCACCTAATAGCCGCAACTAAATCGATGCTTCGACGCTGTAATCTTAATGAAGTGGTGACAATGCGATTTACTCAATAAAAAAAATAAAAAATAAAAATAAATTTATAAAAAATTTGTGGGGCCAGTTATGAACCATAGCGAGTAGCTTAAACTTATCAACAACAATGGCAACAAAACATTCACTTAATAATTCAGTTTTAAATAAATAATTCAAATATTTCAAACAGTCGACCAAATTGATTATAATTCAAAATCTTATTACAATCCACTTAGTTAGTTAGGCATACATATCTGTGGAGTGGCCGGTCCATTGTTATGCTAAACATTAAACGATTTAAGCCAAAAATATGTCTTCTAGAATTGGTCATAGATGAAAAAGTAGTTGAATTATGTTGCGCGTGTGTGGCATAGCTTAGGCACAACAGCATAGATGGGCTTATACATAGCTGACGCGTGGCTCCAAGCGTGGGTTACAATTGTTCGAAATTGTTTGGCTGACAGATAGCGATGATGACAAAATTTATGAGTTGATACCCAGTTTTTTTTTTGGTTTTATCTAATGGCCTTCTGGTATTTGCCAGCAAGTGTAACAAATCGATAAGCCTTTTGTGTTTGCCTGCATAAATTTTGTTGCATTATTTATCTAAATTTATTAGCTGCCATTGTACGATGCGATTAAATTGTGGAGTGAAATCAGCAAAACTAAAACCAATTAAAGGTGAAGTTAATAAGAATTTATATTTTTTAATGAATAATAGTTATAGATACATACCTAGCGGCCGGTTCAGTCCATAATTCCTTAAACAAAATTTTATATCCATCCAAAGCTCTTCATACTCGCAGTATACAGTGGCGGGCAAATAAATTCATGTAAGTCAAAATTTCAAACTTTGTACAAGATTTATAAAAATTCACGAATTTCAACAAATGTTCATAAAAATTCCAAACTTTTTATTCAGAAATCTAGATATGCAGTTTTGTAGCCCATTAAATTTTAGCATAAAAGAGTGCAATCTTGCAGTAGCTAGGTCCTACCGTTGATTTTTTTATTTATTTTTTTTTTGTCGACGGTGTAAGGCAGCTCCTCCCAAACAAAGTATGTCTGTTCGACAATTCTAATAGCCAAAACCTGTTAAAATGTTGTGTCGCTATTTAATTTCCCGCCACCATACCTCGCACTATGGGCCAGGAAGGGATAAAAACTGGTCGAAATTCAAAACCATATCGCATTGGCTAAAAACTTATCCTGGGATCGGTGATTACGAATCAGGAATCAGATTGGAAAAATTTAAAATGGTAGATATTTATAATATGCCGGACGATATTTTGAAAATCGATGAGATTAATTTGAAACTTATCACTCAGGTGTTGTTGGGGTCGTTGATTAAGGATCTGCCATTAAATTTAAAAAATTCAAAAACGCTTATCCAATATGCCGGACGATATGTTGAACATCAATCGGATTAGTTTCAAGTTTTTTTGTGGTCGTTGATTAAGGATCAGACATAATAAAAAAAACCTTTACACATCAACTTTTTTAAATGTAACCCTGTATTAAATAAAAAATAAAGTGGAACAAAGACAAACTGTCTTTATTGTTTCTTTGGAAGTTCCCGTTTGCAGAGGCTGTTGAAAGACTACTGTCTGATTGTTACTAGCAAGTACAAGACTCTGATCTCGTTTATTAGACCTGGTGTTTCCACTTACTTCAATAATCCAATAAAATGTCACGAGTGGCCACGCTTCAAGCGCATTCTTGAAAGAAATTCTGGTCCTTTGGAATAATGAAGATACGAATACAGCAGCTGGGCGATGAGCGAGGACGGATCGTTCAAGCTTCTCCTCGATACGCATTTCCCTATAAACCCCGAACCGGCCAATGGATTGAACTGCGAAAAACGCCGCCTACTTTACTCTTAGTTTACTCTTAGTATAATTCCTGCATAACGGCAATGTTCTGCTGAGGTGTCTATCGATCACTTTTGGTATTGTTAAACGAGTAACGGCACGCCACGTTCGCTCTCTAATTCTCTGGACCATCAGCGTTAAAGAAGAGGTTGGCGGGTTATTACTTATGCCGACGACGTGGCACTTATCGTCTGGGGTAAGACTCTAATTAAGTATATGATGCCATTCACGGGTTCTTAAACGTAGCCAGGATTTATATGGTGCCAAATGCTCAGATGTACTCCATCGATACTCCCGCATAAAAGAGACAAGTGATTACTAGCGTTATACTTATTAAAAAGGTAAATATTTAATCCGAAATCCAATCAATAGACAGAGCTTTAGGGTCGCTTATGGTGGGATCGAGCTGAGAGTAATAATGCCTGACTACCCTCTCCGGCTTACCATGGTATAGAAGCATAGCGGGTAATTTCAAGGCTAATGATGCAATGTATTCGTAGAAAAAATCAGATTGCTCCAACTTACGTTATTCGAGGTTACCTATCCCAAACTTCCAGCGAAGGATTGATAAAGTTTAGAGTTACAATACCGCTCCATGAGAAGATAACTGGAGGTGAAGAGCACAATTTTCACAGGTTCAGACAACTAAAGATGCTAAACCGGTGGCGAAAAATTTTAAGAAGGAAAGTTTTCTATTTTCAAGATCATATAAATACTAAGGCGTCACTTCCTTTAAATGTTTTGTTAAAGGTGTACAAATATTTCATCTTTTTCAGCAAGACTCTCCTAGGTCGTAGTACTCCAGCTATTATTTCGGCAGAAGGTTGGCTTCAGAAAGCTTGAAATTCAATTCACTTGAATACAGAGCTCTTTTCCGAGAAGTTTTAAGGATCACTTTTAATTAAATTCTTCTTCTTATTTGGTATGGGTCGAGACCAAAAACTTCGCCAAATTGCATTTCTCCATTGCGGATTTGCACCATTTGTTCATCCTAAGTGCAGGCATCTCCTTCTGCACGTGACCGTTCCAATGTGTTTGTGGGATTGTGAATTGAAAAAAGTGCACCGTGGTTCCAATCTTCGGGACATGTATGCATCAGATCAACTTCTGCTTAAAACTGGCACATACGCCCGACCAAAACATTTTGGTAGCTTTTTTTCCTTCCAAGATTCAAAACTTCCCCACGCACAGCTGCTGTTCATCACTTTGTAACACTTTAATTCATCGGTGATCGTCTATCTTTCATGCGATTGTGGCAATATAAACGATTTTTATAAACAACAAAGTGGGTAAGAGCATAGCAGCGATCACATCAACCTGCGTGCCAACAATGAATATTCATAAATTATTGCACTTCACGAATATTTGTAGATATTATTTCACTCGCACATTACAAACAATACAATATTAGTCTACACAACGAGCTATAATCAATAACATTTAAGAGGCAACCTATTTAATGGTCCGAAAAGGGGGCAAAAAACAACAACCACAGTAAAGTACGAATAACTACAAAAACAAAACAAAACACTCAACAGGAGGAAAGGCAAGAAGCAGCAGCTAGGCAGCCAGCCAGCCAGCCAGCAAACGAGCGAGTCAGTCAGTCAGAGCTACAGCAAATATGAGGCAAAAATAATAGCAATTGGAGCGAACAATAGCCACACTAATGGCAACAAACTGCCGCCGCCAGTGCGGATTCTGGGTCATCAAAGTCACGAGACTGCTGCAAAAGCAACAGCAATACTTACAACAACAACAACAAGAGTAGTAAGCGCAAAGCGATAGAGTCGCAAAAAGCTACCATAGAATCAACAGAGCAGCAAAGTATGGCAGAGCCACAATTGCTGTAGCGATTTATTTGTTTTAGTTAGTTTTTTTTTTTTTTTGGTTGGACATTTTCCAACAATTTACTACAACAAAAAACATATTTCGCAGTTTTGTTCTACTACTTAGCAATCATTACACATTGTTGTTGTGATCAAATGCGATAATATAATTGTTGCCAATTGGCAGTACTCGCCTCGCTGTCAATCGTATTGTGGCTAAGAATTCTGGCTTGGACTGCGAATAGAAAGCATTATGGTACTGGGTTGCTTCCGCCAACGCAGCCACGCGATCGCTGGTTTTGTGGTATTACACAGTACACATACATGCATATGTAGTTGGTTGAGTGGATGTCTATGTAAATTACGAAGAGGTTCTATAATGTTGGGTTCCTGCAGGCTGAATACTGGTTGAATCCCAACATTGAACCCGGACTGATACATTGTCGAATCTTTATTGATGGCTCCAAAACTGACTCTGGGTCAGGATCTGGGGGTCTTTATCGATGATAATGGCGATAAGCTTCACTCTTCGTCAAACCTTACGCTTAATTGCTTTTTCAGAATTCACTTGTCCGTTTTTACTCATTTTGGTCGCTGTAGTCCCACGTGGCTTGAGGTGGCTTTTCATTCTGAAACCTAGCACTCCAAACTAGCATTTACGGGCCTGGTGAAGTTGGTCAGTCTCAGTCCGTTATCGGACATTTCGTCGTGAAGCACGATTTTTTATCGTGGCGAGGGCAGTGCTTGTTTGTTCGGTCTAGTCGCTCATAGAAGAAATCCTTGGATGCCTCACCTTTCTCTTCCGTCGGGGGCGCAATCGAGCGAGATGTCGAAAAACCGCGATTTTATCCGGATTGTGGCGAGACGCTCGTCGACAGTATTCAGCGACGGAGTGGCCTCGTAGTCTTTTATACGTTTGTCATGGTCGTCTTCAAAAGAAACGGTTGCCATCCGAGGCTGGGTCCAAAGCCGTGTATTTAACTTCTCAGATTAGCTCGCTTCCGAATGAGTGTACAGTTGCTGCCTATTTAGAGCACGCAGAATAACTATTTTTAGGCACTGCCTGGTGAACAACGATCAAAAGACTTGACAAAGCAAGTAACTTGATATTTCTGTTTATACTACGTACACTGAGAGAAAAAACACATTTTAATATTAAGAAAAATGTTATGAATTCACTGAGGGAAATAACGCATATTAAAAATGAATATATTTTTTTTTTTGATTATCGTTTAAAATGTTCGTATTTAAACATAATACTTTCATACCATACTGTGGGTTAATTCAAACTCAAAATTTGTAAGCACATTTACATGTCTGGCTGTAGCTGAGTGCACAAATATGCTTGCCACAATAGGTAAATTTCCAGAGGGTACGGTTCAAATTTTTTTTTGTCTATCTTAATTACGAAAAAGCATCCGCGAAGTGCAAAACGCTTCACTTTAATTTGGGCGTGTTTGAATTGAATATTTCCATACTAAATAATAGAATTTCTATACTGAAATTTATTACGAGTTGGGTTGGTGGTTTCATATGCGTATTATTTTTTAAATTTGGCAGAAAAACGCTAAAGGCATGTAGCGTCTACAAAAACTAAAAAAATCAATGTGCCTGGAACAGAGGTGAAAAATTGTATCTGCATCCTCTGTGACCGGAATAATTTGTATATTTTAATAAAATATTTTCATTTAGAAGTTTTTCATAGGAACACACGAACCGAATTTCATAGTTTATCCACTCCCTCTCAAGAAGGAGATACACATTATTGTTAAAATTTCGCTTTAGCCATTTGAGCTCCACAGAAAATTATTTGATGAACTTATACTCGATTTCAAGTCTGCGTAAATTAACTGGATTCAGCACTGAAATAATTTAGTAGATAATCATTCTAGAACGAACATACAAAATTAGAATGAAAAGATAGCAATGTAATAAGTACTAACATACAAACATATACATATGTATGTACTTACGTATGTATGTATACAAAAAAAATAAGCATTCGAACAACTGCGAATGCTGAGTTCAAGGAGCTTTCAATTGCCATCAGATGCCGATCAATACAGCCAAAATAACTTACATTTTCCAACAATCGCATTAGCCATTTACAATGGAATAGTACAAAATATGCAAATTGCATGCAAACCATTGTTGTTCGTTGTTTGTTGTCAGTAACAAGTGCCAACAATTCGACAAATTAACTAAGCAGCAGCAGCAGCAGCCGCAAAAACAAGACGCAAAAGTCAAAAGTCAAAGAAACAGATGCAGGAGGATGCAAAAACCAAGCGAAATAAAATAACACAAAATTAAAACAAAATATTTATTGTGAAAATTCTGTACAGAAAAACAATTTCCCATGCGACAAAAATCACCCAAGAGACACCGACTGCGACGAGTTGGGTTGGTGGCATTACTGTAGCTGTTGCAAGCGCCAAGCCAGGCGCACTTAAGTACATACACACACACTTAGGTATTTGCGGCGGCGGCATAGAGCAATTGCCATTGTGGCACTGTTGCAGCAACATGTCAAAATAAATCAATTGATTGATCTTGTTTTATTTATGTCCAATGCAATTTCGATCAAACGAGCAACAAACAACCAAGCGACGAGCAAACAGCGACCAACGAGCGAGCTAGCAAAGTGGAAAAGTGGCTGGAATGAATGACACAGAGAGGCCCGACCACGGCAACAACGACGGCCATAGCGACAGCGACGACGACGACTACAACGGATGCGCGTGCGCACTGCGACGCGCAACAAACAAATTGCGTTTAATTGAAAACTCAACAAGATGGCAACATGTGGCACTGCACCGCACCGTCTCTCTGTTGTTGTCCATTGCCCAGTTCAGATTGCGTGTGTGTGTGTGTATTGCTGCTGCTTGTTGAACGGCTAGCAAGGCGGAAAAAACTGTGTGGCAATGGCGATGGAATTCCGTCATGTCGCTGACACGCAGCGAACGCACGCAGCGTTGCATGCGGCATTCGAACGATTGGCAAGGGCAGCACCGGCAGTAAGCGCAAGTGCAATACACTGCTCGTTGTTTTTTTTTTTTTTGCACTCGATTTTGTTGGCTGATTTTCCCGTCCTGTCCGCTTGATTGGCTACTTGCTGCTGGGGGCCACTTACATTCATTCAAACACAATATATATATGTATGTATGTATTTATGTGTGTGCTGTTTGTGTGCGGGTCTTTAGGCGCGCTGATTGCCAGTGGCTGCTCAACACAATGACCTTTTTTGGTAGCCATGTGAACTATTTGCCAATTTAAACATAATTGCCTGATTGCCCCGAGCTGCGCCAAGAAATGTCACAAAGTGAGTAAAGTGTTGTTGTTGGTGGCACAGTCAATATTGGCGTGCCGATTTGCAGTGCTACTACTACCAGCGTAGTTCAATGTGATGCAAAACTGTATGGTGGGTAAATACTTACTTATGTTACGAGTACCTTAGTAAAGTTTAATTTGAGGAAGAAAATAAGAAACATAACTGGAATAAAGCTTGTCAACAACAGACCTCATAAAAAATATTCGATTTGAAGACCACTTCCATCATTGTCCACATTGAGATGTTCGTTAGATTAAGGCAACCAAAAAAGGGCTTATCAAGCATATGCTACTTGAAGCTCGACGGGAAATATGTTGCCTAACCTCGGAGTTTGATAACTTCTGAAGGGCTTTGCTGCCTATTTTACCTCTGTTTGGCTCATGATGTCTTCTGGGACTGCTGCTAAACCGGAACCACAAGCCGTCGGATTGGAAATGCCACCACTATTTGGTTTTTGAATATATGAATATACACTGGGGTGACTTAAATCTTCGAGAGCACCTTTCGTCAACAATTGGCTTCCGAATTTTCTTCTATATCATAGCAGAATTTCTGCCAAGACCCGGTTCGTTCATCAAAGAGTTTTCACTTGGCCCTCTATGCCAAGATTCGTTTTTTTTTTTATTAAAATGCTCTAACTTTACCCATCATAGAACTTAGTCCACAAGCCTTGTGACATAACCATATCCTAGGGTACTCATCGGCGGCTGCTTCAATGTCGCAGTCGTCCATCGGCTCTTACAGAAGTTGGTGCTACAGGGATGAGGTTCAGCGGTTATAAAGTAACCCGCAAATACCAGGCGTGGACCGCAAGTCGCTCTCTATGTCGGACGACACATCCGACAAATCCGCCGGTATGGCAGATACAGGCCATCTTCTGATTCATCATTTTTAGCGTCACCAGAATGCTATAGAGGCTTTTCCACAGCTTCACTTTGCTGGTCGTTCTCCAATCCAGAGTCTGCAGTGACTTTAGGATACAGTCCGACGTTAAAAATTCCTCTGGGACTCAGACCTGGCTCGTGGTCTGTTGAGCATTTCATCCCTCTGACGTCAGCACAGCTCGCCTATAGATCGCTTCCTTGTAGATGTATCGTCGGCAAGAAACACTAGCTTTAACTGTATCTGGTACGGACCTGCATCCTCAACTACAGGTGCGTCACGCAGATGCTTCATACCACTTGAAAATACCAACAAGGACGGATCTTCAGTAGTACGCCGCCAGCTTTCCGTCCTGGTGTTCTGTGTCTAAGAGTGCCAGATCGATATGTTCCTTCGACTTTGCTGGAGGCCATGGGAACGCTTTGAGTGTTTTCCAGTGCAGGATTGTTGGATGATTTAGGCTCTTAAGGTTCGTTACCAAATCTCTTGCAAATCAATGTTTTGGTTACCAGAAGGGGTGCCTTTGGCTATTGCCGGTTTCGACTAGCATGTATAGCCCTCTCAGCCATTGCACAATCTTCTGCTCTTAAGGATTCCACATGCAACCCTATGCGTTCACTGATCCCTTATTGCCTTCCTAACTTCTTTTGAATGCCAGTCACTTTAAGGGCTCCCTTGTTTGTTACTGGCCGTGCCTGAGGGTAAGAATGGAAAGTGTAAAACCAACCATTCTAGTGTTGGCCGTCATTTTGGAGATTCCCTCTGGGGGAAACACTCCGGCTGTTCTCGGCGGGGGTTGGCAAGTGAGATCAATTGGCTCTTCGGGTCTTAATTGCAGCCCACGCACCTGATATGCACTTCTAATTAAAGGGCGAAGGTATATTGATTCGCGTGATGCTCTCCGTGTTGATTAGTATCAAGTGATCAGCTCAGACTCAACTCACCACTCCTCAAATCTCCTTAACTCACCTCAGAGGTTATAAAGGAACGGCTCATGAAGGAAACAAAGAAGTACATAGTATTTAAGATGTTGTAAGTGGCTGATCTGCTTTCCTCGCATACATGCCTTACACATCCGTAGAGAGATGGCAGATTATTTCTCACTATAGAGAGTTTAAGATCACAGGGACGCGCTCTGTGAATCTACATATATGTACACAAGACAAGTTGTCATACATACATACATACATATTTACCTACATATACATATACATATCTTCACTATGCTTCTATCCAATTAAAATCGTATAGCCATGTATCAACTAACTGCTTAAAAGCAAAATAATAAATATGATTGTAATGAATATCAAAAATGTAAAATTTTTTTTGACCACTGACAAAAATATTCTCCATGGCACATTTAAGCGTAGCTAATGATATCATTTCGTAGCTGAAGCATTCATTAGTTTG
Source organism: Rhagoletis pomonella (assembly GCF_013731165.1). Classification (NCBI taxonomy): domain Eukaryota; kingdom Metazoa; phylum Arthropoda; class Insecta; order Diptera; family Tephritidae; genus Rhagoletis; species Rhagoletis pomonella. The sequence goes on from NW_023458560.1 coordinate 54,287,059, forward strand.
CAGTGGAAAATTGCACTCATTAATGCGCATATTTTGAGCAGAATACCTGCACAAATACTCGCACATACTGAAGTGTGTTGAAGAAAAAATTGTTTCGAATATAAAAACCATATTTCTTAGACAAAAATCTTACGCACCGGCTGAGTTTCACAGGCGCCGCCGCCACGGCCGCCACTACACTGTCACCGCAACCGTCAGTGCCGTTAATTGATGTCAGACGTGATTTTCCGCAAATTAAAAGCGAAACCCCATTTTTGGCAGCTCATTAATTTTTATCAAATCAATTCAAAAAAAAATATATATATATAAATATATATGTGAGCGGCGGAACAGCCGTGTGGCTATGCTTGATAATTGCCAGCGCGCTAGTTGACAACACCCGCCGGCGGCGCCGTCACAATCACTTGCGGCACGGCACGGCACGGCACTGACAAAGTGAACGCCGCAGCCGTTGAGTTCATAATTTTTCCTTTTTGCTGACTAAGGAAAATCAAAATAGCGAAAAACTCAAATCAAAAACAAAAACCGAAAGGTTTTCCGATTTTTCCACGTGAACGCCTTGTCGAGCTAATAATTTGGCAGCGATTTAGTGTAGAGTAGTGTAGTGGCGTGGCGGTAGTGGCTGCTGCGGTAACGGTAAAATCTAGCGCCAGCTGTTATGTTCCGCATATATTCGTACATATAAATATGCAATTTTGTTTCTATTAATGCAATTGTTGCAACTAGCAGCCGTGTGGCAGCTTGAAATATGTATGGCTTATATGTTTGTATGTATGTACATATGTGTATGCATATATCTTAACGTTGATAGCGTAATTTATTGTCTGTACACTTTGATTGAAGTGATTTGCTCGCAAAATTGACAACTCACTGAGTTTTTACAGTGCACATACATATGTATGACAGTGTATACATATGTGTGTGTGTGTATATAGAGCGTGCGCTTTGTGACTTTTGATTTGCTCTACCACCCGTTTGATCACCGATCATTCGCTTGACTGACTAACTAACTAACTAACTAACTGGCCGTGTGACTTACTGACTGCCCGCAATTGTGGCATGAATCATCGGCTGTCAGTTGGAGCAGTTGCTGCCAAAGACTGCTGCAAAGACTTTTGAACTCGGGCAAAGTGCAGTTGAAATTTTGCACCAGTGAAGGTATAGGACGGTCTGTCTATGTAAACCCTATGGCATATTAAAGTATGTCTAGACAGGACTATTTAGTTCATGTTAGAATAGTGCCAGTGTATCATGTCTATTAGTGCTTAAAAGCGCACTGATGAGTTCACCATATCCCCCCCCCCCCCCCAATAAGTACTGAATATGATCCCTCACTAATAGCCGCCAAAAGTCTTCATAAGTAGCACAGCCGCAAAAAAGGTCCTTTAGATTGAGGAAATCAAAATTGTTGATGCGGCACTAATCATATTACCTCATTTTGGAACTTCCGCTTCAGGATTATTATACGATTTCGAACTAAGGAAGTATGGGACACTGAACGGGGAATGATGGTATTACCAACTACACCGATGACTCATAGATGGACAAAAGAGTTGGTGCTGGTCTCTATTCAGATCAGATTGCAGATCAGGCAATCATATCGCCTGCCTGATTACTACAGAGCCTTTCAGGCAGATGTCTGTGCCATAGAGGAGGTTGCTCTTGTTTGTCTCTAGGGAAAGTCACTAGATTTGTTGACAACTAAGAGACATTGAAAGGAGGCATGTTTTGGCAATTTTTTTTTGTAGGTTTAATGTCAGCTTCGAACAATTTTTAACAGACAAATTTGTTAATTACCTTCTGAAAATTTTTGTACTACCTTTAGCGTATGGCATAAATAATTATAATTTTTTTAGATCATTACTGAATGAAAGTAGCAAAAATATACAGAGTTTCTTTAACTAATGAAACGTTGAACAGAATCCCGGTTCGCAGACAAAAAAAAAACGTTTTGACGAATCGATCAAAAGGTGAAACATTTTTTCGAATTGCTTAACGCAACCGACCAAAATTTTCTTCCGGTTCACGTCACTGATCGAAACCGTTGGAATCCAAATTAGTGAAATCAAAAATTTCTTGGAAATACCGTACATCGCTAGCATCAATGAGTCACCTTAACGGCGCTCTGTGTTTCTAGGTTTCTTGACACAGCAATATCAAGGAGAACAAAGTAAGCAATGAGATGGTTACATACGGTTTGGAAATGTAAGTATGTAGATCAGCGAGGCGGAACTTCCCACAGCCATAGTTTTCTTGATAAATTGAGGAAAATTTATGTGCAAATGAACGATGAAACCACCAAGACGACTTTGAAATTCCAAGGCCTTTATAGGCAATTCTTAACAAGAATCTAAATATGGAACTATTGACGTCATCACGTGACACCGAGCTAAAGCACCAATGCTTCACTCCTACGATATTCCGTTCTAGCAGTTTACCCACGATGTCTAAGAACTGCAACAGATTATTCCACTGGCTAAGAAGTGAAACTTTAGGAGCACATACCAACGAGCGTAACAAGATCCTTCTGGAGGTTCATGTACAAAATTAAAGGATGAAACTAAGCCAGTCCACGCTGGGTATGAATAGCTAACTGATTGAGTTGCTACCACAAATGCTGGACGACACACTACGTATATTGTGTAGCTCTCTGATGTCAATTCTGACAATCGCTACGCTAAGTCTTCGTCGCCGAAATTCTCTAACTGAAAAGAAGTGAAGCCGAAAAGTATACAGCATGGAAAATTAACAGATGCAATGTGTAATCAGCCAAATCTGGCAGTGTGAGGGATATGCTATATGCTATTCTTTTGGAGAAATTATCGATAGCGAATCCAGCTGCACTACTAAATATGCGGCTGTGATAAGTTCAGGGGCAGGTATATTACGTTGCCTACTTTTAGGCAAATTTTCCCTTTTTTTTCTTTTGCCGGCGTGGAAAAACTGTTTTATTTTATATGATTAATGTGACAGGGCCTGAGAACCAAAAATAGTAAGTAATGAGAGAATGGTAAAAGCAGAATATACAGAAATAAACAAATTTTATTAATAAAAAATTTTACTAATATAAAATAGGAACAACAGTAAAACTTTTACTTCCGTAAATTGCATATGGCTGAGGGTTATTATAAACTAGATCGCCCTCACCCGCTTCGCTGAGTGTATGAAATTTTTGTAAAATTTATTTCAAGAAAACTCAATTCAAAAACAGGAGGTTTAAAATTTGTTTAACCATCTTCAAAATGTTTTCAAACTAAAACTTTCTTAAACTTCTTATATAGAGGGGGCGGTGAACCTGCCATAAAAACCGAATTTTTCATACCGAATATCTCTGGATATGTTCATGGTAGAGTACTGGAACTTGGTGCGGAGATATATCAAATCAATCTTATACGCATGGAGAAAAAAAAGAGGGCGTGGCGCCTTACAAACGTATATATAATGCATCTGTAGGTGTGTTTGTGAGTGAAATCCTCCTAAATGCTCGGACGGATTTTAACGAACACTTTTTATTTTAATATTGTGGCTTAATACAATTTATGCACAAAGTTTTTTAAGAAAAATGGAAAAAGCTACAAAATCTACGCTGTTAAGTTATAATTGCAATTTCAGAGATCACCACATCTTCTCGCCAGACTCCTTTGTCTAGATTTCAGCAGAAATCGAACCGGCATTATCGATGTGCAAAGTCAGCAACGCTAGCCGCCGCGCAAGAAAATGCGTGATACCGTCAGAAAAAAAAAAAAAATATCAAAAATCAACGCGATTTGTTAGCAACTTCAAACTTGCACCTACTGTACTAGAATTTAATAGGCTATGAAACTGCATACCAAGAACTATTCTAGAAATTTAAATTAAAATGCTTGGGATTGGAATGAAAAGTTTGTGTAATTTTTATAATTTTTGTACAAAGTCTGAAATTTGGTTTGAATCTGGATTTGTTACAAAAATAGCTATTCTTTTATATAAAATTGATAAACATTAAAGAATTAAAAGATAAATAGTCAAAACTGTTCAAAATATTGAGGTGCTATCGTTATGTCGCGTGCTGTTTTTTAAGTTAGTAATAAAATGTTTTTTTGTAGGACTAGTCCTTATACTCAACTATTCTAAATTTTATTATTACGTTATCCTATTTATTGTATGTATGTATATTGTATTTGTGTCCATACACTCCCAAGTCGCACTACTTAGTGCTTGCTGTAAGCTCAGCTTGACAACCACTTACTTTTTCAATATTTTATAATTTATAATTAAATTGAAGTGCTGCTGCCACCCACGCAGCCATGCGCTGTGGTGTTTTCGGCGCTACCCTGATTTCTAAGCAGCGTTGATGGTGCATTGCTGCTTTTTCTGCGCCTGCTGCTGCGCCGCGAATACTTCATTCTGTCAATTTCTAATTCGATATCCACTTAGCATTGTTATATATTTTTTTTTTATTGACTTTTGGCGAAATTTAATTGCCACTTTTTGTGGTTTGTTGCTTAGACACTTGCAAGTTTTTAATTGAAGTCACGATATATTATTCTTTGTATATCAGGAAATATGTAAGTATGAATTTATTATTGGAGAAAGTGGGGCCTACTAAAAAAATGTAATTGTAATGTGTGAAGAAATTGACGAAATAAAGATAAATATGAAGAAAAAGATGAGGATGAATATCGATATAAAACTCGGCAGTATTATCGATACGAAAACTGCTTGATGTCATATACGAAAAGGTAGCACCATCAGTCGGCGCGGTTAAAAGTGGGTCTGAACTAGCTAAGCAAAAAACAGAAGCAATACTTACCGCGATTCGTAAGAAACTAGAGGAGGTAGTGCTAAAAATTGGCGACCACACCATCACGAGGAAACCAACAATTAAATACCTGGGAGTGCTGCTAGACAAGCGTCTTACTTTCACCGCCCACTTGAGCTATGTGAGAGAGAAAGCAGCTGCAACGATCACGGGACTATCGCGAATAATGCTTAATACGCGAGGACCGCAGCAGCGCAGGCGTTTACTCTTAGCGAACGTGGTTAAAAGCCAAATACTGTATGCGGACCCAATTTGCTCAAACGCGGCACAGTGTCCAGCATACTTCCGCGGAGTGAACTCAACATACCGTTTGTGCGCGCTCCGAGTTTGCAGCGTCTTCCGAACAGTGTCGGACGAAGCAGCTTTCGTAGTCGCCAGTATGATACCCGTAGCTAGACTGGCGAGAGAATCGATCGATGGTCCTTGCATCCACGCCGCATACTCTAACTCAATTAGACTGACGTCAAGCCCGGGAAAGCAGCACTTCGGAGTGACAAAACAAGCGGAATAGTAAGACTATAGGTCGTTGGACCTATCGCTGCATACCAAATTTGGTATCCTGGCTTCATAGAACGCATGGCGAAGTAGATTTTTATCTGAGTTAGTTTTTGAGTGGTCATGGCTGTTCTAAGGCATACCTGTTTAAACTCAAGCATGAGCACGACCCGTACTGCGACTTCTGTAAAAAAGGCGTGGAAGAAGACGTCCACCACTTATTCTTTGAGTGCCCTCGATTCCATTGGCAGTCAGTAGTCGACTATATAGTAGAAGGAACTGAGGGGCCTAGAGAGACAGCGGCGTATCACCCGTGGTTAAGCCAAATTCTTTGCATTGACGCGGACTGGAACCAAACTATGAAGTTCAGCAACCAAAGCGTAGGCGCGGACTGGAACCTTAGCCGTTCCAGCCGCTCGAGCGGTGCGGCTTAGAAAATTATGCTTTTAGACCGCCGCTTGAACATGAAATTTACCAATTAAAGCGTAAGAGCGGACAGGAACCTAGCCCGTTCTAGCCGCCCAGGTGGCAGTCTCGAAAATTTGTGCAATCGAAGAATAGGCGCAGACTGAAACTTAGGCCGATCCAGCCGCCAATAAAGTGCAGTTTCGAATTCACACAATTTTTTTTTTTCTTGAGAGTTTTCTTAAGAGATTCGTACTTAGCTTTTTACATTAAAATGACCAAAATTTAGCTTGGAAGCCCTGAATAAGCAATTCCAGGCAAAAGCTGAAAATTTTCGGTCCTGCTTATTATGTCATTAAAAAAAAATTTATAAAAATAAAAATAAACTTAATAGCACAGTATCTTTATTGATCGGCATAAGCACAATAACGCCACCCCTTATAAACTTTTTCGCCAGATTTGAGAGCATTTTTTGCTTACATCATATGTGCTTACATATCTACATTGTACCTACCCTAAACCCCTACACATGAGCCAAACTTAATAAAGTAATTTACGCACTAATAACCCAGTCAAGTGTTGAAATCTGCATAAGCAACCGTAGAATTATGTGAAAATATATACACACGAGTATACAGCAGGCAATTTGTGACTAAAAGCCTAACAAGCTGCCGCCGTTGATTGGTTGTTTCGCTTGTTGCATGCTAATGTAGGGGCCGACTCACCGACTCCCGAACAAATTGTCGGTCTTTAGCGCAAATAATGAATGCGTTTAATTTGTAGCAAGCACTTTTCTTGCAATTTATTTTGCCATACACATTTATTAAAAATCGCAAAAAATATGTTTTCATAGAAAAAGTGTATGAACATTTTGGTAGGCAAGTAAATTGACAAATGCTGTCAGCATCAGGCGACGCCTAAAGTGAAACCGTAACTGAGACGTGAACTGATGCTGCCCGTATAAATTTAAAGGTGGCGAGGAGTAGAGAAGTTATACGTTTATTCGACGGAAGGTGGCCTGCTGTTGGAAGGGGCAGTACAGCAGGGAGAACGCTCAGCAGGAGTTAAATTTTTGAAAATTTGCATTTTAATTGAAATGGCACGCAGATATTCATACAGAAGTTGTATGTATGTATGTATGTATGTATGTATATAAATTGCTTTATTGAACCTACACACAATTTCTGGAGTGCAGGCGCCCCATTTGTGGCTTATTGTGCCAAAATATCCAACAACGTCAGCGTTAGTCATCAGCGAGATTGAGGTCTACTGTTAGTAAGAGCACTTTTCAAATTTGTTTCACGTAGAACATCTTTGGTATAGTTATTAGCATTGTAAACTACATTGACCCTTACCAAATCTAAACGAACTCTGTGCATGCCCGGAACAATGGCACATCCTTCTATTCGAGGTGTCTGCTAAAGCATTTATTGTCCCGTATGGAACTGTGGACGTCCGATGCTTTTCACTTATTTTATCTCTGCGAAGCTGGTGAAAAAGCGCGTGCCCAAGTGCAAAGCATTGCCTGGAGAGCTGAAAATTTACTTAGGAAATGATAAATCGATACCTCGCCTTCTCCATACAAACACCGGTAAACTTTCAAAATTTCGAGTATATAGCGAAAACCCGAAAAAATGGCAAAAATCGCAATTTACTCGAAATTTCGAGGGCGTAAGGGTCAAACGGACCTCGGCACAGTGCTTCCCTTTCATATAAAATGTGGGCAAAAATAGAATTATGGACGGATTTAAATGAAAATTCGCTTCTTAGTAAAATTTAGGACGCTAAATTCAAATGTTTTTGGATAACTTTCAAACTTTCACTGTAAATGCAGTTTGAAGTAGACAATTGAGGCTTGGCCTGTAGATGTGCAATAAAGTTTTTTTCATTTTTGAAACGGGTTGCCACCTGTTACAAATTTTGTTTAAATTATTTAATAAGTTAAATGAATTAGATTATGCAGTATGGGTATCAATTGAAACGCTTACTTCTAAACGAGACGTAGAAGGGTTGCCACATGTTTCAAAAATTAAATTCACTTTAATTAAGGGAATAAGGTAACTGAAATATGTATATCAATATTAGTATCAGAAAAATGAAAGAATTTGACATATTTAGCAAGAAATAAGTGAAGAGTAAAAACATTCCTGAGTTAATTTAAAAGTCCAGTAATTTAAAAGGAATGTTATCAGAACAAATCACTATTATCACTATTAACAATGTATGTATTTGTAATAAAATAACAAATACGATGGCATTAGCCTATGGTTTGACGTAATTATTATTTTAGTTTAACTAAATTCGACTTTACAAACAGGTGGCAACCCTCTTCGTAATATTTTCAAGCTAAAACCTTTTTAAACTCGTTCGTTTGACTCCCTTATAGTGATACCTATCTAATTTAATTACCTAATTCCTTTAATTAAAATGGAATTTGATTTTTCAAACAGGTGGCAACCCTCTACATGTAGTTAACACACATCTAGATTGATACCCATCTTTAAATAATTCATTTAGCTTATAAAAAAATTTTATTCTAATTTTTTAACAGATGGCAACTCTAAAAAAAAAACCTTCCACAGATCAATTGTTTTTCTCTTATACCGCAGGGACACCCTGTGTTTAATTTTATTCCAAAATTTTTATTCCTGTAATTCTTTACTATCTATATGGAATAAAAAAACGTCAAAGCAACATTTTATTTCAAAGAAAGTATTTTTGACATTTTTTTCCGTGAAGAGCTTACGCATGGCTATAATTTATTTGTTTTAGGGAAATTTCTATTTAATTCTTTTTAGTGGATAAATTACCTTTACAAAAATACCAAATATGTTCAAATTGCAGATAACAAATTTTTCGATTTTTGCTAACTTAGGTGGCACTGTGGCTCGGACTCGAACGCAGTGCGTCGAAATAGTTGTCGGTAGTGAGTTTGGTTTTAAGCACACACAATTTTTTTAAAATTCTTGTAAAATATTCAACTACTTCTTCTTCGAGTTCACTAGGATTTGAACTCACAACTTCGGCGTTCAAAGCCAATGGTCTTACCCACTGAGCTAAGTTCGCTAGGTAAACTGTTGTTGCTTTTTCCACTTGCTAACATTATTCATAGAGCGAAAATAACACTGGTCTACAAATTTCAACTTTTTTTCTGCGAATAAGACGGGAC
>NW_023458560.1:54310928-54334063 GCF_013731165.1 Rhagoletis pomonella
GTCCCGTCTTATTCGCAGAAAAAAAGTTGAAATTTGTAGACCAGTGTAATTATTTAGAGGTCGCTCAAAGCGCTCAAAGTTTTCCATCTATTTTATGTGGGAAAAAAACAACTTTTTACAGAAATGATATAGAATTTTTGAAAATCAATATTTGTCGATCAGAAAACTGTGGTCCTCTTCGGGGGACTTCCAGTAACAATACCCAGTTGTTTATTTAACTATTTTGTATTACTAAAGATTTTTTATTTATACCCACATTGAACTGTCTGGCATTTTATGGCCAGGCACTATGTAAAAATGGTTAAATGAATAATTGGTTATCATTATTGGGAATCTCCTGATGAGAAACAAAGTTTGCCGATCGAAAAATATTGATTTTCAAGAATTCAAGAATGAAAAGCTGTTTATTTTCCATATAAAATAGATGGAAAACTTTGAGCGACCTCTAAAAATTTTTGCTTTCAAAATAAAAAAATTGGGGTATATTTTTTCGGTATCGAACAATCCTATGGGGTGAGAGCATAAAAATTCCGACTTTACTTTTCCACATGCATTTTTTTTTGACCACCCTAGTGCTGGTGCTTCTGTTGCTGCTGTTGACATTGCTGGTATTTAACAATTCAATCTGTGGTCTCTCAATTCCGCGTATAAAGGTATAAACTTATCAAAATAACTAATAACAGCAACGTACATATGGACATACATACAAATATACTTAAATGTCTCTTTACGCACTTGTACATATGTGCTGTCGGCTTTTTACAGCTAATTTTCTTGTCTCTGATAAATCAACTTTTTATGGTTTGCACCGTTTGTTTCACAACTTTCAGTTTATTTTTGATTTAATTTAATTTAGTTCTCAGTTTTCTTGTTCCTCTTTTATCTTCTCGAAAATGGTTGGCGTTATATGAATGTATGCCTTTATTTTTGGTTTTAATGAATCTTTATTGTATTCCGCTGGAAGAGATTCTAATCGTGATTCGTGTGAATTTCGTAACTGGAGTAACAAGTGGACATTTTATGTGATTGCTTTTTAAATCTGCTACTGCTGTGCCGTTTTTGTGCGTAGCCCCTTTCGGATAACTGCACGTTCGCTGTGTAGCTGGAAGCTTTTGCCGTTGGCCAACAAATGGTTCTTTGACCAGAAAAAAGTAAATTTTTTTTTAGTTGAATACGAAGAAAATGACAAAAAGTTGATACAACGAATATTTGCCTAATATTACACATTTTGTTCATTTCATACTTAATATTAAGTTTTATGCACTTTACAGAAAATATAATTTTTTAATAAACACATAAATATAGAGATTATTTCATTTCTCTTAACCCTTTAGGTTAACAGGGCAATTCTGGCCACTGTCTTGAACTCACTACAGTCTTTCGAAAGTCTAATTGAAAGTTTTGCCAACGAGGTGATATTAGCGCTTTATGTTTGTCTTTTAGCATTAAGCTTACTTAAATTTAAATGAAATTAAAAAATATATATCGGGCCCTAAAAATATATACGTATATGTATACAAAAAAATAAAATCAAAAAGTAATTAAAAATATAGTAAAATGAGTTTTTAAAAATTACATAAAAATGTTTTTTCTTGACAAACAAATAGAAAAAAAATTAAAGAAAATTGAATTAAAAAAAAGAAAAATAATGTATTAAAAAAATCAAATGAATGGAAAAAATATATTTTCAACTTTAAAACAAACTCTGAAAATTGAAAAAGAATTAAATTAAAAAAATGCGAAAAGAATTATTAAAAAAAAGAAAAAAATTTATCGAAACCGGTTTGCCTCCAAACGATATTTGACATGGAATGACGGAAACGCGTTCGAAAACGACAACAACCGAGAAAAAAAATTTGTATGAGTTTCAAAAATTAAATAAAATTAAAAAAATTTTTTTTTTTAAACAATACAATCTTAAAATTAAAAAAAAAGAAACAAAAAAAATGGAAATTAGACAAGTAATTTTTAAGCAAAAAACAAAACCGACTTCAATACTTATATAAAAATTTAAGAGTACCGTTAATTTCTTCATAATTGAGTGATCGGATCTAAACGAAATTAGTACTTTATGTTTAGTAGACCACCGCTGAGGTACCGCCTTTCCCTTAAAAAAAATAATTATAGAAATCGGGTAATGTGGTCCAAATTTATGCGGTAACATACATAAAAAAATATTCCGACGAATTGATAACCACCTCCTTTTATGAAGTTGGTTAAAAAACTGGATCAGTTCAGTGCCTTCGCCTTGACCGGCGGACTTCGTTGGAGATGCTGTACAAGAAATATTTCCTTTGAATTTACAATACAAATATTAATAATTACTAATAGAGAAGCACACCCACAATAACTGCAATCATATACACTATCAGCTAATAAATATATGCCATGATGTGCATCTTCTAAGAGTTAGTATTGGACCAGAGCCATCTGTCACTTCTTTCATTCACGTTTACATATCTTTTTTTATACTTCCGAAATTTGTATTACTTTTAGTACTCATCCTCGTATTCGGCTTCGTGTCCATGTTCGTCTTCGCATTATCTTCGACTTAAATTCGACTATGCAAACAGGTGGCAACCCTAATTAATATTCTAAAAGTTGGACGCCCATATTTTAATATTTCCTATGACTTATGCATGTGTTTTTTACACTCGAAACGTGTTTAAATTATCTAATTTTTTAATTCAAGTTGAATTTAATTTTTTAAACGGGTGGCAACGTACCTACATATAGTTTATAAATAAAGTTTTTTTTCAAAGCCACTTTGATTGATATCCTACCCTTTTGTATGCATTGAATTTAACTTTATAAACAGGTGGCAACCCTCTTCAAAATATTTTAAAATCAGATCCTCTTCGGTCTTACACCCATATCGCGAAACACCGCAGCGGTAGTCCCATACATACATATTTAATTTTTCTAATTGCCTTTATTTAAGTTCAAATTGATTTTTTAAACAGGTGGGAACCCTCCTCCAACATCTGATTAAGAAATTATTATTATTTTTTAATTGTCTCGATGGATACTCATATTGTAATAATTGACTTATTAAATAATGTCAATTTTATTTCTTATCAGGTGGCAACTCTTTCATATGTATGCTGCGATCAGCTGATGAATATTTACCTTCACCTAAGCATGCTTAGACGATATCAGCCAATACTTTCCATATACCAAACGAAAGAAAATAACTTGATTTTTTGATTAAAGAAAACAAAAACAAAATCATTTGAGCGATTTTCGAGCATTTTGGCAATAAATAAAATTAGCAAACTTTTTCAACATTTTTTTGCCTCAATGCTAAATCTATGGCAAATTTATATAAGATTTGTACCCAATAATATACGTACATATGCAAAACCGAAGTTCCTGGAGCACTTTAAAGGCTCAAAATAAACCAATATTTACCGTTGTTTCTCGAACTGTCAGCAGCTTTTTCCGTTTTTTTATCGTTTTCGCATCGCTAGTAATGAGTTAATGGAGGATTTTATGAAATTTTTTGTGGCAGGGATTTGTAGATGGCCAAAGTCAATTGGCTTAAGGTCCCCGTACCTTTACACGGTTGGACTATGGTTCGAGTCCAAGTCTAGAGTCCAGACCTCGAAGGGCAGTGGCAAGCCTTGGGGTATCTTTTTTGTCATCTCACAAGAAATTATCTGCCGTGACTGAGTCATATTTTCCGCAAATGACCACACATTGCTTGGAATACATCTCTCTGCTGCACTACATTGCGAACGATGTGGCCATAAGCACACAAACAAACATTAACAAATCATACTTGTTTACATGCATGTATGTACATATGTATGAATGTACAGAGGCATACACCAGTTAAGTCATTTTGATGCATGCACCATTGCGTTTATGCCACTTGGCATGGCATGTCAGCATCAACATTTACGGCCAAACACTTCCGGCACAAGGTAGCAAGTACTTATGTATGTGCGTACGTATGTATGTGCATATATGTATGTATGCTGTGGTAAAAGCAGCAAATAGGCAAACAATGAAAAACAAATAAACCAACAACAATGGGACCAGAGCATGTAGAGTAGCGCTCACAGCGTTGAATGCGTCAGCAAACATCTGTAAATGCGAGCGTTATGCGGCTTTTGTGTTTATTCTCACGTTGCATGTCACCTTCTACAACCGCAACAACAACAATATGGGCAACAACAATAATGACAGCGCCAACAAAACGAATATCCATATTTGCGTTGTAATGTCGTAGCCGCCAAGCGCCACACATTAAATGCACAAACAACTCTATTGCAACGCCACCCCCCCTCCCCCCTGCCCCCGGTCAACCCCCGCACCTATTTCGGTACTAGCACAAATATGGCAACATATTTTATGGCTTGACATTTGTAAATATGAATAGCAAAGCAAGCGCGCACATACAAACATACGCGCCATGGTGCATAAGCGCATACATAAATACATAAATATATGCGGCGTATTAGCCATTGTTGCAGCATGTTGCAAGCGCCAGTGCACACAATTGTCGCACAGTTGCAGAGAAAAGCTATAAATACTTGAGTTGCTGTAGTTGTTGTTGTGTTGCGAATTTTACTACTAGCCGCTTGCTGCTTTGTAGCTATTGTACTACTCGCCGCTACACCTGCAGCTGCAACTTTTACTTGGTCGCTCAGCAAATTTATTGGCTTTTGATATGGTTTTGGTGTTTGCGCGCGGCACCATGAAGCGTGCAGCAAGTTGCATAAGCGCGCTTACAAAGCAAATAAAAAAAAAAACGAAGCAGTAATTGTATGCATAATTGTTGCTGTTGCACACACACACACACACACACACACACACAAACAAATGCTAATATTAGCAGGCAAAGTGCAATCGGTTAAGCATAGCTATACTAGTTATATTTGTGGGTATGTAAGTATGTATGCAGTTATGTGCAATTGTATTTTATGCTTGGCATTTTTATGGTTATTTGTGTTGGTGCAGACATAAAATGTTGTACAAATTAATTAATGAGTGTTGGCGGCAAATTTGTTGGCTGCAAAGAAATTGACCAAAATACGAGTATCTATGTATGAACGTATGGACTTACAGATATGGCCATATGGCTTTTAGAAAGTACTTTTGAACGCAGCCGATAACTAAATACGTTGAATTGGATATTAATTAAAAGGCAGGAAAGAGATTGTTAAATGGTAGTGAAAGAAATGCATTTGAGCACAAATGTAATGCTGTGCGACAATTTTATGGCAATTGAAACCAGCCCGGCCTTTGCCAATATTTTCTGAATGTATACACATCCAATATTGAAATACTTGAAGGATTTTCAAAAGTAAGATTATATTTTTATTTTATGGCCTAGTAAAGTTTTCATCTCCCAACCTGAAAAGTTTTCAAAAAAGTAGAAAAAATGCTTAAAATAAATGTATGAAGGAATTTAAAGGTTAAGACATACATATACAGTAATATTTCATGGGAAATATTTTCGTAGAACATTTTAACCCATTAGCTGCTGCCTGAAAGGGTCATTTACTTTAAGAAACCTATCATTAAGCAAATTTTCAAATTTTCTCTCAATATGGGTATCAAATGAAAGTGCTTGACTGGTAGAGTATAGTTAACTATGAAAAAATTCCAAATTCAAGATGATGGAGACCACAAAAGGGCGGAATGCATTTTTTTTACCCATTCAATATGGATATCAAATGAAAGAGCTCGACAAGTAGAATAAGGTGCAATTTAGAAAACGAACATTTAGAAAACGAAATAAAATGGCGGATCATATAATTTAGGCAGTCAATATATTAAAACTAAATTTGACGAATCTAATTTGACAAAATTGATTAGAATCCTAGATTTCGCCTTTAATTTATTAGCTGTCTAAACCTTATGATGCACCATTTTTTTCTAAAGTGAAATATGTTCTACTTCTCAGGCACTTTCAGGTGATACCCATATTGAGGGAATTGGAAAGAAAATATGCAATCCACCATTTAATGTAGGCCACCATCTTGGATTTGAATTTTTTTTTTATAGTGCATTGCACTCCACTAGTCTAGCCCATTCATTTGATGTCCATATTGAGAGAGTTAGAAAAAAACATGTAATTCGCCATTTTGTGACGGCGGCCATCTTGGATTTACATGGATGCTGAATATACACAGTTATATTGTCGTCAGAACCAAAGATGTATACCAAATTTCAGATCAATAGGTCAACAAAAAGTGGGGAAATTTCAATTAATACTTGATTTTACCCAAACAAGGGTCGAAACGAACCCACACGGTTGAGAAATAATGGGTTAAAATATTCCACAAGCATATGTGCAAATAAATATTACTTTAGGCGCTCAAAGGCAAGATTGACGGTAAATATGGCTTAAAAAGAGATTTTTTCAAATATTTAAGATCAGCTTGAGACCAAATTAGGAAAATTTCAATACACTGTAAAAAAATTGTGATGTTTCGGGACAAGGGGCATGTAGTTTGATAGTCTGTTAGTTTTGACTTAATTATTATTTTTACAATTGTTCACTTTTTACGTTATCGAGCTTTAAAACTTAGACTCCATTTTTTTACTTATATTCCAAGGCTTAAAGAATAAGCTGAAACCGGATAGATAACTTTTTTTTTCCCAAATGTCAAAAATCAAAAGTTTTAGAGATAAATATGCCCATATATGTTTCCTTGTAGCTTAAGATTTCTTCGGAAAATTTGCTTAGAATTAATTACACGTAGAATCCTTCTGCGCTATACGCGCATAGTTGTAAAATCTTCCATTCAAATTGACCCGCTCTAATGTTTATATGTATTTCCTCCCATGCTCATGAGAATAACTTACGTACAATAGTTTTCGCATTATTTATACACGAAACTCTAAATAACGCAGTAATATGCAACTGCTGCCAACTGTCTCCTCAATCAAAATAACTCATCCTTAGCAAATTCCACTCAAATATCCTTCATCTACAACGGTTGGTGAATGTTTCGGTAATGTACGAGTATTTACGTATTCATACACATGAATTTGACTTTCTTTCATGCTATTTATCTTTAACATACACAAACATACGCACAAACATAAATATCTTTGTACATACGATATTTTAACTATATTGGATTTGTGTGGCATATTTTAGTATAAGTAAGTACTTATAGTTGTTAGGCATCATTGTTGCATGCAATTCTGTGATAATTTCTACTTTGTGGCAGCAACATGATCGACTTGGGCGCGTCTAACATTTCGACTAGGTCACATTCCTGAGTGAGTGGAAATTACGATTGTATCCATTTGAGTGAGTAGAAAGGCAAGAGAGCGTAAAAGTTAGAAAGCTTTGAATGGTAAAATTAATTTATGCAAAATTGTCTACATAAATTTGATAGTGAAATAAATTGAATCCGTTAGTGGTATGTGATATTTTTTCCTAATGGAAATCTATTTATAATTAACTATGTATGTGTGTACTTGAAGTCTGTCAGCAATTTGAGAGTAAACGATAACATACAAATATATATGTATGTACATACATATGTATATTAGCAAGAATTTATATTTCTGGTTTTAATGGGTTCGCGACTATAAATAATTCATGTGTTCAGATAGGTATGATCTATAACTCCCGTTTAATTATCTAGCTTCTGTAATGAAATCTAAGCTAGTGGAAGATCAATATGGATTTTACGATTTTGTTCCAGTCAATGCCTAAATCGTTTTTTAGGTGTACGTAGGGTTCCACAGTAAAAATTAGGACAACTTTTCTAACGAGCCATGGCTAATCGATACAGCTATGAAATTTTCTCACAACTTAGAGGAAGAGGTGGACGTGCATACCTAACTCAAACAATTGAGGAATAAGTCCATAGATTATACATACATATGCCATCGATAGGCTTTTGTGATCACAATTTCACCACAATGAGTTTACTCGAGTTCTTTTAACCCTCAGCAATCATACCGGCACTGGCTGCTTAGTTCATATGGAAAATATGTCCTTTTCATGGTACTGATGTTCCGTATTATAAGAGGGTTTTTCAGATCTCACTTACACCCTGGCTGCTTGTCTGGTGTGTAAATGCTCCAAGTAGGCAAGTATGTACATTAGGGTGGCCTGAATAAATGTAACGTTTTAGAATTGTTCTATACCGGCACCCCTATATTTTTCTTTTTTGAAACCAAAAAATATTTAGAGGTCGCTTGAAGCTCTCAAAGTTTTCCAAGCATTTTATATGGGAAAAAACACCTTTTCGGAGAAATTGTTTAGAATTCTTGAAAATCAATATTTTTCGATCGGAAAACTCTGTTTCTCTTCAGGAGACTTCCATTAATAATAACCAATTGTTTACTTAGCCCTCCCTGTGGTGTACTTCTATGTACGCCTCGCGCAACCTCGTATAAGCCCCATTGCGCCGAGGTCTTTCTATAGCTCAGCATGTTGCTTAGCCAAGACCAGAGCACATACTGTACCTCTACTGACATAATTCCTTAAACATATTAGGGCTTGTTTCGAGACAGTATTAAACGCTCCCGCTATACTATATCTAGAAGGACTCCTAAAGAGTATTCTAAAATTTTGTTTTCCGCCCTTGAAAGTATGGCCGGGAAAATACCATCAATGCCTGACGATTTAAATTCCAAGAAGGTTTGTAGTATTTAATCTCTCTCGGAGTTACTTAACCTTCCACAGTCAGGTTTGGGCCTTCAGCTTCAATTCCTCTCGGAGTCGTTTAAAGAGAAATTTGTTTGCATTTTCTTGAACTGGCAAGGAAAATGTTTGCGGTTATTCAGACTTGCAAAATAGCCAAGGCACTCTGGCCTGACTATTATAGGATGAACTAGATCTGCTTAAATAGTAGATCAAGGACAGAAAAAGTATGGGCAAACATGCAGACCTAATGGGACTTCCGTATGACAGAATTTGCCGCAGCTGTCAACTAGAAGGTGGCGAAAAAGTGCCCAGAATTTCTTTTACGAATGCGCGGGTCTAGAGGTCAGGTTCTACTATAGTTCATATACGCAAATGCGTCAGATTATCAAGATGGTTTGACCGAAAAATCTAGATATACAATTGTATTTAGCATTATCACGAAAGTGCATCAAAAATCAAAAACCCTCTGCGGAATTTTTATGCTGCCACAACAACAACAACCTATCAAACATTTTCTCTTGAAGATGTATGCCTATGCCTATGAAACGCCAGCTCCATCAACATCATCTAGCGCACATTGTTGTTGAAGCCTCCAATGTTGCACTGTCATCATTAACCACATTAACCGCCAATTCAAGCAAGACTCACCTGTTCAACGGCATAGCAATAGCAAGTAATAATGACAAGTACATACCTACCTTGGCGTACATGAGCGCAAATAGACGACAGACAGGCAACAGTGAAAAATTTCAAATGGTTGTGGGATGTTATTCGTTGCATAGCAAAGCGTTTCAACGCCGAAAGACGACGACGACATGTTTTGTCTAAATAAGACAACTCTGCCTGTCGTCTCGTACAGTGACAATGATGCCAAAATGATAGCTGATGCTGATACTGACGATGATGCTGATGCTGATGGCAATGCTGACAATGACACTGACAACAACACAAACACTTTTTCGGTGCTGCCATATAAAGCGAGCGATCGAGCGGGTGAGCGACTACAATACACTTGTTAAAAGCGCTGACAAGCGCAAGAGCCCAGGCGCAGGCGAGTGCATACAAAAAACTCATACAAGCACAAGTACTTAGTAAATATCACACTGTGCATCGTCTTCTGTGCTTATTTGTGGTTTTTTTGTTTGCTTATTTTCTCTTAGCAGCTCACACACAGACGCGCACGCGCACACGCACACTTGGCCACCTTCTTTTGGCCGCATTTGAGCCACTTGGCGCACTTGGCAATTGAAGTGATCACTGCGGGCATTTGAGTTTTACATCACAAGATCATCATGACAGCCATGACAACTCAAAAATATTGTGAATATCGCTTTTTATTACGCTTGTCATTTTAGGCTGGTTGGCTGACTGGCTGACTGTCCGACTGGCTGCCTGGTGGTAGTTGGCCGCCTGCTTGCTGAGTTTCATTTCTCATTCAGCCTTCGCTTACATTATCCATTCTTCAAGTTTTTATTATTTACAACGAAGCCGTTTAGTACACGGTTTTTTTCACTGTATATAGCCGCGTTTGTTTGTGTGTGGCTGGTTGTGTGTCGCTTTGATTTTCATGCGCCGCATAAATGCCGTGAAAGCGTTTGTTGTGGTTTTTTTTTTGTTTTGTTTTGCTTTCATTCTGCGCGCTCAACCCAGCTCAACTGGGGTTAAATTTGATGACCATTGTTAAGGTTGCCATTTGTTGTTGTTTTCGTTAATGTGCTGTCATTTTTTCACCGCACTGTCTTCATTGCTATTATTGTTGTTTTTGTATTTGTTTGCTTCGGTCGTTGCGTTACAGCAGTAAAATTTGACGGTTTGTTGCCTTTTATGGTTTAATTTACCACAAAAGTTGTCGGTCGCAGCAGCAGCCGCCGCTTTTTTTGATTGCGTTGACAACAACAAAGTGAGTGAGTAAGAAACCAACAGCAACAATGGACACACTGACAGCGTCATCATCTTCCCCAAGAGGTCAAAAGCAAAAAAAAAGGCAACTGGGGGCTGATATGTTTGTTTGTATGTGTGTGTGTATGTACATATGTTTGTATATGTGAATATATGTTAGCCAAATCTTAAGTGACCACCCGTTCCAATTGGTCTACAGGCTGCTTCTGCACCATCCACCAGTGGCGTGGTCAAGTGGTTGCACGAGACATACATATACGTCACTCTACAACCCCCTCTGCCATTATAACTGTCACAATACAACAGCATTTTTGTGGCCGAATGATTCCAACACAGGATAAGAGAGATCTAGACCCCCCATATAGCAAAACCTCAAAATCTTTCGGCAGCGGAAGGTCGCTAGAGGGTTAAAATGTTGTAGGAAATTATTCGCCGGAAAATTTTACAAGGGTTATTCTCTGGAAAAATCTTTTAACGAAGAAACCAAAGGAACAATGAAAAAAATGTGTTCTTGAAATATGCAACAACTTTTATATGCTCTCTTTTGATAGAACTGGTCTTCGCCCAGCGGTTGAAATTCAACCATTAAAATTAAAGAGAGTTGAGGTGAGTTAAAGTGAAGCGAATTGGAGCGAAGTGAGTTCAGGAGAGGTGAGGTGAGTTGAGATGAGGTGAGGCGATTTGAAATGAGCTGTGATGAGTTGAGGTGAATTGCGTTGAACAATATAATATAACAAAACATAACATAACATAATATGGCATAAGATAACACAGCATAACATAGCATTAGACAACGAGACATAACTTTACATTACATAGCATAACATAATATAATACAACATAACATAACATTACATAACATGACGCACCTTAACATAACATAATATTATGTAACATAACATAACATATCTCATTATTCAGTTTTATGCTAGTACTTCAACCAAATTTGGGTGTCAAATATGGTGCGTAAAATTTTTTTAAATCGTCGAATCCATTGGAAACGTTGAATACGTGAATCTACGCAGTTTGGTGACACAATGATTCGATCAATCAAATCGCTATGCACTCAAACATATCAACGGGAAAATTGGGCAGTATTGTCTCGGACGTTACAGGTCCAGCTCTTCCCATGGTCTCAAACTGCTAATGTGCCGATTGTGTCCTATGCACCCGTAGCATGGTGACAGAAGACACTGCAAACAACTGCCATACTTCGTCTAAGCAGACTGCAAAGACCGTGCCGTGGCTGTACAGTCGCTTCTGGTATGGACTCTTCTCCTTATTTTTATACAGGAAAAAACAGCTACGTTGGAGCTGCATCTTCCAGAATCTAACGACGGACTTTTCAGCAAGAAGCTTCATGGATGCATTCTTGGGAAGATACCAGGGTTGGAAATATGCGGAATCTTTGATTCCATGGCTAAAGGGGTGGTCGCCTTTGGCAGAAATTTCCAAGTGATAATCCCCGATCGCGAAGGTTGGCCCCCTGCACTTGATCCCAGATACCTATACTGGTACTCAGACAGTTGAAAGACAGAGCAGGCGCACCAAACCTGCAATTGCCATGGGAAAACGGCTCACGGTTTTTTAGGCTGAAATAGTCGCAATATTAAACCTTTTATCTTTTCCGATAGCCAAGCAGCCATCCGGGTCCTTTCAAGCAGGACTAAGAAAGCCAAGCTGGGTGCAAGTTAATTGTGGAATCGAAGGCAATTAGGCAATTGGCACTGTGGTCTCAGTTGGTCCTCTTCGACAGCCATAATTACTGAGTGGGGATACTCTCAATGCGCTTAGTACTGAATTCATGGAATGTCACGAAAGAAGTAATACAAGGCTTGTTGGGGAAACAACGTTCTAGCAACTAGGATGATTCTGTTTCAAAAATGCTACAATCATTTCCGAAATTGGTGAAATAAGGATGCCCTTTCAGGGCTAATAAATCTAGGCATATTGCAGAAGGTTATAATATCTGTTAGCTTTTGTGGAAAAATTATCTAGCAAAATTATTATTTATCCCGTATTTTGCTGCCATAAATATGGCCATCGTATAGCACGTACATAAATATGAGGTAAACTTGTGCGTTTTTTCTTAATTTTTTGGACTGGGTTAGGAGAGGATGTATATAGGTATTCTGTAATGAAGTTCCGTCATCTCCTGTGAAACTTAGTTCGAATATTAGATTATCAACCATAGCCAGCTAAAATTTTTTATAATTTGGCACAGTTTAAGCTTTAGTTGGGTCACCCTAGCACAGCCAACTAAAAGATATAATTATTTATTTTATAATTTTATTTCACGAGTTTTCACCTGCTAACGAATGGAATCTATTTAAGATAACCTTAGATTATCAATGTCTGCTATCCTATCTTCACCACAAATCTGTGCAAATATTTCTATGGCATACATGCCTAGGTCCTCATATATGTAAAACATGAAAAAAAGTGAAATTGTTTATGCATTCAAACATGTGCTGCGGCCACAAGGTAAACAGAAACAACAAAAATTCTGTTGGATACCAAAACCAAAATATTACAATAGAAATATTTAGTAAAAAAATTATCTTAAATTTATACACAAGTACTCGCGCATATATGTACACATGTATACATATATTTATATTTGTGTATGTAGATGCATGCATTTTGTAAGTATTTATTTACATTCACAGATAAAAGATGTTGTTGTGTAGTTCAGGTGCCGTGTCAGAAATGTCGCACGCGTTATCTCGGTTAACAAAGCAAACTTGTAGAAAATATTTATGTACATACATACATATGTACAATAAACATATATTTGAACTACATACCTCTAGGTAATCAATTTGTGAAAAATAAATTCCCTGGACATCGGCAATTTTTTGTATTACCTAACAGTTTGCTTAAGGATTTAGATTGATTTGCTCTTACTCGCATTGTAATTTTTTCTTTACAAAATTTGTGTCTTTATGTCGCCATTAGAAAAAGCCATATTTATTTCCTCAATGTTAAATATTTTTCTAGTGCTAATTGCGATAAAATAACAGGTAACACATTTGGTCACATTTAATTTCGATAAGCACATGGAAGGCCGACTGAAGTGCACACACACATGCACAAATACATTAAATCGACGACTGAAGTGTTTTTGATTGTTTTACTTTTTTAATGCACCGCACCATAGTGGTGCCGAAATTGAATTTAGTGTTCAAAATAGTTCAGAGCCTTCATTTTTCAAATCGATTTGATTAATAAAAAACACGTCGGCCAGATCCACTGTGTGCTGTGCAGAATAAGCTGGGCGGACAAAATTACTGTCGGATATTTTTTTGGATATAAATCCGTTTTTTTTTCAGAAAATGGGAAAAACATAATCAGGGCTATCACAGAATCCATCGTAGCTTCGATTTTCGTGAAATCTACGAAAGTGCTATCACAGAATCCGAATGGCTACGAACGTAAATTCGAAATTCGTAGAGAGCCTTCATTGAATCCGTTCGTAATGAAGATTCGTACAGATACTCTACGACGAGATTATGCTGTCGGAACAAAATTTAAAATCACTCAATCTTAAAAATAGTGGAAGAAAGCTGCATTTTTTTTAATATTAAATATTTATTATACTCCAAATTTGTTATAGTTTGATATAATTCCATACAATGCCATACATACATACATATGTACATACACGCATTCATCTGCTATTTAGACGCTATTTAATGAATTAATATTTTGTATGAATCGAGGAAATAATAATTTAGCAACAATTCATTAGGAAATAAACCTAATTACTTTAATATCATATAGTTATCGGCATAACTTTGCTTCTCTTCAGAAGACTTTCAATACTAATACATAAACAAATGTTTATTTTACCACTTTCTAACACTAACGATTTTTTTAACAGTCTCCCCTTTTGCATTTTTTTGGGGGTTTGTGCGGACTTATATAAAATAGTTAATACAAAAAATTGGTCAAATAAGCAATTGGGGATTATTACTTGAATTCTCCTGAAGAGAAACAGAGTTTTCCGATAGAAAAATATTGATTTACAAGAATTGTAATTGTAAACCATTTCTACGAAAAATTTTTTTTTTTCCATATAAAATACATGGAAAACTTCTAAAAACCTCTAAATATTTTTTGATCGCAAAACAAAAAACAGGGGTATATTTTTTGATATAGAAAAATGTTGTTCAAACCCTTATTCAAAGATTTTACGCTACACCTCTGCCGCTTACTACATTAAACTGAACATGAGCCATACAATTGCTGTAGAGCTGGACACTTGGTAGACAGCCCCCCAAATGACGTGTAATAAAAATGTTTAATATGTATCTGGGGGCATATGCCGTTTTTCATGTGTGGCTATCATCCGATTTTGTTGTTCTTCTCTGTTGTCATTTTTAAATTGTCTTCATCATAATCAGCTTCCTCTTCTCGCTTGCATTTGCCATCATTTTATATGCCATTTTCGGCATTCATTTACTCGTTGTCCAGTGGCTTTCAGTGTTTTTGATTTAATCAGGGGTAACATTGCGGCAAAT
This sequence comes from Rhagoletis pomonella, assembly GCF_013731165.1. NCBI lineage: Eukaryota > Metazoa > Arthropoda > Insecta > Diptera > Tephritidae > Rhagoletis > Rhagoletis pomonella. The sequence continues at coordinate 54,325,974 of NW_023458560.1, forward strand.
GATGATGATGAACCCTCCCCTCTCCTCTTCTACCGAAGTTTGACTGCTGCTTTACGGTTTTGAAGACTTTGTACGAACTGCTTAGCTGTTCCTCACGCATTGTTGCGTTGCTGCGCTGGGTTAATTATTACATGTCAACGGGCTGTCAGGTTCTTTTTGTAGTGGCGGCTTTGCTTAATGGCGGCTGACAAGTGATTTGCGGCGAATTATTCGCTTGTGTTTGCTTTTTGGGGCACGCTGGGCAGAATATTTGCTTATCCACTTAATTAATTTCATATTTTTGTTTATTTTATTTTTATATTTTTTTTTTGTGAGCTTTTAATGAGGCGAAAATGTGGTGAGCGCGAATTTTGTTGCGGAGATGACACTCGAATAAAGTAAATTCAATGAAGTTGCCAAGCTCATTGATACTTTGCGTTGAGTATTTCTATACTAAAAGTACGAGTAAATGAGAAAAGAAGCGCGGCTTCTTGGGATAAATATCAATGACAGGGGTAAACTTGATCATCAAGGAGGGCTGGAAAGCATTCCCGATGCTCGATAATATATTTTCCAGAGAGGCATGAGGCATTGATTCTAACACTTGACCGCCCTTACAGAAGCAAAAATAAGAATTAACTGATCAACGGCAGATGAGATAACCGTGCAGTAACAGCACAAGAAATATCCAAAACGGAACTATATGTACAGTAATGAAACGTTGACATCCCCAAACGGTGGCCTGTTATCTCCGAATGTAAACGTTGTACAATGAACATGGACACCAATGATAAAGGCCATTATGAAGGCCTGCTTTTTTTTAAATAACTTTCAACCTAAACACAATTCTTCTAGTCCTAAATATAACGGCACTGTCCTGAAAATGCACAAGCGAAAAATGTTTGCCAAGTAATCAATATTAGAGTTGCGCTTTTTTCAATCTCGATGTACGAGCTTGGCTTTCTCTCTTTGCTTGCAATGCGGCCCTGGAAGGATCATTTCTCTTAAGGTTTTGCAAGTACAATGGGAAGCTTCTCAAGTAAACTGACCATAAAGCTCCCAGTATTAAATTGCCTTCAGATTGATAACTTTAAAAAACTAGACTAGGTACTTGCAAGTTCGAAATCAACGAGGCTTATATCGAAAGGCTCCAGGAATCTTCCAGACTCCAATGCGTCCTTTGCGGAATTTAAGTGACGATTCGGTGAGCTGGACAAGAAGTACTCAAAATTTTCCCAACCTCAAGCTCTTTAAGTCAGCGAAATCGGGTGGCATTATACCTGCATAGTTTCAAAAAACTGGGGGTGTCATAATTTACTGCGGGTGCTTTCTTCGACATCGAGGGAGCTGCTGGTAATATGCTTCCGCGGGCAATCGTTAACTAAAGTAAAGCTTGCAGTCGAAACGATCCTAAATAAGCTTACATATCGAGCTTTTTGTGATAGATGCAAGCATCCAGAATAAGGTGAACTCCACCATTTGACCTCTTTTTGTGTTGCACTCATAAACGACCTGCTACAGAAGCTGGATTGGAGCGGCTCTCGTTTTATGGGTAAATTCTTGTATACCCTTTGTGGTGTGATGTAGCGTAACTTGATTCCTTGACTAAGGAGGTTTGCGAATAGTGTATACGCTGTATACCCTAGTAAGATGGAAATAGTCTTGTTCACAAGTATGTATAAGAAACCTCACGCCACTTTTTCCTTAGTTGAAGGAGTTCGCCTAGTGCTTTCCGTATTACTTAGAAGCTACCCAATTATGGCTCTTATCTTATGTTGAACACTTTGCCTGTCGACTTCGTAGATAAGGCGGCTGTAACAAGGGCTGCATTCAGACTAAGAGGCACCAGGTGTTTACCTGACACAAGATATGGACAGTCTAATATTTATGATGGCTTTGACTACATCCCTGATAATACGATTCATGGGAGGCTAGACTGGCACCAGTATCTTTTTTTCCACTCGCGTTCGTATATTTAGGTATGAGTGGGAGGAAAGGATGAATAGGTATTAATTAATATCACTTTTTAAGCTAATAAAGTTAAGCGGTTGAAATTCGATTCTTTAACTAATATATTTTCTTCAAAATAAATTTTGCAAATATTCAAAGAAAATTCAAGGACAAAATTTTAAAAGGACATTTTCCATACACATAGGTACGTTCTTATGCACCAAATATTAATTTTTCTTTTAAATTCTACAGAAATTTCTCTTTTATTTGATACCCACTACATTGCACTGAATGTTTTTTAATCCTTTTTTATATTATTCACATTTTTTACATTTAGAAATAAAAAAAAAGTAAGTGCGCCTGGGCCACACCGGATAAGTGCAACTTCATAACCAATATAATCTTATAAGCTTAAGCTTATATTTTATCTTTTTTCTATCTTTGTCGCTACCTCTACCCTTTACGCTCTAAAATCGATAAAAATATCGATAACATAATCGGAAAAATATCGATAACAAATTCGAAAAAAACTATAACAATATCGATAGCAAAATAGACAAAAATATCGGTAACAAAATCGATAAAGATATCTACAAAAAAACCAATAAAATATCGATAAAAATTCCATAAAAATATCGATAATAAAATCGATTATTTTATCGAAAAACATGATTATAAATATATTAATAGCAATATCGATAAATATGTTCATAAATATATTAATAATTTCTCTTTTTTATTTCGATAAAAAATATCAATACAAATTTCGATTTTAACATCGATAAAAATGTCTATAACAAACACATATCGATAACAAAATCGATTATTATTTCGATACCAATATCGATAAGTATATCGAAAACAATATCGATAAAAAGAACGATAAGTATAACAGAAATTCCGAAATAGATTCGAAAATCGTGAAATAGTCCCGCAAATTCCGAAATAGTCTTGAATCTTCCTGATTCAGTTCCTAGAATCCCGAAAATCTCATTACCTTTATATTACCGCCTTATTCTAGAACCCGAGCTTCATAATTCGTAATTCGTAGCTACGCTAAGATTTAACATAACATACCTTACTCATCCCTTACTCATACCTTACTAGTTGACATTTCCATTAGCGAACAAAAGACTTAAGACACAAACTCGTAACAAAATAATCGAAGAATTGCATTTATGCACCTACAGAGGCGCACATTGCAAATTAAAACGAAAGAAATGTAGTTTTCAATCTAACTAACGCCGGTCTATGCCACACACATTGCAGATCGATACATGAGAATTGCAACAATTCTCAAGAATTGAGAACAAAAACAGGATGCAACAAAGGCATTCAGGAAAAAAAGTACATAGATGCTAGTGGAATAAATCACAGTGCTGCTGAATGTATGTATGTCAGTAGCAACAGCGAAACACCCACAGCGTTGGCGAAAAAAAGAAAAACAAAAATGAAACTGAAATGCATATCAGTAGTTGAAATTCCATACTAGTCTTCGTATGTAACAACTCGACAGCCATGTGAAAAAATATTCGAAAATTGCACTGCACTTGCCGCACTGCTGCTGCTGCTGCCCTGCCCTGCCCTGCCACCACATGTTGCTTGTTGCCGCTGCATGCAATTATTTGCCACGCTGTGCGCTATTTTTCTCATTCTTTGCCGCACTCATTGGAATTTATTGAAGCTGCTGTTTGTGTTTTGTTTGTATGTATTTTCATTGTAATTGATGAACCTGTTAAGCGGAAATGGTAACAAAAAAGCGCGCAGACAAAAACCCCCAAAAAAAAAAAAAACAAAAGCGAGCGCTCTTCTGTGTATTCACACAAGCAACACAATGCATACAAACACCATGGCTGTGAGATAATCTTGTGAATGATTGTTGAACGTTGTTGGAATTGGAATTCGGTAAGCGTTGCGCTGAGCTGAGTTGAAAAGCAGAAGCATCAAAATACAATTGACCTGACCAGCCTACGAATTTGAGGATTTGTTTTTGTTTTGAATGCAATGTATGTATGTGTGTGTGTGTGTAATTGTTATTGGCAGGCTTACTTACCTGCTACCTGTTGCTTGCTACTGCGTGCTAGTGAATTAGTTTTGCTCTGTGCTACAGGTGGAAAAACGGTGAGGTGTATTATTTTTGAAATTTTAGTTTGGTGTTGGATTTCATTTAATTTTGGTTTTCTTTTTTAGTAAGTTCATATCACTCCGAGGGAAACAGCTAAAAACTTATTGCGAACAAAAAATTCTAGTATACTTCTATTTAGAACTCAATTTCTATGGAAGAAAGAACAAATTTTTGTATTTTTATGCCGCTGCCGCTGTGGCTAAGTGGCTAGAGGTGCATACTACCACTTCGTAAAGCTGGGGTTCGATCTCTGGTTCGAGCAAGATCTAAATTAGAAAAGGTGTTTTCTGGAAGTTGCTGCCCTTCGACAGGCAACGACCAACCTCCATCTCATAAAAATCCATTTGCCGTCTGGTCTGTAGATGTGCAATAAGGTTTTACTTTTTCGAAAAGAGTCGCCACCTGATAAAAAATTGCATTCGAATAATTTAATAATCAATGCCATCAGATCCACTCCGTTCGTTTGATTTTCAAAAGTTAGGTGCCAAATCAAAGGGCTCTGACTTTAGGTGTGCAATAAGGTTTAACTTTTTCGAAAAGAGTTGCCACCTTTTAAAAAATTAAGTTCAAAATAATACACGAAGGCATTCGTTGTTCAAAAATGGGGTGTCAGATTAAAGCGCTTGGCCTATAGATGTGCAAACTGGTTTTATTTTTTCGAAAGGAGTTGCCACCTGATAAAAAATTGCATTCAAATAATTTAAGTATCAATGCCATCAGATCCACACCGAGCGTTCGATTTTCAAAAGTGAGGTACTAAATTAAAGGGCTTATGGTGTGGATGTTCTAGAAGGTTTTACTTTTTCGAAAAAAGTTGCCACCTGTTAAGAAATTAAGCTCAAATTAATTAAAAAGTTAAATCAATTATTAAATATGGGTATCTATCGAAATGGGTTTTGAAAAGGCTTCATAACCTAACTATATGTATAGGAGGGTTGCCACATTTAAAAAAAAATGTAATTCAATTTTAATTAAAGGAATTTGGTAAGTGAATAAGGTATCGCTATATGGGTGTCATACAAAAGAGATCTAAGAAGGTAGTAGTTTGAAAATGTTTTGAATAGGGTTGCCACCTATATGAAATATTAACGATGGGTGTCAAATGAAAGAGCTTCAAGAAATACTTAGTTTAACAATTTAGAAAATTTTTGATGTGTTTGAGGGTTACCCCCGTTTAAAGGGCTAAACTAAAATTATTTATTAAGTTAAATGAGTTACAAACCGATGGTTATCAATGGAAATGGGTTTAAAATCCTTTATTTAAGAACTAAATTGAGGAGGATTGCCACGTGTCTAAAAATAAATTCATCAGTTATATGAAATATTTATAACAATGTCGGACGAAAAACATTTAAGGAAATTTTAGTTTGAAAATAATTTTTAAGACGGTTTCCGTCTGTTTTGAAAGTGGTATTTCGTTTAATTATACATAAGTTACATTACGAGTGTTAAGAAATCTTTAAGCTGACCATTTGGTTTTTTTTCGTTGAAAAAATTAAGCTCAAATAATTTAATAAGTTAAAAGGATTGTCAAAAGATGGGTATCAATCGAAATGGGTATGAAAATAATTTATTTCTAAACTGTATTTAGTAGAGTTGCCATGTGCATAAAAAAATTTAATTCAACTTAATTCATCAGTTAATTGAAATATGTATAACAATGCCAGGCGAAAAATTTTAGTTTGAAAACACTTTTAAAGGGGTTGCCACCTGTTCGAAAAGTCGAATTTGTTTTACTTATACGAAAGATACATAAATGAAATATCGAAATATTAGTGTCAAACGAAAGAGTTTTGAGAAAACTATAGGTTGATAATATTTTTAATTAGAGTTGCCATCTATTTGTTTTGAAGGTCATCACATCTGCACCGTTATTTCGAATTTCCAAAATGAGAAGTCAAATTAAAGAACTGGGATTCTACATAGATGTGCACAGGTTTTATTGTTTGAAGTTACAGGGAGATTTGAAATTTGAAGAAATGAAAACCGCACCATGCGAGACCTCTCATCACTGAGAAATGGTTTAGATTAATTACATATTAGAAATAATTTTAGAGGTTTTTGAATAGGGTTTCACCTGTTTAAAAAATGTAATTAAATTAAAGAAGTTACTTGAATCAGGTCATAAGCGTATGTTCGTATATTCACTTTATAGCTCATTTAAAATATCATTAGCAATATTTCACTTTTCAGCCTACAGGTTACATGTAAATGTATATGTTTGTATCTGTACTAATGAATTTTAGATAAGCAATTTGTTTGTATGCAACAAACTCTATTGTCGTCAGATTTAGACTTCACTTTGTTTGTTGAATCAAATCAAATGTTTTCGTTGCTTAGGAGAAAATTTAATCCTCTTAGCCTATATCATATTTTAATTACTTTATAGCCAAAACTAATGCTGGCAAGATCTAATAAGTATGTTTGTAAATTAAAGTGAAATATTTGATTTTATAATCGAAATAAAAATGTTGAAAAACTCTTATTGTTCATCTCGTACAAGTTCTAAGTTGTGGCAGCAATAACAAGATGTAGTGAAGCAGTATAAAATGCAGTCTAATGCAGGCGATAAGAAGTGCTTGGACCAAGTGTTGGAAATTCTGCTACTCATCGATAAAAAACTGTAGTAATTTCGCTAGAATAAGAATTTTTTTTTGATGTGATCGTAAACTGTCACGCGGAAACAATGGCGACCCTCAAAAGTAGTATAAATACGGTGACCATCTGTTCTGTATTGTACGGGACGTCCTCTTTTTTCGTCAATTGTCGTGGAAATTTTTTTCAATTCGTACGGGACGCCAAATGTTCTGTATGTATTTCTTTTAATGTCCCGTATTCAGTATTTTTAATCAATTTTTATTTTTAAATCTGAACGCTTGCGATTCGAGTTGAGGAGCACATACATAGATGATTTCTGAAGTTGTAATTTTGCGGAGAAAAACTGGGTATTTTTGTGTGTATGAATGTGGTTGTCGTTCAAAATTGTAAGATAATATTTACTAATAGATTTTCAAGCGGTTATTTCGTTGAATATTCTGTGTGTAGCAAATCATATTGAACAGATAGCAGCAGTAGAGCAGCTCATTTGACTTTTTCGAGAATCTCGTCTCTTAAATGTCATTCTTGTCATTCATTCATTCATTCATTCTTCATCAGCGTCTGGGTCGTTGTAGAGCTGAGGGTCGGCAGACATTTGTCGTTTTCAATGACAGAGATGTCGTTCGCCTACGCCATAATTGTGGCAATTTCTCCTTCCAGTTTGAAGAGAAGCTTGTCAACGAAAAGCGTTCAATTAAGTGACGATACATAGTAATCCTTCTTGTGACTATTCTGGGTACTATTTATTCGCCTGCTTTCGCTTGAAACATAACGATAAAATTCGGAATATTAGTCTCAGTGATGCCCAAGTAAAAGAAGAGTAGATACCTTGGGTCATAGCATATTCTGCTTTAAATAATAGGCTTCCAAAAACTCAGTTGTTCTCTATAAATGGACCCGCCATTGTCATCTATTTATTATTTCTACTTTCAAATCAACATCAACATGCAGCAGCCATTCATAAATCTGTAAAAAAAAAAAATACTTTACGCTACCGCCTCTATAGCCCAGAAGTAATCCTCCACACCAACAAAACGCTCAGGCACCCATTCCGATGGTAGCGTGTGAACCTGCAGCAAATAGGTAGCATCTTCCCAACGAATCATTTACTCATTGCACTCGTAGTGTTTGATATTTGGCATTTGCTTTGTTGTTGTGTGTGCGCTGCGCAGCTTCATTATTATTTTTTCTTTTCATATTTTTTGTCCACTGACCGTTTTTCGTTTATTTGTTGTCTGATTTTCGGCAACCAATTTTTTTCGTCGGCTGTCGTTTTGTGGCAATCGCTTCTGCCGTAATTTTTTAATTTTTTGCACCACCACTTCTACTTCCAAGAAATTGAGATGCCACACTCATTGTCAGCGTGCCGCTGTGGTCGTCGTCGGAAGACTTCTATGATATCTTTTTATTTGTTTTTTTATTGCTTAGTTGTTCCAGT
>NW_023458560.1:54334073-54334186 GCF_013731165.1 Rhagoletis pomonella
TCTATGATATCTTTTTATTTGTTTTTTTATTGCTTAGTTGTTCCAGTTACTTATTTGCGGCGACTTTGTTTTCATTAGTTGAAATACACAGTTTTTGGGATATTTTTTTTTTT
>NW_023458560.1:54334586-54335606 GCF_013731165.1 Rhagoletis pomonella
ACGGCGCATTTGCTTAAATTATTAGCAGATTTAAGCAAAGCACTCTCAATTCTTTTTTGACTCCATTTTATTTATTTTTTTTTTCATTGCCTGCCGTGTTGTTTGACAATTTATTACTGTTGCCTAATAATCCGACGCTGTGGGTTTGAAGTTTCCCCGATATTTTCGCCGCCGCATCGTTGCGCAGAAACTGTGATCTTTGCGGTGTTTTTATTTCGTTTTAGATTTCGATTTCGTTTTAATTTCTAATCCCTCCGTGTTGTCATATTTTTTTCGCAATGTCTTTTACAATGTTTTAATGCCAATGTCTGCTCACTAATCTTAGCGAAATCGTTGTGTACCTGCTTCACAGCTTGCCCAACTACTAAATGGCAAATCTTTAAATATTGGCTTCGATTCGCCTGTTTTATTGCTGAGTTGGTACCTATAAAATATTTGTATCTATGCTTGCCAAAATCTGGTTGCTTCACAAAAAAATTGTAATTTATTTGTTTTAAACGCTACACGCAAATTTTTTTAATTCCCACGCAACAAAGGGTAAAAACTGTAAAACAAATCGTGATTTTCTCACTCTAGTTTGGCAAAGCTTTACTAATTTTGATGCGAAAGCCCCAATTTCAATATTGTATCACTCGTAGCTTATTGCGAATATGAAACCAAAAAATAAAAAATAAAAAAATGGCTTACAATTTTCACTCCTACCCTTCAAGTATACTTTCGATTGCTTGTCTTTTATTGTTTAATGCTTTTGTAAACCTACAGATTGGAAAATGTAAATACTAAAAGTTCCACCAAGATTGCCTTACTCTTTACTTTTTTTTGTTAATTGGTACAGCTCTGTAGAGTTTTGGAGGAAGTTTTTTTAAAAGCCAAAAACTGGGGGACTTGCTTCCGATGAAGATACGCGGAATAGTTATGGTCGGCGCAAGCAGTTTTTACAAGCTTTTATTTAACTTCACTTGTATGTATGTATGTATGTATGTATGTATGTATGTATGTATGTATGTATGTATGTATGTA
>NW_023458560.1:54335616-54418761 GCF_013731165.1 Rhagoletis pomonella
GTATGTATGTATGTATGTATGTATGTATGTATGTATGTATGTATGTATGTCCTGGAACTTTGCAATCAATATTTAACAAACTTCCCGACGAGCTACCGACTTCAAACTTATCTCAGAACTCGAGGACAATGCAATATAAAAGATGACTTAATCCGCTAGGTGGCGCAGGAGTCGAGATATTTGTAAAACCTGCATTTATAGTCTGATTTTGTTCATATCTAGAACATATATTACTTATATGAAAATAAATAAATCGGAAAAAATTTTGCCGATAGGTGGCGCAGGAGTCGAGATATTTGGAAAAACCGTATTTAAGATCCGATTGAGTTCAAATTTAGAATGCTTATTGCTTACATGGAAAAAGATCACTACAGAAAAAATTTTGGCAGCTATGTGGCGCGTGAGTCTATATAATTAAAAAATCGGTATCTGTGCTCCGGTTTGGTTTATATTCAGAATATTTGTACATATTACCTATTTAAATTGAAATATATTGAAAATTGTGTTTGTTAAGGTCAAATCTAGCACGTTAGGTAAAAAGTGTAGCTAAAAAGCAGGGTGCGGATAATTTTGGTCGCATTGAAAGAAATGGACAGAATGATATTAATTGCAAGATTTCAAAAGACTAAAAAGTAGAAAACAAAATTCTAGTTAAAAAACTAAAAACACGCTTTTATTACAACAAGAACTAAAAAGTATAAAATAATTTATAGATATAGCGATTCCGTGTAAGAAGAATAGGAAGTTCCCTAACTTGATTTAATTTAACTTTTTTAAATTAGCTAAAAATAGAATTAAAGTGATTGGCCCGTTGTCATAGTCAAAATAAAGTCCACTGTAAAGTTTGTTGCAATTTTTTACAGATATCGCATTGAAAATTATGTCAATATGCTGCAACTAACTTTACAGTGGACTATATTTTGACTATGACTACGGGCCAATCTCTTTAATCCTATTTTTAGCTAATTTAAAAAATTTAAATTAAATCAAGTTAGGGAACTTCCTATTCTTCTTACACGGAATGGCTATATCTATAAATTATTTTATACTTTTTAGTTCTTGTTGTAATAAAAGCGTGTTTTTAGTTTTTTAACTATAATTTTTTTTACATTTCTTGTCATATTGCAAAAAGCTGAGCAAATTCCTATTGACTCAAGTTTATCACTTGTAAGTGGCCTCATCATCTTACACCTTATGCTTACACCCAGTGCAATAAACGCATATCGCACACCCATGGTCTGGTCCGACCTACTATGTATAAAGTGTATGAAAATGCAGACATAATTTGCTAAGTTGTTAAGTATAAGTGATTAATTATAAAATATACCCAGTCGGCTCCTCATGAGCGTTTCTTAATAAACACCTTCAGGAAGAGATTGCCCAATAAGACCTACATTTTTGAAGCTTTATTGGAAGATCTTCCAATAGCGCTGCTATTCGAAGACACACGTGGTTTTTCCAATGCAACTAAAGTCGTAAAGTAAAAGAAAAAACTCACAGTAGACGCATTAGTGTGTGTCTTCTGCAAAGTTAAATTAAAACTGTTTCATTATTATTTCATGTAAATTTTTCTCTGCCAAGGCAGCTGAATCAGAAAGCCTGGAAACTCTGGCCATTCGATACAAAATGAAATGCAGTAAAGAACCGAGCACGGATGGCCTTTCGCTTCAAAAGATCCGAAATAAGGGCTCCAAGAAGGCCTCTTCTTTCTAATTTTGCCAACTAGGGCAGTTATGCACTTATGGACCTAGATCTGGAGGGTGTCGATTCTTCCCTCTCCCCCTAATCCAGGGTGTCTTGCGTCACCGTGCGCATTGGATGGTTACAGTCATTGGATGGTTTCCGACTGTATTCTGACGGCACTACTCGACAAGCAACGACAGATTTACCGCGGCTCGGGGCTCTGCTGGGGTCGACCGTCATTTCCCCTTACCTTTATGCTCAGTCGTGGAATGGTTTCGGCTAAGTAGGAGACTAACGAACCAAAATAAAATTAAATCTAAAAATGAAGTGGGATAGAAACGTGGCAAAGACCCAGTTCCTGAGGATCTGAAGGAAGTGGTTTAGATGGAGAGAGGAAACACTGGCTAGTGGCAGTGCATAGAGATGAAATCCCTGACAAGCCGTGGGCCAGAGCTTGGGCTCCAGAAGAACCCTCGAGTCCTCACGAGATCTTGAAAATCATCCAGATCTCCAAAGACACACTACCAGCCCTTGATTGGAAAGTAGTGAAGGTCAGCGAGGTTAGGGAGAAGCAGCGTTACGTCACCTTGGTGATAAACGAGAAATCTGTGCCAATCCTCGCAGACCGCAAAGGAGTCCTTAGCTAACGCTTTTACTAATTCAAAACCCCAAAAGGGAATTAGTGTAAAATGACAGAAATGGGAATCACCGTGAGTGAACCCGGGGCTAATGGTCTTCCGCCTCAAGGCGGCCTTATTTCCGGGACAGAAAACGATTTCAGCGGTCCTGGCCCTGCCCCTTCCAAGGAGGAAAAAGGGGTTCCCGAGGTCGCTTATCCGGTGGTGAACTCAGACTCTGCAGAGGAAATAGGGAGTCACACGCAATCTGTTTCCGGTGACGGGTCTGTTTTTAACCGGTGGACGAAAGTATCTGCCAAATGGCTTAGGCGGTTACTGCGCCAAAAAAGAAAGAGAAGAACGAGAAGTAAATACGATTTTCCACGTCGAACGGAACAAGGCCATGGTTGAAATTTTTAGCCCTTTATGGGCTAATATGGACGTTTGCAAATGTAAGAAAAATCAAGATCTCGATAAAAAACACCTGGAAAAAATGTATGATTCGGCCATACATCGTCGTATAAATATATGGTTTTGTCGGTTTACTCAGAATAAGGGAGAGGCTTTTAATAACTCCAGGAATTGCGCATGTCCCACAGCAGCTTCTATATTGGACTCATAAGAGCAGATGACAACAATATCTTTAATAGGCGCTCATCACTATGAAAAGTATTTGAATATGAGTTAACTATGTAGAGCTGAAGCCTAGGCTTTATTTTTCCATATTTTGGCTTAGGTATATCAAATTCTTTATGTGATGACATCGCTAAAAAAAAATTATATATTCTCCAAGTATCTGTTGTCATCAAAATTTTAACCAACCCCATACCTCAAAGAGTGAACCTATAATTCTTGAGAATACTAAAATTACATGAAATTCCCAGGCATTCACAACTTTCTCTTACTATGTCTGCATTTACAAAACAAAGAAATATGCAAGTACTTAACTCGATCATGCTGAGTCACAGTTTACACATTTTTTTTTTTTGTTACCTATATTATTATAGTTTCTCTTCTTTGCTGATTTTACGTCGCACGCAACAAGTAAATGACAGGATAATCGTCCTGTTTGTTTCTACATACATATTTACCTATATTTAAAGCAAAATAAAACCTTAAATTTTTTTTCAATTTCACATACCTGTTTTCTATATAGTACCTTGTGCGTATATTGTAAAAATATACAATGAACGTGCTCCACATGCAATAAGTTGCTACGAGTATCTGTACTGCTAGCAGGTTCATACCGTTTATGTATGTAGTTGGCACACAGACGTAACATCCCTTTTGATATTTTTTATTCTCCTTATTTGAAGGTAGCCTGGGAAGCGTGCGAATTAGTTGGCATCTTACTACATTATGAATGTGTACGCATGTTTGCACATATACAGCCTCATTTTTCTGAGTTGATCTCGAAATTCCCATGAACAAGTGCAATTCGAGTTGTAGTTCTTTTTTTAGTTTTTTTTTTTTTTTTGTGCGTGTCTCTGCATAATTGCGGGTTTGGGAAAATAATAATTTCACACTGAAAAAAATTAGACTTTTTCATAGTGGTTAATTAGGTATTGGTAGTAATGTACTTCGAAACTAGTACTGTAGATCAATGCCCAACGGGGCTATTTTTATAAAGGGCAAAATATAATTACCATTAAAATTATCTACCATTACATTTAAACTTAAGGTTAACGAAACCGATATTACTAACATTGCCATTATGATAACCATAACAATAACTACAACCCTCATCATTACCATTATCATATCCATTACAATTACCGTTACCATTAACCATTACCAATATTAAAAACATTACCACTATTACCACAATTATCAATGTCAATACCTTTACCACTACCTTTGTCAATACCATTAACCATTACAATTACCATTACCATAACCATTACCATTTGTAAGTAAAAAAACTAGTTCGTGTATTAAATCCAATTGTCAATGAGGAGGAATTACCACAACAATTACCATTATCAAAACCATTACCATTATCAATACCATTACCTTTATCATTACCATTAACCATTACAATTAGCATTATGCATTCCAAGTGGTATATAATTACCCTTGCGTTTACAATTACAATTGTATTGTCATTACCATTTACCATTACCAGTAACCGTTATAATTACCATTATCATTTTTAAGTCCAAAAATGGTACAGTATCAAATCTGTTTTCAAAGGAGGATGGATTATCAAAATCATTACCACAACCATTATCATTATCATTATATTAACCATTAACATTATTTTAAACATTACCGTTATCATTACCATTACTAATATCAGTACTTCTACCATTACCTTTATCATTTCCATAAACCATTACAATTACCATTAGGTACCATTTCCAATTCTATTACCATTACAATTATCATTTTCATTTCCATTACCATTAAGCGTTACTATTAACCATTACTATTAACCATTACAATTACCATTACCGTTACCACTGGTAAAGAGATGCTATGCGTATCAATTCTCTTTTCAAACGTGGATGAGCAGTTACGCCATCTATTTTAAGGCTCGCGCCTAAAGTCTTTTGATTCGAATATTTACAAAGCTTTACTCCAGCGTTATTAGTCCAAACATATTTGCATGTAGTACATACTTACATTTTGATTTATAATTTCTTTTGATACTTTCTATTAACTGCACGACAAACGTACATACTTGTTGAGCAATCGTTTCAACCAAACCTAAATTCATATATCAAAATCAATCACCACTTTTATAACTGCCCGCCATCATTTGCCAATCACAATGAATAGCATAAGTAGTATGTAACTTGCGACCAACTCCTACTCCATTCATTCATTCATAAAATTTCATAATTCTTCATACTTTTACTCTTTTCACTAGCCTTACGGTAAGCACTGACAATTTATCCAAATTATTATGCATTTCCTATGAAGATTTATTATCCTATTAAAATGCTTGACTTTTTTTATCATCGTTAAATTAAATTTACTACCTTCACGCCCACCTATCAAAGCCAGTGTAGTGTTGCCTACTCCTGGGTGTGTTAACCGTGTATTTTCTTTACTGTGGCTACGTGTGTAAGTACTATTTATGTATGTATGTATGTATGTATGTATGTATGTAAGTTCAAATGCTGGGCAGCACAAAATTCAATACCAGTAGCAGTTTGAACGTGCCTTGCGAGCAAACCCAGGCAGCACGTAAGGAACAAAGGCTGTGCTGCAAGTAGATACTACGTAGTATAACAAACAATAGCTAAAAAAAAAATCACAACAAAACCACAAAGTGCAACATTTTCAGTCATATTTCTAAGCAGCCAAGCTGCGGTGTGCTGTGAAGGGTGGACAGCGCGAAGACGAAACAAAAAAGTTAGCAAAAACTTTTCACGGAAAATCATCATTTAACATATAACATCAGTTTGCATTAAACTACGGCACAAAGATTGATCATCGTGCAACAAGCTGGTGGTGGTAGCAAGGTAGCAGCTAGCACGTCGGGCTAGTGACTGAGCAGCAAGTGCGCCCTGCCTGTGTACTGTGTGCTGTGTGGTGCAGCCACACCCACAGTGGTCTAACAGCAGCTCAAGCAACTACTCTTAACTATAAAATCAGTGAAATGTTAATATTGAAAAACATTTTTATGAGGCAGAGGGAGGGTGGGGATAGCGCAAAAGCGCAAAGTGCTCAACTATAACAGATAGCACAAACAATAATGGCGAAGAAAAAAAGTGAGAAAAAAAACGAAAAATTCAACGAAAGCACAGTAGCTGTTTCCTATACACTGTAAAATTGGCTATATTTTATTCGAAGTTCCTCCAGTTACTCTTGAGAAACGCCCTTTTGCACAGAGCAGGGACGTTACTACCGGGGTGATAAGGGGGCTGCTTCCCTCAGATTTTCCGTAGAAGGGATAGTATACTCCATTTAACATATTCATCACAGCCACCTAATTAATATTACTTAAATCTTATTATTCTTTGTTCTACAAGAAGGCGCGTAAGATCGAGGTGATTGTTTACTTTTTTTAGATTTTGTCTCAAAAATTATTATAGGTACAAAAATGGCTCTGGTCTCGTTATAGAGGTGATATTTGGGGTTACAGAAAAGAAAATAAATTAAAAGCTAAAACCATTATAGTTAAATAAATGGTTCTCTGGTGCATTTCTGTAAGAAAAGGACTAAATTCTCGATCGAGATATAACTATATTACAAATCAAATCAACCATACAGGTGATATTTTGGAAACTTTGAAGTTTATAAAATCGTAAAAGCAAAAACTTATAAATTTTTATCTCAATATTTTTTATACATAAAATGGCCCTTATGAATCAAAATAAGCAACTGCTTTTTCTTGAAATCTCAGACCTTTTACTCGATTTATTCAAACAAAATTTAATTAAATAAAGCGAAATTTTAAGGAAAAACAATTGCTTGGTTTTTATTCATACGGCCCAATACCTAACTAATCATAAAAGATGCTGAAATTTTCAAGAAGTGTTTTTTTTTTTAAGTTTGAAAATAATTTTTGTTTGCAAACTGCAAACTGAATGTAAATTTTAATTAAATAAAAAAAAGTTATTTTACATAATATTATTCAAAGATTACAAAAAAAATTCAAAGATCACAATTTATTTCATAAAAAAACACCCTTTTGAAAATTTCAGGATTTTTGAAGATTGGTGGGAGGTATTGCATAAAAAAAATGTTGCCAAATCATTTTTTTTATATTTATATATTTTTTTTTTCAAAACACTTAAACATTTTTTTTATCTTGATTTTTTTTCTTTAATCCTACTTATACATATTATATATGTGACACACATATTATTATACATATTTTGAATGTGAAAGTTTGTATGTTCGTGTGTTTGGATGTTTGGGGATCCATCACGCGGAAACAACTGAAGGATTTTGCAAAAGGTTTTGCGCACAGATAGTTTGTTACCTAAGTTTAAAAATAGGCTAATCTTTTTAAGAGTTGCCACCTATTAACAAAACTTCAATTAAATTTATAAGTTCAATCAAATATTACAATACAGGTGTCAAACGAAAAAAGTTCAAGAGAGCTTAATACCGACGATATTTTTGTAGTGGCTTGCCACCTGTTTGAAAATGAAATTTACACACAGAAACGTTTATGACCTTGATTGAAAAATAGGCTACTTCCTTAATCGCTTTCCCGATCATAACCAAATTTGGTACACTTACTACGGATTTCGCAAGGATGGTCTTAGACAGAAAATAATTTCGATAGATCAAGAGGGCGTGACCGCTCCCATAAAAAGTGGAAGTACTTGTGTAAGCGTACAGGAACTTAGTATGGAGATATGTATGTGAAAAAAAAAATTAATATTCACGAAAACAAATGAGCGTTTTTGGAAAAGGGGCTTGGCAATTCCCAAATTAACTGAAACTCTAATATTGCATATCTATTCAAATATTTGGGTAGAGTACTCAGGCTTGGTATGGAGATATGTATGTATGTGAAATCAATTCCATACTCATGGATAAAAATTAGAGCTATTGGACAAGAGGTCATAGGGATGAAACGATACGAGTAAATACAAGTACCAAATACTCAATAGTTTCCGTTCGATACCAAGTAATTTTGGTATTGATACTCTTGAACCGAGTAATAAGTAGGTATCGAAAAACGAATACTCGTTGCGAAACCTGATACTAAGGCAAATTTGGGTGCGGCAATTTTTTCTTCACTGTTATCTCTTCCGTACAAATTGACTTTTTCCTACAAAATATTCTTTGAAGTGTTTGTGGAAGAATACAGGAACTTTGTAGGGAGTTATGTATAAAAAATGTAACCATTGCTCCTGGAAAAAATGTATGTGGTTAGAAAAGGAGGCATGCCACTTCCCACGCATACTAAAATTTGCATAATACATATCTCCGGAAGGATTTAAAACCTCTGAAAATATTTAAAACTTTTTATGGAGAGTTATTTTATCAGTGCCGCACTGTCAGACAATATTTCAGTTAATGGAAAAGGGGGAGCCGGTATTTGCCATATAATCCAAAACCTGGGGTCATTTAGCTAGAGTACTGAGAAGTGGTTTTTGTATCAAAGCCAGGTTACTGAATTTGAGTTGGAAATGTTGAGAACCTGCCGTGGTACCGTGCCAGAAGATTACACATTCCCGCGGCATATCCCTGGAACATTTTTAAGCTTAACTTAGAGGGATTGATATGTTTCGTATGCCTAGCGTGTAGACGAGATTTTATAATTTAAAAGTTTTAAATGGCCCAAAATACCTTTACTCGCATAAAAAATATGCAGCTATAAAAAAATGGGCACAGTAATCAAACACAACATCTTTAAGTTATTTTTATAAAAACGTAAGTCAATCGAAGTTAATTGGTAGGGCATGAACACTATCATTCAAGCTGGGTGTATTGCCCTACTTCAGGCCTGAAGTCACCGCTGGGTTAGCGAGCGAATAGGTGAAATGTGGGCAAGTCAAGTGGCCACTGCCAGGATAAAGGAAATATACGACTGAAAAGAAAACAAAACTTTTCTAAAAATACTTTCAATATCGGAAAGACTACTAGCTGATATACTAGGCAAATTTCCCGATATTACTTTGTTAAATGATATGCACATATGCGCATACATTTAAATGAGTGTGTGTGTGTGTGTGTGTGCGAGTGATTTCGCGAAACGCGAAAATAACGACCACCCACGCATGCAAAACAGGCAGTACCAGTGGCAACATCAACAGCAGCAGGAGCAAAGTGGCTGGGGCACGCCGGTGGTTTAGTGTCAAAATCGCATATCGATTCACAGGAACTCAGAGGTACGTTTTGCAACAACAACAGCTATAATAGTTAGCTACTAGAAAAGCATAAGCACGTGTGTATATGTATGTATGTATGTATGTATGTGTTGTATACAACCAAAATATTATCATATGGAAATTTCAGAGCAATTACGAATTCCGCTAAAACAACGACGATGCTGCCAACGTGGCACATATTTATACAATATGGCCGGTCAGCAGAAGAGCAAAAACAGTAAACGGCGTGCAACATCGACATCGAAGCCTAAGTGACTGTCTAATAGTGATGTGGTGCCTGCTGCCGGATTAGCGGATGATGGTGCCACACACCGTTGCTTCATAGTAGTGACCCTATGATTGAGCTGCCGATAGACACCCACCGCAGCATTCAGGCTTGCAACTAAAGATGCTCTCGTACCAACGTATGTGTATGTGTATGTATGCACATACGAATGCGATGGCAAGACAAGCCATTTTCTTAGTACAGCTGGTGCAATATTGCTTGCGGTCGGTTAGGTCCACCTTGCCTTGTGGCTGCATTACTTTTATTTTTCAGTGCAGGGTTGGCGCACTTGTGGCGTGCAACTCATATGAATGAAGAAAGCGGAGCGGTGGCATGCATGAATATGTACCTAGATATCATGTGTGTGGTAAGAGCTTAGTTAACTGGTCGCCTGAGTGTCTGAGTGCTGGCGTACGCGCTGTTCCGCTACATGGTAGGTGTAGGTCAGGTATAGTAAGCAGCAAACAAAAAAAGACGAAGCTCAGCTTCAACTTGTGCATCTCCAAATAGTCTATTTAGCACATTACGATTCGTAAAAACAATCCAACGCCTACGCTTATTTCTCTAGGCTTGCTGCAACCGAAAATCAAGTGCCATTAGAATTGAGCTGCGCTGCTGCTTCGATTTGATTAATGCAAGTTCAGTGGGAGCGCCCCCTTGTATAAGGACCAACTCGGCATACTCGGCTCTTGGACTACTTAAATCGATTTCTTTTTTTCTTTTTTTTTTTTTTTTAAATTAAGTTTAGTTTTTGCTTGCTATTATTCAAGCATATTATAGACAGCTTTCTTGCAAAAAACTCTTTTGCTTTAAAATCTACCCAGCACTATATTCAGATTCTCGCAAGAAGCATTAAGTCTTAAATGAATAGTTAAAAGTGGCCGCTGGAAAGATTTATACCTTAGTCAGGAAAGTATTACCGCAGCGTAGTTCCATTTCTTATCTACTATGGTTTATCGTTGTAGATGAACTACATCGCCCTCTTAGTAAAAAATGGATTTATAAAAACTTTCTTAACGTCGGCGCAAGCTTCGCTGCTAGGATGGACTCTGCTCCATATCATAATTCAAGAAACAGCAGCCGCGGAGAAGCTACAACTTCAACTATCTAACGACTACTTCTATAAAATAAGGTTCGGGAAGATACAAGATGATGAGAACTGCTTTGACCGCTATAAATTTAGGCAGCCGAAAACAGGTAGGTATGGTGTTCGATTATTCGCCTTCTTTCCAAATTGAAAAACTGGCTACCTGTTTGAAACTAAGAAAAAACCCGATAAACCGGTTTTAGTTTACATATTTTTCATACAGTGAAAATGATTACATTGGTATAAAGACAAGAGTGAAAGTTGCAACAAAACTATCAACAATAAGGTTAGCTTTTATTTAGCTTTTAGCTTTTAAAAGTCTTTTTTCGGATTTGAGTAGTGCTCTTGCCGCCGTTGCCGAGTGCTTAGATGTGCCTACTGCTACTCGGGAGGTACATGGTTCAATTTCTGGTCCCAGCAACATCAAAAAAGGCAAACCTCGGAGTGTAAATACTTCTTTGGAGCTGGAGTAAAAGTGTAGATCTCTCCATTAGGAATTTCCCTTAAACTGCAAAAGGCCTTGAAAACTTCGAAAAAATTAAAACTTTTATTGGGAGTTCACGATTTGTATGAAATGAAAAACAGAATCGGTTTGTTCGATAGTTGAAAAACCAAGATTTCAAAAGATCCGCCTACGGATATCAAAAAAGCCGTTTGAAACCGATTTGGAAAACCTGAGTCGATCGCCCATTGCAGAATCGAGGACAATGAGCCCGTTGACGAGAGGTTGCATGAGAATGATCTCCACCTACCTTTTTTGGACCAAAAACATCCTGTGGACACAGTTGGTCCTCTTCGAGAACCATAATTACTGATTGGGCACACTTTGAACGCAGTAAATACTCTGAAGTGCTGGGCGCCGTAAACAGGCCAGGATTTTTGGCTACACTTTCAACAAAAAGGGCTACTCTTTGGGTACCGTACTGGTCACAGTCGGTTGTGCGATTTCAGATGCACCGAATAGATGTGAGCAAAGAGTCAAAATGCCGGCTCTGTCTTGCAGATGATGAGACAAAACATATTCTCTGTGAATAAGAGATTAATTCATTTTATAGATCCATTTTATAGGACACTATAAACGTCCAGACTTCGTTCGTACGCATGCCGTCAATATTGACCTCATGTCAATATGGTTTTCATAATATTTACATATTTGTGAAAATGACATAATTTTCTCTATTTAGGCTAAAATTACCTGTGTTATATAAATGGAAAATGGAAATTCGCGATAAGCGGCCTCTAAATATTAATATTAAGTCCTGCGCTTTTGACAGGTGGATTTTCCTCATTGTCCCAAAAATACATAATTTACAAGGGATTTCGAAAAATAAAGTAGATTTCTTTGAACCAGTCTAGTGTGGATCCTGCAAACTACATATCCAATAATTTTCGCTGCATTCAAAAAAGGGGCAATGGTAAGTTTTCGGTTGTCTGAAAACGGCAAGTGACAGTGCCACAACCATATTACACCAAGAAACGCAGCAATTGTAGCACAGGTAATCAATTCAATCGATAAGTGTCACCTTCTTTCTACAAATATTTAAGTAAAAAATGCGTACCGGAAGCGAACTGATACATTAGCAAATATTTAATGCGTACAAGTAGTATTATCTATGATTTCCTTTCCCACCTACAACAACGCACTTTGTTAATGTTTTTTTTCTTCACTTGAATTCTTTCCGCAGCTGTGTTCGCAGGGGTGACAAAAGGAACACTAATAACAAATCGAGGAAATGCAATACAATTTGCTGATTACAATTTCTTGGAATGTGCTCTGCGGCAATAACTAACACTTGTAGATTTTTAACAAGAATTTAATTGTAAGTGTATTGAGCAGATTTCCTTTCATATTAACAAAAAACAAGAAACAAAAAACAATAAATGGATATATGGCAGACTGAAAGAAAAATAAATCTGTAAGTTGAAGCGATAATGAGATATAAAACGCCTTCACTAGAAGTAGGGTGCAACGATTTTGGCAATGTTTTTTTATTTTTTTCTGGGCGTAACAAATTACGGTAAAAAGAAGATGTGCAGGTGCGGAAATAAGGAGGTGACAAACATTGGATAAAAAAGTATTCTGTTTGTTATATCCATTTAAGAAAGAAAAATTTAATGGAAGTGTAGCGAGTAGCAAGGTGAATAAAAAAAAACAGACCTTCCAGTAAACATGTTGAAAGTTATTCAACTATTATAATTGTGAAAGTTTGTGAATGAGTGTGGGTATGTGTGTTGCTTGCTCTTTCACGCTAAAACAGCTGGACTTGTTTCAGGGAAATTTTGCGCACAGTTGGAATATAACCTGATTGGTCGCCTTTTCCAAAAATTAAAAGTAACTAAATAATAAGTAAAATTGAGTATAACAAAAATGTGGGTTTCAAAGGCAACTGATTCGAAAACGATTGATTTCGAAAATATTTTTGAATGGGGTTGCCACATATTCACAAATTTAAAATCAATTTAATTAACATGCTAAATCAAGTTTTTTAAGATGAGAATCAAATGAGAGTTGCTTGAGAGCTATATTTCGAAAAAATTCCTTAGTAAGGGCGCCACATATTTATTTAGAAATTAATCAATGTAATTAACAAGTTAAATGAAATATATTAATACGAGTATCAAACGAGAGAAGTTTACGAAGACTCTATACATTTTTAAAATATTGATATTGAAATTGAACGAGGGTTGCCATCATTTTACAAATTCAAAATCTACTTAACAACCACGGGAAACGCAGTAGTTTGATATTGGTGTCAACGATTGAAATTTACGAAAGCTTTATTTCGAAATATTTTTAAGAGGGTTGCCAACTATTTCGAAATGTGTAACTAAAGTAATTGACAAGTTAAATGAAATAGTTTAATACGAGCATTAAACGTGAAAATAATAAGAGAGCTATATGCAGTTCGAAAATATTCTTAACGAGGGTTGCCACTTGTCTAGAAAAATAAAAAATAATAATTTTAATTAACAAGTGATATTAAATAGTTTAATATGGGTGTCAAACGAGAGATAATTAAGCAAGCTTTACTTCTAAAAGTAAGCATATTTATAAAATATTTTTGAAGAGGGTTGCCCCTGTTTAGAAATGTGTAATAAACATAATTAACAAGTTAAAGGAAATAGTTTAACACGAGCATCAAACGTGAACAAATAAGAGAGCTATATGCAGTTTGAAAATATTCTTAACGTGGGTTGCCACCTGTTTAGAAATAAAAAATAATTTTAATTAACAAGTTATTTTAAATAGTTTACTATGGGTGTCAAACGAGAGATAATTAAGCAAGCTTTATTTCCAAAAGTATGCAAACTTATCAAATATTTTTGAAGAGGGTTGCCCCTGTTTGGAAGTTGAAGCTCAAAATATTTAACAAGCTAAAAGAAATATTTCGATATGGGTATCATGAAAGATTAATTTCGAAAATATTTTTGAAGTGGCTTGCCACCTGTTTAGAAGTACAAAATCAATATGTGTAATTAACAAGTTAAATAAAATATTTTAATATAGATATCAAACGAGAGCACTTTAAGAGAGCTGTATGTTTCTTGAACATAATTTTAAGAGGGTTTCCACCAGTTTAGAAATATAAAATCAATTTAATTAACAAGTGAAATTAATAATTTTCAAATGGGTGTAAAACGAGAGATATGTAAGCAAGTTTTATTTCTAAAAGTAAGCTTTATTTCTTATGTAAATATTTTTGCCGAGTGTTGGCATCAGTTTAAAAGTTGTGACACAATTAACCGAGAGGTTAATTCCGACACAGTGGTTCTCTAAAATATTTTTCAAGAGCTACCTGTTTTCAAAGTCAAATTTTCTAAGTTAATAACTTAGTTAGTTGAAATATTACATCGAGGTAAATATTTCGATAGCATTTTATATCAGAGTTGCCACAATTCCAAAATTTGGGTATATAAAACTACTTTTTCCGTGTATTTTAAATAAAATAAAACGCTGTGGTATTGGCATGAAACTAAAACTAGAATCGTACTTATAAAGGCAGTGTACTAAGATAAGTTTTTTTTTAGTGAAACGGCTGATTTATTTAAAATTTTTCACAGACATTGACCATTTGCTGAGTCATAATTCGTATGCCAGGATTCTTTGGAAAGGGAAATATCAAGACTGGCTCGATTAAGACAACCATCTGTGAAAGACCATCGAAATGGTCACCATAATTCTATAGCAGCCGGTATAACAATTTGGTGTGCAGCTATAACATTTGACAGCATAACGTTAAACAGTATATATGTACATAATGCGGGTGGAGCTGCGGGATACAACTAGTGGTTAATAAAAATGTACAATTGAGTAGATTAACTCACATTAAAAGAATATAACAATACCTGCGAATTATACCTGCGAAGTGGTTTTGCCAATTAACAATATCACAGTCGGTACTGCCTGCCCGATATATGATGGCTTTGTGTTCTATACATATATACAAGTACTTACATACAATAGGCAATATTTTCATTTAAATAAATTTTATAGGAAAAACAATATTTATTCAACTCTTTACAGCCAGTTGCATGCAGCTAATGACAAAATCATCTGTAAATTGTAAAACATTTTGCTTTTTAATGGTTTGTGATTTTCAAATTAGCGCAATAGTTCATATAATCCTCTGGAAAAAATATATAAAACCGCTCCGCCAATGTGTAAATCTGTCATCAGTGTTTCGGTTGTACAAAATGTGGCACAAGTTACAGCGCATTGCTATTTTCTGTTTAGTTATAGCTAGTGTAAAAGCTGAGGATAATGATGCAGATAAGCTTTTTCGGGATATGGAAGTGGTGCCGGATATATTTGAGGAGTCGCCAAAAGAGTTGCTGAAGGTATGGGAATATAACAAAATATAATATTAAATGTTGTATTATTTGCAAGGATTTAAATTTATATTTAAAAAATTTGCTAGAAGCTGTTTTAAGCCTACTATTTAAGAAAATCATTACATTTAAGAAATCTAATACGTGAAGTACCAAGTATTTTAATTTGATGTTTTTTTTTTAAAGGTGGACCCTTTGACCCACTATAAAAAATAGCTTTGATAAGGTTGAATTGCATATATTTAGGCATTATATAGGGATTACCTAGCAAAGGCTAACGTCAAATATACCAAGGAGGCCAGTGACGAGGTATGACATTTACATAAAGTGCTACTGGTGCCTTCTTAAACTTAACTAGCTTGATAACTATAATGTAATATTACCTTATCAATTTAGTTAAAGTAAATTTTAAACAGGTGACAACCCTCGTCAAAAATATTTTTGGCACCCATAGTTATTGGAATATTTACTTTATCCTATCAATTATCTTCAACTAAAATTTTCAAACTGGTTGCCACCACTCTCCAACTTTTTTTCTTTTTAAACCATCTGACTATTAAAGCGAAAAAAAAAATCAAAAATAAAATATTCAAATCGGTTACGCCGTTTTCAAATTTTTGCCTGCTCGCAAAGTTTGCCTGTAATGTTTTGAAACTTCCAAGTGTAAATTGTTTTTCCGATGCCTACTTGGATAGGTTCCAAATTAAGCTTTAAAAATTGCAGTAGCAGAAGACCCAAAGGTCCTTGTTAATGCCAGGAGTCTAAGTATGTCTTCATTAGGAAACGTTTCCTGACTCATGGATCCCACCAAATGCAATCCAGTTGCCGAAACTAAGGAAACCACCAAGAGAGCTAGACATTAATCGTAATATCTGCCTAATAGATACAATGGAAAAATTTCTACAAAAGCAATTTACGATTTTCACTTAGAATGGATTAACAATCCAGTTCAAAAATCGTTCAACTTAGAATTGCAAGTATTGTAGCAAAACGACAGCTAGCTGGGATCAAACTTCAGAAAATGTCTCACCCTCTATGCGACTTGAAAAAAGTTCAACTTATTATTCGTTTATAATTCTTCTGTACATGACCAGAAAGGTTCCTTGTGAGCTTCACTCACCTTGAACGTGATGTCCAACGGGGTTTTTAGTATACATACTTATATAGGTACCTTTCCAGCCAGTAGCAGAACTCGTGGGTTTTACTGACAATAACACATAGAAAGGAATAGCCTATCCATATTAAAGGAAAAACGAAATCGGTTGTTGAGAGCTGTCACAAGCATCCAGAGACTTCAACATTTAAAGTCGGCACTGCATTCATTAAATCGAATCCGCTCATCAAGAACTTCGGAGCAGCTTTCGCCAATAGGTTAACCAATACGTTGAGTATGAAACTCAAAAAGCTGCGAAAATTATAAGCTCCTTATAGTGAATGTGGTGGTTCTTGAAGTAACTAAAGTAGTCTGTTCTCAAATGTTTTGTGCTTATACATTCTCTCAGGAGATCCAGTATGGGAACCCCCGTTTCCATCAGAAGCATATTGTGGAATGTATATGTACATCGTTTTATAGACAACATGTCTTCTTAAGCGCCTTAAAGAAAATAAACAACGTTAACGTAAAATAAATGAAGTTTCAAAAAGGATGTATTTAAGAAGAACAATTTATGAGCTAAGAACTTGGAGTATGTTTGTTTTCATCTTATAAATTTACTACCAGTTTTGTATTAGAAAAATAAATACTTCATTTATTTATTTTTAGGTTACATACGAAAATGGTCTAGATGTGGGCGGCGGCAGAGAATTTACACCCACCGAAACGAAAGATGAACCAAAAGTGGATTGGACCGCTGAACCAGATGCATACTACACACTAATAATGAGCACTTTGGACTACCCTAGTCGTGAGAATCCTGCACTACGTGAATGGCTTCATTGGTTAGTGGTGAACATACCGGGCACAGATATTGCCAAGGGTGACGTACTGGATCCCTATGTTGGACCACTAACAGCCAAGTCAAGTGGATTAGTGCGAGATGTATTCTTGGTCTACAAACAACCCGGAAAGCAAGCATTCGATGAACCTGTAATCACCAATACCAATGTAACCGGCCACGAGAAATTCTCTTCACCGAAACTGGCTAAGAAATATAACATGGAATTGGTGGCAGGGAATATATTTCAAGCACGTTGGGATGAATATGTACCGATTATACGTAGGCAATTTGGTATCTTAACGTGAGAACTGATTTGATAAGGAATTATTGGCCGTTTTTTTAAACTAAAAAATGTACGCAACTTTTTATATAGGTACATACATACATACTTATCTTATTAAGGTGAAGGGTTTAAAGTTTCTTAGGAATTTCTTTTAGTAAAATTTGTGGGTATACATTGTAATTGTAAATAATAAAAATTTAGCATATAGAGGTGCATTCAAAAATATTTAGAAAAATTTATTTCAGACCAGAAAGAAATTTATGGGTTTATATCTTATAACACATTTGAGCCGTGTCTACATAAGTACTTTTTTTTACCAATGTTGGCAAGAGCTGGACATTCACAGATGGAACTCTGGATATTTGCTTAGTTATTTTCTAGACGAAAGTTGCGGTAAATAATATTATAGTTATATTATAGAGAATAAATTTTTATTTATTATAAATAAGAACGAATAGGTATTGAAATTGTCCTGTTAACATTTTTTCCTTAAAATTCATAAAAATATCCACTTAAGATCTTTTATATAAATAGGCAAACATGTTTCCTTACGCCCCTTTTACGGCTGAACTATACTTCAAGGGTATAAAGAGTTATACCATTAGAAAGGTATTTAAATAAGTTTAATATAAAGCGAACAAATCATTTCAAAAGTGACACCAATACGGTTGACACAGGGACCGAACATTTACTGATGAAAACGTTGATGGAAAAATTCACTATGAAGGAAATGTTCTGCAACTAAGTGAATCATACCAATCGATTTCTTTTTGCACCGAGACTCAAATTTTTTGCACATAAGACTCAAATAAATTTTTATTTGCAATTTTTATGCCAAATTTAAAAAATTAACAATTATTTTTGATTTTTATATTATATGTCTTAGATAACAGTTATTGAAGAGTTTTATTTATAAAAGTCATCAATAAAAATCAGTCACCGACTTTTATTTTTTAAATCAATCAAATAAAAGTCAGTAACATTTTTCGCAGTTAAGAAGATGTTGGGAAATAAAAGTTTACTTATACAAATGACTTTGATAAGAGTGATTGAAGAAATAAAGATGGGTGACTGATTTTTATTTAAGACTTTTATAAATTAAATTCTTCTATAACTGTTATCTAAGACATGTAATTTAAAAATAAAAAATGACTGTTATTTGCAGATTATATAAATAAAAATAAAAAATAATTGTTATTTTCGATTTATAAAATAAAAGTTAGAAATAACAGTTATTTAAAGAGTAATTAAATGAAAGTCAAAAAATAATTGTTAAAGAGCGAGTTAATAAAAGTTGTAACTGTTACTGGTCTTATTTCAACCTTTTTTTTAATACTTTAGTGAATTTTTGATATGAAGGCTATGCTCAAATGTTCACAGATACATTTATGTAAGTAACCGATTCGGTGTCTGTCGTAGAAACAACTGTAAATATTGGCTTATTTTTGTGTCAATTTTGAGCCTTTAAAGTGCTCTAGCAACTTATGATTGGCAGATAAAACTTTCGCTTTCGGGATATAGGTTCTTCGGAGCAGTAGGAACATTATCGTGTACAAATTTTATATAAATTCAACAAATACCGAGCATTTAAAGGCAAAAAATTTTTGAAAAAATTTGAAATTTTTTTTTAATACCAAAATGCTCAAAAACCGTTCGAATGATTTTGTTTTTGTTTTTTGAGTCAAAATTCAGGTGTTTACCTATCGTTTGGTATATGGGAAGTAGTATATCTTTTTAGCATATTTATTTTATTCAAATATATGGGCATAAATGCTTTTCCAATTTAAATCACTTCGTCATCATTTTGCAAACACATGCATGCGCTGGAAGTGAGAGAATGAGACAAAAAGTATGTGTATGTAGGAATTTCGGCTCTTCAATAACAGATGGCGCAATATTTATAAAAGGCAAAGGTGAAGGGGAATATGTAGATGAAGAATATGATAAATATAAAAGTAAAAACATAGATAAATATTAAGAAAAATATGAGGATGAGGATACCGATAAAAGTAAAGATGAAGACAGAGGAAGAAAGATTAAAATAAAGGTAATTATAGAGAAAAGGATATAGACAGAGACTTAGTCTGGGGACTATTTCGGGATTATAGAGATGTTCGGAATTCTTGGGACTTATCGATGTAATAATCGATATTTTATCGGTTTCGTCATCGATATTTTTTATCGATTTTGTTATCGAAATTTTATCAATATTGTTTTGATTTTGCTATCGATATTTCCGGAACTTATCGATTTAATAAACGATATTTTTAACCGATTTTGTTATCGATATTTTAATCGATTTTGTAATCGCTTTCGTTATGGATTTTTTTATCGGTATTTTTATAAATTTTGTTGTCGATATTTTTTTATAGATTTTGTAATCGATTTTATCGATATTTTTATCGATTTTGTTATCGATTTTGCTATCGATATTATTATCGCTTAGTATGTGCTTTCATTTTTGACTTCGATGTGCTCTTAATCATACCACATATTCTACGTTTAAATTTAACGGCTGTGTCTCCGATGCAGACCAAGACGAAGGCGCTGGACTGTTCCTTTTTCTGACCTTTTTCGGATTTGAGAAGTACTCTTGCCGCCATAGCCGAGTCCTGAAGTAGACAAACCTCGAGAGGCCCATGAATTAATTTCTGGTCCCAGTAACATCAAAAAGTTTTTTTTTAAAGCGGTTGCCCCTCGGCAGACAATGGCATACCTTCGAGAGTACTTCTGCCATAAAAAAGCATCGTCGGAGGTGGAGTAAAGTGTATATCTCTCCATTTGCCTAACAACATCCATAAATAGAAGCCGAATTTAAGGAGAAACTCAAAAAAATGGCCCTCATCAGTCCAAGTCCCACTACGCAGTCCACAATATTGTTGCGTCTAAATTGACTTCGGGATAGACGGATGTATTGGATCTAGATAGAACTAATTTCTCCCAGGAAAAACTAGTTTGTCCTACGATCGGGTATGGCCGGTAACATTGTATGGAAAAAACACGTGAACCACCTTCAACCAAAAAAAAAATCTCCGAAATCAACGAGAATTTTTACCAACTTGAAACTTGCCCTTCGTTATACTAGAATTAAATGGGCTACAAAACTGCATACCAATTTTTTTTTAAAGATTCTGATGAAAAATTTTGAAATTTTGATGAAAATTGGAGAATTTTTATAATTTTTGTAAAAAGTTCGAATTGTCTTTTTAGTTTTATAAAAAAACATTAAATAAAAAAATCACAAATAGTTAAAATTGGTCAAAATATTACACTCCTATTATTTTGTAAACAACTGTATGTAAGCACTCGAATTATCTAAACAAATTAAAATATAGGCATATTAGGTGGAATTGATTATATGAAAAAAACATTTAAACAAACCGGTTAGAAAAACCGAGTCAATCACCCTAGTACATACATACATATATATTGATATACCCACTTACCTCAGAGCCTTTGAACTTTTTTGCACCTTTAACTAGTTGGCTTTTTTCCAAGTTACTTAGTTGTTCTATGTCATAATTAACTTTGCTAATATGTACTTATGTTACACTAAACTCCACCTTGGCTTATCTACTCGTACTTTGCTAATACTAATTTCCAACCCGCATATCTGCCACACTCAAATGACTAGTTAAGATAAATTGCAAATTGCTTGTTGACTTAACCACGGCTGGCTTAATCTTACAGAGTAAATAAATAAAAGTTGCAACTTGGCCGGAAGAAGAACTAAAAATTGAAAAACAAAATTCGAAAAAAGGGAGTACATATCCTTCCACCGCAAGTACAGTCACGTCTCATACTCTACATATTTGCCAAGCATATCCTTGCACCTTGCGAGCAGCCACTTGCTGCTGCTGACAGCCAGAGCCACCTTTAGCGGCACATGCGCATGCCAATGCAGGCAACACTTGCTGCAAACTGCTACATGGCTGCAACAAAGTGGAGGAAGTACAAAAATTACATACATAAATAAATGTAACTTTGTTTTGTGAAAGCAAAAAAAAAAACACGAATATTGAACAATTAACGCTTTGCTACTTGTGACGCCGCGCGAAAGTCTAGCGAGTCTTTGTTAGCGACTATGCAAGCTGCATTCGCTTGGAAAAAGAGTAAATTTGTAGCGACACAAGCAAGCACATTGCGGCGGTGGCATGCGGGCTCATTAAAAAACTGTGGCACGCTTAATGTACCTGTTCGGGAGCAAAACCGCTAGCGCGCGTATGGAATATCTAATGCGCTTTTCCTGCCGTTGGCGGTGGCTAAAAGTAAGGGGAATTTCAAGCGAAAATGGAAAAAAATGAAATGCAAGTGACAAACAACACCACGTACATAGCTGCCAATAACAACAACAAATTGGTGCAACATCAAACTGTAATAAATAAAACACCCGACAAGTGCTAGCAAACGACGCGACAGTCAAACATTTTTCAGCCCTAAACCACCGGCTGACGCTGACGCTGCCGCTGTCACGCTTAGTATGCACCACTGCACCCTGATCGTCGTTGACTTTGATCGCCGCCACTACCAGCAGCACCGGCCACCTTCAGCTTCACTACTACAAGTGTCGGACTGGGCACGATCCGCAGTCATAGCGTGGCAGGTTGTACGTACTTTGAAGTGTCCTGCCTGAACGGCGAGCGACGGCACGGCACGGAAATGCGCTGGACAGTATAGGCGTTGTTGGCAGGCGACTGTCGCGCGCCACCGATAATGCATAATGCACACACACACACACACACACAGGCTCATGCATTGCATTGCAAGAAAGTTGATAGCCGCAACAGAAATTCGGCGCTTAGTTTTTCCTATCAAAATCGCCTCTCTTGCAGCCCTTGCTGTAAGTATTAAAAAAAAAAACAGGCACCAAAAGCATGCCACCATCCGCCGTCCGCTGTCCACACGCTTGCCTTAAGCAATGTCACTTTTTGTTTTGTGCATTCCATCACTCCTCTCTATGTTGCTTGTAATTTGAATAATTACGGCACACAAAATAGTCGCGCGAGCGCGCCAGTCGTCCGTCGGGTAGTTTTCCTTGCAACATCTAAAATAACAAACTATTATCTGCATTTTTGTTTGTACATACATACATATCATCTACCTGCATAATATCGAGTAATGAACACATTGCATAATACAATATCCTGGCCGCAGGACATAGATGTGGTGTGCCTTACCACTACCGTTTGTTGCATATGGCCTACGATGCCCGTGCAAGGCGAGTCAAGCAGGTGGACTGCACTCTAGCTATTTATTCATAATTTCTTATGCGTTCACTGGAGTGTAACAAGTGTTGGTCAGTTGCTATCGTTGTTTGGTCGGCTATCGGTTGGCAAGTTCACTATGGGTATTTGTGGCATGTGCATATGGAAAATGCTGGTACAATTTAGAGTATTTAAATTTTAGTGCAGTTGTTGGTCAAGTTGCATAAGCGCAGCTGTGTGCTGATAAAATTAGTGTTGAGTTTTTCTGTTGGGTTCAAATATTTAAATAGAACATTTGCATCTTCGAAAGGGTCATACAAATTAAAAAAATATATACAAGTTTTTTAACCTATTCGTTTCCATGGAAATAAGGCTAGCTTTCCGATGGTTTTTAAATACTCATAGAAATTTTAGCCAGAAAAGTAAGCCAGTTTAATTTTTTTCTTGCTCTCAACTATTGTACACATTGAAAATTATTGGTATTCACTGCCCAATTGCAGAAGTCTGCGGAAGTGTCGTACCTGGATAAACGTCATACTACGGGGCCTTGTGTTCACAATTGTGTTCATTCCTTTACCTCTCATGTATTACACCGGGGATCTCAGGCCGATATGTCGCTCATCGTTTTTTTTTTGAAGACGCTAGAGAGGCTGATCGATCTGCACTTAGGAAGCGAGAGCGCCTTCCTTGGATCAGGTCGCAGACCTTTTCGCAGAATGAATTCGCGGTGGGGGCCTTCTCTGCTTTCCCTCAATAAGCTAGAGGTCGGAGCCGAGCTTGCCAAGTTTATTTACCGCTTACTATGCAACAGAACTGTCACGCCAGAGTGGGGCAGCGCTTCAATCTGGAGATGTTTGGGTAGAGGTAGCCATCAACTGCGAGTTATTTTACCGCTGCTTTGGGTTGTTGTCGTCAACAGCCTGCTGGTGGCTCTGCAAAGAAGTGGCTGTCGGGTGGTTGCCTATGCCGACGATGTAGCACTGATAACAAAAGAAAGTTTCTGGAAACACTATTTGAATTATGCAGGATTACCTGAACTTGCCTGAGAACTGGGCTTCTAGTTGCGGGCTGGGTGTAAACCCCACTAAAACAGAGCTTGTTCTTTTTACTAGGAGGTATAAGATATCGAATAGACGTCTTCCCCCAATGGGCGGTCTTCCTCCAAAGCTCTCAGATAGGGTGAAGCACTTGGGCTTGATCCTTGACAGTAACACCCTCATCGGCAGTAGCTAGAAAGGGTGTAAAGAGCCGCCGTAATTGGTGTCAGTGAGGCACCTCAAACCACGCCTACTCTGGCGCTTGGGAGCTATGGGCACTCCAATAATCTAAAAGGCTTCGGGATCCTGCTGACTCGAACAGACCAAGGAACGTTACTTCTGGGTCCTAATAGATCCATCACCACTCACATTCCAGCGTGAGAGGAATCGGGGTCCTGTAAAATTATTTACAGATGGATCGCAGCTGAATGGAAAGGTTGGTGGGGGTGTCTTCTGCAAACTCTCCATTTGCCTGAAAAATAGACTACCGCAATAAAAGGGGAAAGGAAATGAATATTTATTGCGACAGCCAAGCAGCTGTCAAGCCTCTTGGCTACTTGACGGTACGTTCGAGAACGGTGAAGGATTGAAGGAAGATACTTTAGAATGACCTATAATTATGTTTTTACTTTAAGCTACCAGACCTCTGTAGCGTTTTCCACACAGAGCTTTCGTCTATAAAAAAAAACTGCTCTTCGAGTTATCAAAACTTCTCTCATTCAGCCTTCAGTAACCAACTACTCCGAAGGGCAAGCGGCTAAAATGCTACTGGAATGCTGTGAAACCTAAAAATTGCGACAGAATATAGAAAAATTCCTATCAAGTTCGCCACAACTGAGGTGCCAAGTCATAAAACCATACAAGTTAACTGAATGGCAGGCGAGCTTGCGAGGAAAGGAACAACCTTATCTGACGTCAATTCCTCTTACGAAGCGGGAAGGTTGCTATCTACCTGAAAATTATGGCTTAAAATACATTCCTTCAAGAACGAAACTAAAGGATGGTCGGAAGATTCCACACTTAGGACGACCCGAAAAATCTGGTCCGATATCGGCAAGAAAGTATCCGACGCACTCACTCGTTTAAACCGCCCTCTGATTGGGCATGTGACCGCAATTTTAACAGGTCACTTGTTTGATGTAGAGGTATGCTTGCAGAATGGGCCTGCCGGCCACCGACTTCTGCTGAAGCTGCCGTAACAAAGAAGTAATTGAGAGTTTGTAACACCAACTCTATCACTGTCCTGCCTTAGGGCTATAAGGCGCTCTCTTTACCATAACCTCTTTTGTACCACATGGGCCGATTGGACCTAAGAGTGCCTCTATACTGCGGAAGTATCTGGTTAGAAGTGAAAGTTCAAGTAACAGCATCTGCTGGTAAAATCTTACCCTTTACGCTTAGCTTCTTTTTTTAAATAATATTATTTCCCTTTTTAATATTATATTTTTTTATTTTCAGATTTTAATATTTTAAAACGCGAAAAATATATCTTTTAATTTAATTTAATTTACAAAAACTTATTTTTTTTATCTTTGGTAACTATACATTTTTATTTAATTTTCTTTTAATTTTTGGATGTTATTTTTTTAAACAGAAGAACGTTTTTTAAATTTAACTTAATTTTTTCGAACTTAATTTATTTATTTTTTCCTTTTTCAATTAATTTTTTTTTCCCATTTTACTTTGTTAGATTTTACTGTTTGAAAAAGAAAGTATTTTTTTTATTCAATTAAATTTTTAAAAACTTTTTTTATTTATTTTTTATTTATTTTTTATTTTTTTTTTATTTAATTTTCTTTTAATTTTTGGATTTAATTTTTTTGTTAGAAAAAAAAATTATATTACATTTAATTTTTAGGATCTCATTTTACTTTTTTGTGCTTTTTTACTTAATTTTCTTTAAATTTTTTGACTTTTTTTATTTTAATTTTAAAATTTTACTGTTTAAAAAAATATGTTTTTGCTAATTTCATTTAATTTTCAAAAATATTTTTATTTATTTTAATTTTTTTCATATTGTTTTATTTAATTTTCTTATATATATTAGTTTTTATTGTTTTAAAAAGCAAAAATATATATACTTTTTAATTAATTTAATTTTTAAATAACTTATTGCTAAAAGTCCACCGCTAAGACCTCCGCGTAAGCAGATCTTTCAATATGTCTTTCGAAAGACTGTGTTTAGTTGAAAGAGTGTTGCCATAATTGCTCTCTAAAATACGGCATACCAAGCAGATATCTATAATACTCGAGATAGAAATTTAGATTTATTCGAATCAATCGGTGCGCAGCGGTTGAGATATTCCATGAATGAATTAGTTGACTTGACGTAAAAAAAAAGTATACACCCCTAGGGTATACTTACCTACTGTCAATTCTATTTGACTGGAGAGGACAAAAAAGTTCATGAAATAAAAAAAGGAACATGTGCTTCCTCCAACTCCTACACTCAATACAATTGCCACCAGCAGAAGTAAAGTAGTTCAACGAACTTCCTGACAGGATATTGCAGTACAAGTAGAGCACAAGTAGAGTGGAGTAAAATCCAAAAAGAAGAACATAAATAAAAAAAAAAAAACTAAAGGGCATAAGAAACAAATCACTGCACCGCAGTGAAGTGGAATGGAAACAGGTGTGTCCTTTGAACATGACGACGACGAACGCAAACTAGTGCAACGAATTTTTATGAGTCTGCATTTTTTATTAACACAATTTGGTGTTGTATTTTTGTTTTTTTTTTTCTTTAATTGCAGCAGCACGAACAGCCGTACACTTGCTCCAACGACACAAAGGCAGTGATTTGCAGGCGTTGCCGACGACGATACACCCACACAAATACTGGATAGACGACACGCATGCGCACAAAAGTATAGTAAAATGCATTAAAAAAAAATTGAGCACATCTGTATCTGGATTTGAGGTCAACGTTTTTTGGCATTTCAATGGCAAGGCGTTGGAGCTATAGAATTTACGTTGGCCTGCAACGCTTCCTACGCGCTACAGAAATTTTGGTAGTGTAGCGTAGATTTTCAGTTTTTAGTTTCATTCTTGAATGAGCTCTACTTTTTTCAATTCCGAATCGCATTTAAATGCGACAGGCGTGCAATGCTGTTTGAAGTATTTTCGCTTATGCATCGCCGCTTTGAATTTATGTTTTGTTGTGTTTTGAATGTCTGCTCTACGAGTACTTATCGTAAAAAGGTGTTTTTCTTGCCATTTCAAAAGCGTGCGCGTGCGCGGGCATTGAGGAATTACTTAAAGGAATATCCGGTGCTGCTATCGAATAAAATGAATGAAATGCTTCTTGTTTTTTTTTTGGAGAGCTCCTCGAGCGTTGTGTAGTGCCACAAATTTTGGGCAGACTATAATTTCAATGGCTAACTGCTGGCGGCGATGACGACGACGTTGACGACAACGCGCATGCGCAGGAAACAATTTTGTGCATACTTTTGTATGCATTTACACAGTGTATGGATAGCTGAGTGTAGATCCCCTCTGGCTTTTGAGGACAATGTAGCGGCGCTCTAGTACCCCTAACTACGCAGTGATTTGTCCAATTGCGAGTGCGAGCATTAACGCTGCCGAATCTTGCTGGCGAATGTAACTTCAAAAGTCGCCGACACGATTTGGTATATTGATTTTATCGACAACGAAAAAAGAATAAATTAATGCAGAGTGCTTATATTGTATGTACACATGTACATATGTATGTATGTAGTTGGAAGGAAAAAGCCGCTCAATTGCCCGAGTCGTGATTTTATCGGCTCATTACGGTTAAATGCTTGTTATAATAGTTAGCACTCTGAATGCGACGCTATGTGTCGACAGTGGCGACAATTCTTAGTTTGAGGGGCTGCCAGTGATTGGCGTTTAATTGATGTCATCCGCGTGCTTCTAATGACTGGCAGAAGCAGACGAGTGCGTGTGGCAGTTGAATATAAAGTTTTGTGATAGGTATTTTGAATATTTATATAATTATATTCATTGTACATATTTGTATGTATTAGACCGTATCACAAAAAAAGTTAAGTTTGTTCGAAGCGATTTTGAAACCGCACTAAGGAGGGTGTATTTCAGAAGTGTACATATTTTTTTTGCACCTCTTTAAACCACCAAAATCGGTATTTTTTCTTTAACTTCTAAGAGAGTATACCCCACTAGACCACGACTGCCTGGAAATTCAACAAGTCGTACTTTAACTCAATCTTTCTTCAGCTTGTTTGTATAAAATTTCACTAAGTAGCAGCTTTCAAGTGGTAAAAGGCATACCAATGCGTTATTTACCAGGAGGAATCTACTTTCGAGACAGCAGTCCTTAACGCTGAGGGACTTCTCGACATAAGCGACTAAGCTATGCAGTGCAGTCTCCGTATCAATAGTAAGCTGCTCAAAAATAAACACCCATGATCAAGGGTGCCTTGACTATACATTTGTGCCAAGCTTAGTAGCCGAGCGCGATTAAGAGAACTTGAGTAGCGAAAAGATTTATATTAATTAAGATTTATATATTTAAATAAATTGTTGTTTTTAGACAAATGAATATAACTAGCAAAATTTATGAGACATAATAAACTGTAGGCTTTCTTAATACCTTTACAACGAGGTATCATTTATGAAAATCTGATATCACATAAAAAAGTTACAGGCAAACCCGATCAAGCTGTTTTTACAGGGTGCCGAGTACCAAGTACTTACAAAATTTTGTTTGTAAACTCTACCCTAAAAGGTCTCGAAAATGCAAAGAAATAGTCCCGAACTTGCGCAGAATTCATCCCGAAATGTCCCGAACTGGTGCCAATATGGTCTCAAACTATTCCAGAACTAGTCCCGAATCAGTCCAGAAATAAATCCGAAATAGCTCTGAAATGGTCCCGAACTAGTCCCGAAAAAGTCTTGTAACGATCTCGAAAAACTCCCGAACTCGTCCGGAAAAACTCCTGAACTAGTCCCGAAATGATCCCGAAATTATCCCCAACTGTACTACTCAAGAATTCGTCTTGGTTTACCTGTGACGGTTTACGAAAATTTTTGCCCATACCGGGAGCAAATACCCTGATAGTGGGTGCTCAAAATTGCCTGAAACAAATGGAACTTTTTCGGCCTGTACGTCGTGATACGGTCTGGTCTAATGTTCATAAATACATACATAAATGTAGATCGCCTGAATATGAGCCAGCTATGACATGCGGCGCGTGCCTTTAATGTTACTACTGCTGGAGTTTTTTTTTTATAAATTAGCATTTCCGTTGCATTACAAAATATTAAAATTTTTATTAAATATGCCTTAAAATTCCCTGCATATATTTAATTCATTTCGCTCCTAACTTCAAAAAACGTATGTAGAAAAAATAACAAAAATTAGTTTCATTGCCATGCGCCACCATTTCTAAATGCACTATCCGTTGTTAGCATACAATTAGCTTCTGTTTCTACATACATACATACACACATATGTATGTAAGTATGTATGCAAATGTGTGAATGCAAGCGCATGTAGGCATGTGCAACAGCGCGTTACAAAAAAGAACAAAAACCTAAAAGGAAAGGACCTGCATTGGTATGCACTTGTGCCGTACTTGTGTCTGAGTGCTCGCAACAGGCGAAAAAACCCGAAACGAACGCAACGCACAAGCAATAAAGGACATGTGTGCGATCGTAGGACATTGCCATCACTTCTGTTGCTATGTTTTATGTAAATACTTACTAACTATGAGCCCTTATGGAATTAAGGAAAAACCGATCGTGCAGCATAAGTGACAGACAGTATTAAATAGTCGCCGTGTATCGCACCGAACCGCACTCAGGCGTGAAGAGTGGCATTTGCTATTGATAAGAGCGACCTCGCAGTATTTACATAGGAAAGGAAAACTAGTGCATTGTTAAATGTTTTAAAATTTACCTTTTACAGTAGGTTTCATGAAATTTTTTAAATGAAAACTAATTTAACCCTAGTGTGACCAACCAAAATAATTGATGTTGCTGTGCATCCGAGGTACCCGGATACCCATTTACGCATTTATATCTACGGATTTAGTATAATCATAGGTATAAGATGTACATTGATTTATTTATTGTTTACTCTAGATCTTTTTTATACAAATCCAACGATAGTATTATATACAAGGACCTTTGAAATACAAAATCCGGTATAATCTGTAAAGAGCCAGAGCGTATAATACTTGTGAATTCCGAGAAGATCTGGTACATTAAACTGAAAAGGGAAGCAATAAGAGGGTATCTGTGTTCCTTTATTTACGAGGAATTTACTCGGAACACCTTTAAAAGAAATATGTATTATCTTCAGATACCAGTTTACTTTCGTATCGATCGTTTACTTGGAGCAGCTGGACGTATTGCCCTGCACCTCAGCGCAGTTGTTATAGTTAAGAGAGCCGCTCGGAAATTTTTGTGCGTGTTTTTAGAATATTTCCATACATATTTTTTTTTTTGTTGCGTGCAGATTTTTTATGTGTATAACATAGATTTCGAATAGAAATAAGAGACAATTTTTTTTGCACGTTTTGAAAGGTATCTACAATTTTTCATAAATCATAAAGTAAAAAAAATATGTGTTTGTTTTTTTAGTAAACCAAATTTTGTTTGTTATTATTATTTATATTAGCTCAATTTAATAAATAAACAATTAAAAAACAATATTTTTTGTTAAACCTTATTTATTAATCGTCTTTACTCCTTTTTTGTATGTGTGCACCCGGGTACCCGGTTGGACTATTCGTGTAATTTTTTTCAAATTCAAAATTTTCTGCGCTGAAAAGAAATACAAAGTATTTTAAATGCATTTTTGTTATGTAAAATTAGTCAAATCGGAGGATCCGGGAAAATTTTAAAAATTGTTTCCAAGACAAAAAGTTATTTGATGCAATATGTGTCCATGAGTACCCAGGTACCCAGTTGGGCACAATAGGATAAAAGAAATCCCCAGGAAATACCATTAGACAAACACATTTGATAAAAAAGTTTATTTTTGAAAATTTTATGGAACAATTTTGTTCTTACATTTCATAATACATGGTAGATAAACTAATTCTAGGTTATGTTCGCTTCCAAAAAAAGTTTGCTGTGCATTCTCTACAGTACGGGGAAACGACTACGGGACTGATGAATCGGTAGCTATCAAGTGAACTTCGTCGGTTAGCGATCGACTACTTGAAATTATTCCTTCCTTTTTGTTCGTGGGCGCCCGTGCTTTAGTTGTCTACTCATAAGTGCCCAGTCGAAGGATGTTTTCACTGGAGCTTCATCACTTATGCGTATGCCACGTCGATGCCAGCGCTATATTTGATATTTGTAGAGCGTGACATTTTGATCGTCGAGAGGTGGCTCTGCTTTAAAGTTGTCTGCCGACCCAAGGTAGCATCTGTTGGCAATATTTGCACCTTATTTGGTCACCAAGCCAGTGTTGCCTTGTTTTTTTAATAAAGCGCCCAAAGTCCAAAGATGTATTGCCCAAGATCGGTCAATTAAAATTTTGGAATTTTTTTTTTCAAAAAAGTCTTTTTTGCTAGATTATACTGCCCTTTCCAAGAGCAGATTGAAGAAGTCACTCGGAAACCAAATACGCAGCCAGTGACACATACAGCTCTTGCGAATGAAGAGGAAGCATCGATGATCTGTCAGTGCAAAACGTTCTATGCCAATTATTACCTCTGGTGCTTAAATGGTCTGTCACCTGGATCTGATCGCTTCTATTAATCGTTCATCTTCATTTGCCCAATGGGGCAGTCTTGTCATTATTTTATGAGAATGTAACGATTTGGAGAATCACATAGCCAAAAATAATAAAATGGTATTTGGTAGGTCGCTAGAGGTTTAGGCGTATTCTCAGACAAAATATTCTTCACAAATAACGTAAGAGTTCACAGAAAACTAAAAAAATAAAAATAATTATATTTTGTTCATAAATATAACTCTACCTCGTTTCGACTGTGATGGTTCGGGGTTTGTTTAACATAATTAAAAAGGAATTGGAGACAAGGGTAGATTTTTGACAAGGTGCACACGAAAATAGGGTAGCATTCGCTTTGTAAATGCTATTAAAACAGAGTATAAAAAAGTTGTTGCATATTTCAAGGACACATATTTTTTTTTCTGGTGGTGTAAGCATGTGCTCAAAGATCCTGATCGTGAGGCACATGAAGAGGGAGCAGTAGGGCCAGCAGTGTAGTCACATGTGGACATCACGTGTGACTAAGATTCTGATGACATGTAGCGATAATTGTGATACTGATGAGCCAAGCCCCGAACCATCACCCTCACTAGCTCGAGGTTCTAGAACAGCGACCTCACAACTGGCATA
Source organism: Rhagoletis pomonella (assembly GCF_013731165.1). NCBI lineage: Eukaryota > Metazoa > Arthropoda > Insecta > Diptera > Tephritidae > Rhagoletis > Rhagoletis pomonella. The sequence continues at coordinate 54,367,677 of NW_023458560.1, forward strand.
TTATTTAAACTTTCCAAAAAAACGGCCCTTTAGTGAGTGAGCTTCAGGGTTAAAACATTCTACAAAATTAATCCTCGTTAAATTTTATTAAACAGATGGATGAATTTTAACCCTTTTTCCCATTATTCTAAAAACAGTCAGACAAAAATTCAAAACTTAATATGGCTATAAAAAAATTTATCTGAGAATGCAAAAAGATTTTTTAGGTTTTACTATATTTGTGTAAGACTTTCATACTGAGTTGAAATTATTCCGCCCCAAGGCAATGACCCTGAAATTGGTTTTTCCGAAACTTTACTCTATTTTTTCTTTTAAAAATAATAACATCTACACTACTAAAGTACCTAAGAATTTTGCTCACTTCATTTCTATGTGGCACAAGGTGTATTTACACATTGAATGCCTTTGCAGTCATCTGCTTAACCCGTGCGCACCCTCTCTACCCTCCATCGATACCGATCAACTCTAACAGTCGGCACCTTTCCAACGTACCATACCAGACACAAGTGGCAGATGTTGTACACCAACCACCAATTTTAGTATTGGCACCGGCTCATCAACAAACAACCATCAACCATAAGCGCGTCATCAGCAGAGTGCAGTCATTCGCAGCACAACACAATAATGCACAACTATTTTGAAATTCAACTAACAAAAATTACAATAAAATTCAATATGCAGCACAACAAAAAAAAAAAACGGCCTACATACATACACACTTATGCTATTGTAGAATTATGAAGTATGTATTTGTTGAACAACAACGAATCGCCCTCAAACTAGGAATAATACGAATTATTGTTGTAGAAAAACTACCCTATTTAGGCATAGAGGCATACAAAAATTCCAACCTGCAAATAGATCGCGAGGTGCGCGCTACACTTCGCTTTCCTGGCTACTTTACTTACTCGTACATGTGTATTAAAAATTTTTACATTCAAAGGCAGGCTCAAATTGTAGCGTCGTTTGTTTTATTGTTGTTGTTGTAAATATATGGTGTTGAAATATTTACATGCCCTACTACTTTGAGTTGTTGTTGGTGTACATTTGCTTAGTGGAGTGCTCATTGATGAGCTGCCTTTTGCATATTTCTGACATTTCTTACCCCAAGCCTTTGCTATACACACACCACGACAACAAAAATACCAAAAAAAAAGTGGCAGCTGTGCTAATAAATTCGTAGTGAAGAACCTTTTCCTTTAGTTCTACTGTCTACATACGAAAACTCCTCGATAGACTTCCCCACTTCTGCTTATTTACCCTAAATGAGTGAGTTAAGTGCGGCTTGAGTACCTACCATAGCATTGCTTGTATATGTATATTAGGGTGGTCCGTAAAAAATCAAATCAACGCTGGTTTTCAGTCTCACCCCCTCCTCAATCGGTAATACCGCGATCACAGATATCACATAAAAATTTTGGTCCGTCCCGATTGGAGACGATTAAGGTGTGTCGCACAGGGGCCAAAGTTCAGATTTCTCTTTGGAAACTCAAAATATTAAAATTAATTTTTTTCTCATCTAATACCCAAAAGCGATACTACTAAAGTCGAAGATATCACATATAAATTTTGGTCCCGATTGGAGTCGGTTAAGATGTCTTCACAGGGTAATCTGAAATTTGACCCCTATGCGACACGCCTTAATCGTCTCCAATCGCAACCAAAATTTATATGTGATATCTTCAACTATAGTAGCATCGACGTAGGGGTTGAGGCTTAGGAAATCTGATAAAAAAAATTTGCTTACTACGATTAAGGCCCACCCTAATGTATATATATATATACCTATTTATGTACGTATAATTGTGTGTTTGTATGCGCGGAAATCAGTCTGATACTTGCGGAAGGGAACGTGCCAACGGATCTGTCGTTGATAGATAACAAGTTGCAGAAGACAATTAATGGCTTGTGCCATACTGCTCCATATACATACATACACATATTCATAGATATATATATACTCAAATGGTATGTACTATATATTCTTAATCAAAATGCTGATTAATAAGGAAAATTATCTGTTTGCATATGAAAGGTGTTTTCTGCGGAAATATGCCTAACAATCGGAGACGTTCTTTGTTATTTATTTAAATTTTTTCTTCAAAAAGCTTTATGTCTACATATTTGCTTTCATTTTTGTTGTTGATCGATTAGTCGGCTGTATTTCAAATTGCAGATGTTCGTTACATTTTCACTGATATGCGTTCATACATACGTACATTAACTGAAATATATTTACATATGTATTTACATATGTACATGCATACAAACACATAAACATATATGATGCCATGGTGTGTTTTACAGGTATTGCGCATGTGCGTAGGTATGAATGCTTAACCCAAGAATTAACAAAGCTTTAAACCCCTAAAAAAAGATCTAGGATACAACTTTATAGAAGCTTTAACAATAAAATAATTGTGCACTAAATAATAATAGTGAAGAATTAAATATAAAATAATACGAAGAAAGCTAACGAAAATGCGAACACTATAAGGGCAATTCTAACTAAGATCGTGGCAAGTCTTTTGTAAGACAATTGAAAGACAGCATATAAAACAAGTAAGAAAGTCTAAGTTCGGGCGGAGCCGAACATTAAATACCCGGCGCAAGTATTAAGTATATGTTTTCCACCTTTCCGAAAGCTACCGCTACATGATAAGCCGGGGTGTATACATTTTAAGTAAATTAGCGTCCTTAAATTTCGAAATATTGCAGTTTCAAGCATATCTGAAATTTACCGTTATATGAAAAGCGGCCTCAATTTTAGTCCGATTTCAACAATTTTTAACGGTTTGCTTTTATGTGGCAAGCACAATAACCATACCGAGCTTGGTACAAATTGCTAGAACGGTTAGCGAGATACATATATGTGATCACAAGTGGGCGGTGCTACGCCCATTTTCCAAAATTTTCTCATAAACGTATTTCTTGGTAAAGAATTGTTGCAATCATCAATTTTGAATAAATTAGCTTCAATATTTACTGATTTATCGAAGATTTTGTAATTCTCGAAATTACCGTTATATGGGATGTGGGCGTGGTTATTGTCCGATTTTAGAAATTTTCGGCCATTTAGTAAGCTGTACTAAGGCCAACAACTGTGCCAAGTTTGGAAGAAATTGGTGTAGCGGTTACCAAGATATACACATGTAACCATAAGTGGGCGTGGCTACGCCTATTTGCCAAAATTTTGTAATATTCTTATTTTTCGTCTAAAACTCATTGCAAATATCAATTTTGAGTGAATTATCTTCAGTAGTTACTAAAATATCGCAGTTTTCGTTTTTCTGAAAATTACCGTTATATGGGAGGTAGGCGTGGTTATTGTCCGATTTTTAAAATTTTCAGCCATTTAGTAAGCTGTACTAAGGCCAACAACTGTGCCAAGTTTGGAAGAAATTGGTGCAGCGGTTACCAAGATATACACATGTAACCATAAGTGGGCGTGGCTACGCCCATTTTCCAAAAATTTATAATATTCATGTTTTCCGTCTGAAACTCATTGTAAGTATCAATTTTGAGTGAATTATCTTCAGTAGTTACTAAAATATCGCAGTTTTCGTATTTCTTAAAATTACCGTTATATGGGAGGTAGGCGTGGTTATTATCCGATTTCGCCCATTTTCAATACCATCCGTCCCACGCCCAAAAGAAGTTCACGTACCAAGTTTCGTTAAGATATCTCAATTTTTACTCGAGTTATCGTGTGCACAGACGGACGGACGGACGGACGGACGGACGGACAGACAGTCACCGCTTAATCGATTTCTCTTTTCATTCTGATCATTTATGTATACATTTGTCTATATCTATCTCGATTCGTTTTGCCTGTTACAAACAACCGTTATGTGAACAAAGTTATAATACCCTTGTGCACAAGTGCGCTCGGGTATAAAAAAGGTCCCTTGCCAACTTTCGTGGTGAGAAACTTTTTTGACCGAAAGTACTTGATCGTGTTCCTCATGGAGATGTATATCATTTTGTTTGCGATGATCCAACAGTCGCAACGGCCATTTGAGCGTGCATCTGAGATCCGAGGTTCGAATCCTCGGGCAGCGAATTTTTTTCTCTTTTCAGTATATTTTTTTTTGTTATTTTTGGGCATTATAACAATTATATTCAACAATTTTATTGAGCTTGAGGCAGCTTGTATGATTTTTAGTAATTGTTTTTATATTTAACTTTCTTCCAAGTATTAGATTTTATTGTGTTATTTTAATTTCATTTAATTTTTAGAAAATTATTTCATAAATTTTTTTTACACAATTTTTTTATTTTTTTTTATTTTCTTTTAATTTTTAGAATTCATTTTAAAAGAAAACTATTTTTTAATTTAATTTAATTAAAAAAAATTATTTCATATTTTTTCTTTTTTTATGTATTTTTTAGATATTATTATTTTATAAAGAAAAATAGTTTCTTTTAAATTACATTTAATTTTTAGGAACTTATTTGTATTGAAAATAGTAGATAATTTTTAAGTTTGATTTACTTAAAATTTTTAGATTTGGCTTTAAAAATAAAAATATACATATAACAATAAACTTAATTTATGTACAACTTTTTTCAATTTATCTTTTTGTTTCTTTGACTAAATTTTCTTTTAATTTTTAGTTTTCATTGCTTTGAAAAGAAAAAAATTTATTAAATTTAATTTTTAAAAAACTTATTGCTAAAAGACGCTAAGACCTTCTCGATATCAGATAGTCTTTCGAACGATAGAAAGAAAAATTTCAAGATAGTTACAAGAATAGTCAAATGTCTTACGAAATACTGTGGTGAGTTGAATTTAAAAAGTTAATAAGTTTTAAAATTTCGGGTCGAAGATGGGGGACGTCTATTCTGTAAGGAACTATCTGCGAATATAGTGACTAAGCTGCCAGATTTCTGGAGCGCTTTTTAACCAGAAGTTACCGCTATTAAAGAGGCAGTAAACTGGCTTTGCACCAGTGAAATACTAATCAGAAGGAAAAGGCCTATTAAAGCCAAGCGGCAATCATGACACCAGGTCGGGAATGTCTGACCTCAATCTCTATCGCTTCGGGCTAGCACTCCCAAATCAAGCTGATTTCGGCCCCAAGGTAAGGTGATATTGCAGAAACCTTTTTGGCTGATTAGTTATCTTGGCAGAGTCGCTTCGGACCACAGGTATATACATCGAGTTTAAACTCGAGGCGAGGATGCCTCTGAGAGACTTGACTGTCCCGTCCACCTTCAAGCTGTATGCCAGATTCCTGGTGAAACAAAGAGCTTCAGAAGTTGAGGGGTGAGTCGAGAAAACTTCTTTACCGGACCTTGAAAACTAATTTTACGCTGCACATAAAAGTAGTATAAGAATACTGCAACTGCATAGAAACCCTGAGCCAAATAGGTTATGAAGAAAGACCAAACCACAAGATTGATAGAGTTGCCCATTCGTAGCAAGGCGCTCTTCCCACATCCTCTGTCTTTGCATTAAAATGCCTATGAAATCCTGTGAGGCAGCTTGCAAAACGGATTGCTAGAATTAGAAAGAGTTCGCCTTAGGCATTTTTGCAGACATTGAGGGTGCTTTTGACAATAGATAGTATGTGCAATTCTGCTCCACGGCATGGTGCAAATTTTGTACTGGTAAATTGGATTCGTTGAATTTTGGTACTGCAGATCGTCAGAATTCAGGCAGATGGAGGTCATGTGGAATATGTCACGTGCGGAGTGAGCTTCGACCTTCAGTTACACTTAGCATTCTGAGTCTCAGTGATAGAATTGTCTTATGTAGAGGTTAATCAAATGCAAAGCAAACGTTAGTGAGAGTAGGAGTGCGTCAGAGGGTTAATCCTATAGATATATCTTGAAAATATATGACTATATACTTAGTGCCACCCTCTTTATATCAATAATTCAGGTACTTGATATCTCATCAGTGCTTTTGAAATCACCTGTCCTTGAAATTATTTACTTTTCGCTTAAGCGTCGTAATACACCACACACACACACACTCTCATATATCGATTGGATTTTTAAGTATAAGTGTATAAAGTGAGCGAGTTGAGTTGATTTCTTATCTCTACGCGACTATTTGTGGGGGCGCTTTATTAAAAGCCTGACTTCATTTTATTTTGAAAAAAGTCTTTTGCTCATGATTGTATGTATGTACAGTCATTAAGTCTGCCAATAACACCGAAATTGATTTTTTATAAATAAAAATGATTCACTCTGGATTGACTGGATTGATATGTGACGTGTTTTGCATGTGGTGATGTGGCGCAATACCGCTGTGTACCCAGGTGTTTGCTGATGCCTTCAAAATTTATGAACATTAATTTATGAGCTAAGAAGAGTGGTGGCCGTATTACGCATGCCGAAGAAGGTTTCTCAGCAAGTCGAATTAGCGTTTGGAATATTCATTTAAATAAAATTTGTTTGATATTTGTGACTTAAGTAACTTACAAAAGTCATAAATATAATCCGGGCACGACCTGATTAGGAGATTTAGTTGATTAATGTGTTTGGAAAATTTAGGTTATCGTAAAACAAATACAACTTTAGGGCAATTTTGGGTAGTAATATGGGTTAAGTAATCATAAAAGAAACACAAAGGTAGATCTTTTCTATTGGAGCTAAATACAAACAACGCACGAAAAATGAAACGTTGCGTATCACCCATTGTACTGCTTTCGTGTTCTTTTTGATCAACACGTCGAATGAGATTGAGAGGGTTGCGCTCGCCCAACGTATCGCTGCCACCAGCTCATCCTCTTCTAGGAAAGAAGGTCAAACGGCGTTGTGACGTATATCGAGCCCAAGCAGGTGTTTTTCTCACGCGAAGTGACCGGTCAATAACCCCAAGAGTTGCCCGCAGTTTCGTCTGCTCAACAAAACGACGTTCCCCGCAACACTTTCCGAGAATCAAGCCTGCATAAGGTTTGACCATCTGCAGGCCTTCCATACATAGTTGAGCATATTATTCATTCATTTGTTTCGAAAGCCGAAGGTAGTAGACCCATAATTACGGACCAAAGAATACCTGATCTGAGCCCTTTCCAGTCAAAGGGTTGGATGCCCCATTACCTGGTACTTCCAAGTGACCTGGCATCCAAAGTAAAACAGCTCCGTTATATTTTCCAATATTGTTTAAAAGAGACTTGCATTGCCGGATTAGTCAGAAAGTAGTTAGAGAGGTGGACAAAGCCTTGAGGGCAACCAAAAATGGCTTGAAATCGTTAGATTGAATACCGCCTCATGAGCAGCTTGTATGTAAGTTATAGGCAGCTGATCTCGACAACACAGCTAGCCTTTTTTTAATTCCGCTTTAACGTAGAAGAAAAAATTACTTTCGCCTGTTGGAACTTCGATATACCCATGCCTGTCGTCTGAATTGTAAAATTCCCTCAGGACTCTCCGTTTAAGAATTGACCACCCAAATCGACAGAGGTGTAGGGTAAGCTAAATCGTCTAATAGTGTCCTCTAAGCAATAAAAGTGCGGGCTTAGCGCCGTATCCATTGATTTCAGATCGGGATCTTGAGTCCAGCGCAGCGCCTTTTAGAGAGGGGTGCACCCTTCATTGCGAACAGTAGATACTTAGATTAGATATTAAAACGAGATGTGTACTGCGACCTGGTGATATATTGTGCCCTCTTCTCTTCACAACACTTCTTCTAAGCTCAGATCCCCCAAAAAGCGCCTTCGAGGGTAGAGAATGGATGTGCTAATCTGTATCCACATCGAGCCTAGACTCCTCTCACGCCTTCTGCAGACTGCATCACACTCGTTGAAGTCACAAAACCTGAACAGATTATCAGACCATATACCCAACTTATTTAGGCGACCCGTTAGTCTACAGTGACTGGTAAGGATACCTGTTAGAATTCTAAGCCCCTCTTTTGGGAGGCTGATTAAGCTTTCGAATCTCTTCTTGTTAAGCCCCCCAGTGAACCCTTTGCCTGGGCATTCCTTCTTATGTTCTTCTCTCTCCTCAGATCCTCCTTTATAGTATTCGGACCTTTTCCCAAGAAAGGCTCTGGGCCGACTGGAGTGATGGCTTCCACCTCTCTAGCGATACAGTCAGCCACTTCATTACCCTTTATTCCCCTATGGCCAGGTACCCAGGCTAACCTGATGTTATTGTGTCTTCCAAGCGAGTTAAGCTTCTCAATGCACTCAATGACCAACGAAGATTTGACTTCATAGGATAGAAGAGTCCTGAGTGCCACCTGACTATCGCTCAACATTATAATTCTGTCATTTCTGTACCCTCTGCTCAGAAATTTCCCCATAGGAAAAGAGATTCTAGTTCCTGGCCCAAAGACTTAAGCCCATCCTCCTTCAGGGGTCTTCGAGACATCAGTTTACCAGTGCAGTGTGCAATCCTGAAGTAATCCCTCGAAGACAGGGACGCTCCAGTTTGTCTTGCTGCATAGCGCTATTTTAAATCTCTTCTCAAACACTACGGTTTTTCATTTGTCATCTCTAGGGAACAGAGCAAGTGGGAGTGGGGTACCTAGTTTCTCCATATTCCTAGAGGATATGCCCTTACCTCTTCCACATCCCTCTCTAGCATAGCTAAGCAGAGTTCTTTTGGTTACCTGCTCTATGGTTATGTGAAGAGGCTCAAGTTCGAGGACTACTTCCAGCGTCGTCGTCGAGTTATGCAAACATATGCCAGTCGTTGTAGCAGAGGTGTTAGTTTGATCAGACCACATCGCAGACGAAGTTTTTGTCAGACAGGTGGACAGATTTTGCAATTTCGCCCTATCAAGCATTGACTACAATTTTCCTTCTCTTAAATTGTTTTCCTTAGGTTTTGAATGTCTCTACATGCGCCAAAGGTTGCATGTTTTCGAAGGTGTGTCCACAGTGGAATCGGCCTCTTGTCAAATTCACTGGCACAAGGGCTTTGCCGACCGCACAACAGGATTTCGCCTGCCTGAGTTTTTATGCCTGTTTCCGGCTATTTTTCCTCTTGGCGGAGACTCTAGCCAACAATAGTGGATCGTTAACAGTAAACCTCTTTTCAACACACAAATTTTCATTTCAAAAGTGCCGCATTCGATTCTGAAGAAGAGAAAATTTTTATTACTAAGTTCACCGTTCTCCTCCTCAAGTAAAGTTTTGACCCCCCAGACTTCCTGGAGTATTACAATCCATAATTTGTGCCATCACATTGAGGAATACAGTTTTGTCACTAACTGTTAGGGTTAGGTTCGGTTAGGTTATCCTGGTTGTCCTCATCCAACACTAGAAAAGGACACAATCAGACCACCGAGGGCCTATTGTGATGTCGTAATAGAGACTCATTACGCCACTCCTCTTCCCATAGAGGTGAAACCACTTTAACGCTCTGATGAAGAGCACAAACTCGTAGATACTAGCTGAATCCAGTTCATCCAAACACGCAGAAGAGTAGTGAAGCTATGAGCGTCGACGAGAACTCATCAAAGCAGGATAGTAGCATAGAAAGTGCTCTACGCTTTTGATTTCCTCGACATCACCGCTACGACAGTAGTCGTTTGACTGCATACTCATTCTAATGGCGTGGGTTCTTGTCAGGCAGTGTCCGGTGAGAACTCCAACTATTTGCCGGAGCAGTGGACGCTTCAACTCGTTTATCCAACTCAGGTCAGGCTTTAGACGCACCAATGAACAAACTTTCGTAGTACTCGCAAAAACTTAAATTTTGTGCTAGTCCAGGACTTATGACGTATTCTTCTGACATACCCTTATTTGGCCAAAGTTGTATTCAAAAATCGTCTACTTTTTTTTTTGCTCAACGATTATTCCATATTCCACTATTTTGTTATTGTGACTAATCTTAGTCTGCAAAGGACAAAATGAATTCTATAGACCTACATTGCATACTAATGCATGTATCACGCCGCTTTGCACTCTGCATTTCCCATACAATAGGACATTTTTCAACAGCATCTGGCCCAGTTATTTACGCTGCAAGCACTCTGCGTAAAACTGCCAGACAACTTGGCGCTCTCATTTCCACATACACGCACCAGTAAATCCACCAGACTAACAACTCTCGGCCATTGCAACACCGCAGCCAAAATGAAGCAAATGTGTGACTGCCAATTCTAGGAATTCACAATTGTGGCTGACTGAATGACTGCATTTCGAAAAATAAAGAAATGTTTACGGACATTGAGGCACAGCAGGAGCTCAACAAGACATAACAAGGAATCACACTTATGTGTGTATGAATGTAAGGATAGGAGGATGTACGCACAGAAAATTGTTATGTCCTCAAAATAAAAGGAAACAATGAAGTTGGCGTGGTTAAGAAGTGTTTTCGGTTAATGTGTGCCAAGGTGGGTTAGTAAGGTTGTTCATTGTTGTTTTTTGGTTTTTTTTGAACTATTTGAATGTCGTTTAGTTGTGAGCTGTGTATCTTCCAATGTGCTCAGTAAAAGAGAGTTAAGAACAAGGCAAAAAAAAATATGTTGCTGAAAAGAAATTTACTTCGAATTAGAATTAATGTTCTGACTATAAGAATTTTTTAGAAGTTGAAAGTGGTGAATTTTCGGCCGCTTTGGAGGCAGAGCGAAAATCGATCGGAAGGAGTTAGAGTTGGATCCAGTAGCTGGAGAGGCACAGAGGACCTACCAAATTTCACTAGGTATTTCACGGGACACTGCTCTATTCGCTATCACCTCAGCAAATATAAACTTTCAGATACGAACTTATGTCGATTCTGTGCAATGGAAGAGGAAACTCCTGGACATATCCTTGTGAACATGTTGCGTTCGTCCGACCCAGACTCGATCACCTAGGCAACGTCAGACTTAATCGAAATTAATCAAATAAAAATATTGAAATGAAATGACGTCGCGACGTTGAGAATGGCTTAACCGCTTTGGCAAACATTTTTTGTAGTGTTTGATTGCTATTTTTTTCCGGTATGTGAACCAGGGAGTGACCGATTTGTTTGAAATTCGGTACACGTATTACAGATATGGGATAGAATTGTATGATTGACTTACAGTTCGAAAGGTGTTTAAGCACACCGCAAAGCAAGCGGGTATTGGCCATATGTACATACATATCTACATCTATACATATGTACCTAACTTATTACTTTAAACGAGCAATTCTTGTATGTACATATATCGGTGATGGGCACCGCCTTGCCCGCGGGCAAAGCTCTTTTAAGCTTCCTATACATTTTGTATAGTCGCGTGTAAAGTAAAAGTTCTCTCTGCTCATCGCTGTTGAATATACATTTATAAATAGGTACATGAAAGCGGCTCTAACGATTATGTTGAAATTTTGTATAGGGTTGCCACCTTTTCCAAATTAGTTACAAACTAAATACGACATCATAATGTGGATATCAAATGGTAAGTGTCTAGAAAATCTCCAATTCAGTATTTTTTTAATAGGGTTGCCACCTATTTTATATTGTATATTTATATAATTTTTTGTTTACAAAATTTATATACAATATTACTTTTTACGGGTGCAAAAAGCAAGCTCTTAAACAATCCTTTGCCCTTGTATATAAGTAGTAAATGTTGTCGGTTAAGATGTTAGTGTAATGTTGCCACTTATTTTCGATTCTACAAAATTTAAATGAAATATCTTAATAAGTATTTTTTAGAACTTTGGTGAAGAAATATTTTTGTTGGGGGTTGCCACATTTTTAAATATTAATTTGTGCATAACAAATTTGCCCTCAAGATATCTATTGTTTCCAACTAATTTTTGATGTCAAATATTTTTTAAATTTATTAGATTCACAAATTATTATTTTTTAATAGTTTTAAAAACATTATTTTTGTACAATTTCGCCGCGGAGTTTTTTTTACAAAATTTTTATTTATTTTGATAGGGTCGCCACTTCTCTCGAAATGTGAAATTAATCAAATATGTGACTGAAGCAAAAAATCAAAATAAGAGTATTCTAAAATATTTTCAAATTATTTGTTTGGCAAGATTTTTTTAGAGTTGCCACCTATTAAATTTGAATTTACAGTCGACTTTATATTGATTACGAGAACGCGCCAATATTTTTAGTGTATCAAAAATATTGTATTACCTCAAGCATTGGAACAGTACTTTCTCCTTTCTTTCTTTTCTGTTTAACTAGACTGAGCCACAGCACGGACGGGACTGGGTATCTCCTGTTTTGGAATAAAAAGCTCATAAAAATGCTAGGCCTTGAAATAAACACTGAAAAAAAATCCAATCGAGTTTTGAGTAATCTCCGCGTGTTTTAAAACCTTTCGAAGCGTGCATTAAAACTCTTCTCCCCACCTCCAGGTACAAAGCAGTTAAAACTAAATATTTTTAAGCATAAGTAGGCACACTAAAATATAACTTAACTACCTATCTACATTTATTTTGACGCCATTTCGCCTTAAAACATATGTTTTTTTTTTGGCACAAAAGGCGTTGTTTAAGACCTCCATTGATCCCTAAAATACAATGGGATATAAAATATATAAATCTACTGAATGGTTGCTGTAACACATTTCAACGATTTATGACTTTATTAAACAAGAGCATAAATGCCAATAAATGTAGCAATTCAATGCAACGGAAAAAAAGGGCTCACATGGCCGCTGCTCTATAAAATCGTTGGCACATTTGTACGCGTACGTAAATAGGTACATAATTCAAAGTGATGCGCATGCGTGCCGCGCACAGCAGCTTAAATAGCATTTACGTGTTGAACTAATAAAATTAAACACCTAAGGTGTGGAGAGTAGAGCAACGACGACAAGTATAACAAAAAGCAAAGTAGGTACAACGAAAGAAATTAATCTTAAATAGACAAGTCGAGCACAACGATAATAAAACGACAAAACGGCAGCATAGCAGCAAATAATAAGTCAGTGGCATCAACAACTGCCGTCGCGCCGCTCACATTGCAACTGTTCAGATACTACTTATTGCGGCATAGCGCATTTAACTTTACAACAGCAAAAAAAATAAAAATAAAAAATAAAACCAAGAAAAAAATTATTTTTATTCTTCTTGTTAAAACGTAATTCATTCAAAGTGCGTACTTACTTACTATAACGCAGAAGTGAGAAATCAACGCAACTACATTACTCGCTTACAACAAAGCCACTGAGCGTATTCGCTGTTGCTTGTTGCTGTTGCTGTGCACAAGTATATTTTGTCAGGTGTCATAAAATGGGAATTTATTGCGTATGCGCAGCAACAACATGTCTACATACTTACCTTTACGCATCCATACCGCCGCATGTTGCTGCAACAACTATCGACCTCACTACATACATACATTCATGAATACGTATGTATGTATATGCATGACCAGAGCGCACGTCTTATTGTTGGCACATTTATGTCGGTTGTGTCGGTTGATTCCACCATTGCTCCAGCTTTGTTTTGTTGTCGAGCGTAATAAATCAGGCAATGCGCATAGCTGTGCCACCATTGGTGACAGTTTAAATGGAAGTCGCTGTTGAAATTGTCGAAATGAGTTGGTCCAAAGGAAAACCGAAATGTGTGGAGGATGCAAGTCGGAGCACAAACCATTGCATGAAAAAAGAGGCGGCTGTTGCGCATGCGCGTGCTTAATACGTTTAATTACACCAAATGTAGGTATAGTGCGACAGACATTACAACGCTCGCAGGATACGTGACAGATGTTTCATTTAAATTGTCGATGGTTTTAGTAGCTCAGCTCAATTTGTTGAGGAATATGTACATATCTACATATACAAATATTTCTGAGATTAGTTACAGAGCAGTTCATTACAGCTTATTATAAAACAAGTAATTTTTATCAAAAAAAAACCGACTTCAACTCTCATATAAAAAAAAATATATATATATATATATATCATGATCCACTGATCGGATCTTAACCAGATTAGTATGGGGCCACCTCTGAGACACTACCTTTCCGAAAAAGAATTATCGAAATCGGTTGACGTGGTCCAAAGTTATGCGGTAACATACATAATCTGGTTAAAACCCTAAGAACAAGATTCCGACGAACTGATAACCTCCTCCTTTTTTGGAAGTCGGTTAAAAAATAGGACTGCAATTGCCTGCATTGAATAGCTAAAAAATTGCGGGAACGCATAACAGTTCAATTGAAAGAATCCCATCAGCAAAAGCTTGAACCTTGGGTTTGCCCGATGCTAATTTTTCGGAATTATTTTCTTTTTAGGCAGGAAGAAAATTGGTTTATTCTGGCACGAAAGTCTAACAAAAAATCTCCATTGCCGACTTTCATGGAGGAAAGCTCTTTTGACTGAAAGCACTTATCTTTGTAATTTTGCTCCCACTGCTCCAACAGTCCGAGTGAGCAAAGCACTAGCGTACGATTCGAAAGATCCGAGGTTTGCGTCCCCGGCCATCTAATTTTTTTTCTTTTTTAAAATAAATTTTTTTACTTTTTTCAATATAATTTTCTTAGAATCGTTGGATTTTATTGTTTCAAAAAGAAAATTTCCTTTATATATTTGTTGAAATTTCATTTCTTTTTTAGAAACTTATTTTATTTTCTTATTTTTATTTTTATTTTATTTAACTTTTTTTAATTTAATTTCATTAAAAAGTACTACTTTTTTTAGTTCACTTAATATTTATGAACTTATTTTATTATTTTTTTTATAAATTTTTTAGTTTTTAAAATATATTCAGGGTATTCATTTAAACGCGTAAATGCCTCGTAACCACGTAAAACTCTTAACCTTACTTAATTTTGTATGGAAAACCGGTTTATTTACGAAGTTTACACATATATACATTGCATATCTATTGCGATTATAATGTTTAAAAAAGAAAATTAACTTTTTAAATGTCCTTTAATTTTTGGGAACTTAATTTAATTTTTTTTAAATTAGTTTTCCTTTTAATTGCATTTAATTTTTAGAAACTTATTTAAAATTTCTTTCATATTTGTAAATAAAATTTTTTTAGAATTTAGTTTTCTTTTAATTTTTAGTTCTTACTGTTTTAAAATGAAAAATATATATGTATCTATGTTTATATTTTTGTAATTTCGTCTAATTTTTAGAAACTTACACTTTATTCTTATTCATTTCATTTTTTTCTTTTTTAGTTTAATTTTCTTTCAATTCTTAGGTTGCATTTTTTTAAAAAGAAAGATAATTTTTTTTTTATTTCATTAATTTTTAGGTACTTACTTTTATTTATTTTTTCTCATTTAATTTAACTTTCTTTAAATTTTGGGATGAAGCATATTATTTTAAAACGAAAAATATATACCTACATTTTTAATTCAAATTAATTTTCTTTTTTTTAGTTAAATTTTCTTTTAATTTTTAGATTCCATTGTTTTAAAAAGAAAGATAACTTTTCTTAAATTTGTTTAAATTTTTGGTACTTTTATTTATTTTTTTCTCATTTAATTTAACTTTCTTTTAATTTTGGGATTAAACATAGCATTTTAAAAAGAAACATATATACATTTTTAATTCCCATTAATTTTTATAAACTTGGTTTTTAAATTTAATTTTTTTTTTAATTATTTTTTTTTATTATTTTTTTTAATGTTTACATTAATTAATGTTTATATTTTTGTTAAATATAATTTAATTTTTGGAAGCTTGTTTTGTAAAGTTTTTCTTTTTTAAATTATTCGCAAAGTACCATCAAAGTCATATTATGAATTTTCGCAGTGTAAAAAAATAGTTGGTTGTGGTTTCAAGGTATCTAAACACTTATTTAAGCTTTTAAAATGTATGTAATTAATTTGATCTAATTTTTATAAAACTTATTGCTAAAGTAGAATAACGCTGAGACCTCCTCTTTGGCAAATCCTTCAACTAGTTTTTCGAAAGGCAGAAAAGAGTTTTTAACATAGTTGCGAGAATTGACAATTCTGCTACGAAAGACTTTTGTCTTTCAAAAGACTGTGGTGAACTGCCCTGTAAGATATTGCTAAAATGAAAGGTGCAGTTGTGAGCATTTAAGAACAAATAGATACAAAAAGTTTTCATAGTAATTTGTGCATTTCAGTAATGTGTATTTCAAACTTTTACTAGAATTTTGAAAGTTTTGAAAAATTTTTAGGAACAAACGTTAAACATGTTTAACCCTTTTTGAGCTATCTTGACTGGGCTAGTAAATGCGAATCAGGTACATACATATATTCATTTTACTATCACTTGGAACAGCTGCATCCTGGCTGAAGTTGAGCCTCTCTCCTGCTTGAAACAGGTGGTAAATTTTAACGGCACAGCTGTTCTTGGTCTAATTGAAAATGCACAAACACTTGCTTCCTTCAACGGAATTTCGCAACAAAAGTATTACCTGTTGTCTGACATTGCAGCAGTAGCTAGGTGGGCGGAATTACATTTAAAATATTTGTTTTCGTTCTTTCAATTTGAGAAGAATCCTCTTAGTACAAGTATGTATGTATGTGTAAATAAATACATACACAGATCGAATTTTTGCAGACATTTGGTCGCCCAGACTCCGTGTGAGGTTAAAATCTTCAAACCTGCAGTGTAGGCGTGAAATTCTTAAACAATAGAAATCGCCTTTGAATGAGCGAAATAAAGTAGTGGAATAAGTTGAAACAATTGGTGGCAAGACAAAGTGGTAAAGGACACTTAACAAATGATCTAAGAATCTATTATATTTAAGTTGGTCGGACAGGTGTGTATTTAGTCCTATTTATTGCTAGGTGTCCTCTAACTACCTGCTTAGCACTGTGCCACTGCCGTCTTTATGACCAAGTCTTGACCGCTTAACAAGTTTTCGGGTTTCGCATACACTAGGGTGTTCGCTTGTTCGCCTTTTTTCCAAAGCCCATTTTCGAGTTATTGGAAAAATTGGAAAAACGGTGTCAATTACCCTAATATACACACATATGTATGTACATATGTATGGGTGCAAGAATCGAAATAATAGGAATTTATCAGTGCATGTTATACTCGTAAGCGATAAACCTCAACCTCTCTAGCAAAATCCTGGTTTAAATGTTCGCACAGTGGTGCCAATCGATTTGTTTAATTTTGTTGTTATTTGAATTTAAGAAAATTAGGAGAGACGGGTTTTTTTAATTTTTGTTTGTCTATGTAAAATTTTTTAGTGTAAAGTGCAGAGAGAGTAAAAATTTAGCAGAAGATCGAAGAAGAAGTTGCTGTAAATAAATGTTACAAATTTAAACTTAGTTAAAAAGAATTATAGGGATCACCCAAAACGAAAAAAATTGCACAATTAAAATCTTAAATGTTATACCTAAACCAATTTTTACCAAAATTTATTATTTTTGTTCAGATTTTTTCGAAAAAATTAAAAATTAAAAATACATACATACATACATCTGTAAGGGCATACATACATACATCTGCTTTTACTTAAGGTTATATTTTTTGTCTTTTTTCTATCCAGATCCCTACCACTACCCCTGTTCGTTCTAAATACATTTATGTTATTCTGTATTCGATAGTAACATCTAACAAATACCAATAACAAAACCGATAAAAAGATCGACAACAAAATCGATGACAAATTCGATAAAAATTTCGATAGCAAAATCGGTAAAAATATCGATAACAAAATCGATAAATAATCGATAACAAAATCGAGCACAAAATATATATAAATATCGATAAGGATCGCCAAAAATATCGATAACTAAATCGATAACAAAACCGATAAATAATCATTAACAAAATCGATAAATAATCGATAACAAAATTGATAAAAATTTAGATAGCAAAATCGATAAAAGTATTTGTAGCAAAATCGAATTTATACATTTTGCATCTAATTTTACACCTTCGAAAGGCCGAAAGCAACACGTCACCGGACTAGATTTTGAATATATCCTAGCAACATCAATTGCGTTTTGAAACTATGAACTTTGGGCCTCACACTAGGCATAACTATTATATATATTCATAGCGTATTCGCTATATTTATAACAAGTTTAGAATTTTTCGAAAAATAGCTAAAGGTCGAGATATGTACACGATGTTACTTGAGCTACTGAAAGGGATATGAAGCAAAATTTGTTCTATAGCTCGTCGAAAATTGCAATTGCTTTAACGAAACTTTTTTTATTAATCAAATCGGTGCAAAAATAAAGGCTCTGAACTATTTTGAACAGTAATTTCCAGTTCGTCACCACTGTGATTCGGTGCATTAAAAAAAGTAAAACAATTAAAAATACTTCAGTCGTCGATTTAATGTACATATTTGTGCATGTGTATGCGCACATTAGTCGGCCTCTCATGTCCTTATCAAAATTAAATGTGAGAAAATGTGATACCTGTTATTTTATCACAATTATTTAGCGCTAGAAATATATTTAACCTTGAGTAAATAAATATAGGTCTTTCTAGTGGCGACATAATGACACAAATTTTGTGAAGAAAAAATTAAGATACGAGTACGGGCGAAAATATCGAAATACTTAAGCAAACTGTTAGGCAATAAAAAGATCGCCGTTGTCCAGGGAATTTTTTTTTTCAAAAATTGATTGCCTAAAGGTATGTAGTACAAATATATGTTTATTGTATGTATGTACATAAATATTTTCTACAAGTTTGCTTTGTTAACCTAGATAACGCGTGCGACATTTCTGACACGGCACCTGAACTACACAAGAACATCTTTTATCTGGGAATGTAAATAAATACTTAGGAAATGCATACATGTACACACATACATATGTATTCAAGTATTACGAATATAATTATTTTTCTAAATACTATTTCTATTGTAATATTTGCTTTGGAATCCTACATATATATTTGTTGTTATTGTTGTTTACCTTGTGCCCGCAGCACATGTTTGAATGCATTAACAATTTCACTTTTTTCTAACACTTTGTTTTCCGCAAATATACGTATGTGTGTTAGTATGTACATATGTCTCACTTTGTTTATACTCTAGCGTATGTAGACCTAGGCATGTGTACCATAGAAATATTTGCACAGATTTGTGGTCAAGATAGGACAGCAGACATTGTTAATCTAAGGTTATCTTAAATAGATTCCATTCGTAAGCAGGTGAAAACTCGTGAAATAAAATTATAAAATAAAAATATTTTTGGGTTGGATGTGCTAAGGTAACCCAGCTGAAGATTGAACTGTGCCCAATTTCACAAGAGGTGACGGAAATTCGTTATAGACTATCATTGCTTGTCATTATAAGTGCATTCAGGACAACACCAACGGCAAAACGTAAGGGCGTAAGGGCGGCAGTCGTCTGCGTGGAAATCAGTCTCAACAAATCCTACAAGCTGCCGAACTACTGCAGCATTTTCCAGGCGGAAGCAATGCCCATAAGGACACCGGCGGAGCTACTGAGCAGCAACCTAGTAGACAAACAGATGACTCTCTACATCGACAGCCAGGCTGCGATAAAGGCACAGCACTTCCTCGAGAAAGGCATAGAAGTGCAAGACAGATCCGGGTTTGCTACATACTGGGCACACCGGAGTCGTGGGCAACAAGGAGGCCGACAGGCTTGCCAAAGAGGGTGCCGATTTCCCTCCAAGCGACTAAATGGGAGCTTGACCTGTCCATGATACGGAAGGCGCAGAATATGTGATCAAAAACGCAAGCTCACGAAGTTTCTCCTATCCCTCAAGAGGAAGGATGCTAGGCTACTGATGGGTATTCTATCGTTACAGTGCCGGTTGCCATCCCACGCCTTTAAACTGGCACTGTAGGGGATGCAGAATGAAAGAGCAGACAGTGGAGCAAATCCTTTGTGAGTGTCTTGCCCTTGGCAGACTGCAAATCAGTCTCATGGGAGCAGACTTTCTGCCTAACCTGGAAGCCGATGCCAATATAGGGTATAACAAGGTTTTCTAGTTTGCCAAGAGGACTGCGATCTTCTGCAACAATGCTCCTGGCGCTCAGTGAAAGGTTGTCTAATAGGGTCGTAGTTTATCTTTGGCCTTAATAGTCTCTGCAAAGCCTCGCAGTAGCCAGCCAGTAGCCTAATCAAACCTACGAGCGTTATATTAATACGCTACTATAAATTTTGTGGTCGTTCGTTTGGCGATTTAGCTGGACATATTTCGGAACCAAGAGGACCGTTGAAAATGTTTTTGTGGTTTCAAAATTGGTTGAATATTACGGCCAAAATCGTCCGTATTTGTGTATAGATGTTTTTGCACATTTTGTTTGAAATGAAACTTTGAAATAAAGATAATTGTAAAGACGAAGAAAAAAAAAAAAAAAAAAAAAAAAAAAAAATTAGCCAAAATTTAAGATAAAGACGAAGTTGAAAACACTGCGAAATACATATAAATAGATAAGAATTAGGGCAGCTGAAAGGTTTAGAAGTTTTATTGAAATTTTTCTAAAATAATTGAAGTATATTCAGCCATCAAAAAATTTAATATCGAAAGTTATCGAAATTTATATTAACCACAATTTATCGAATAACCCGAAGTTTATTGAGTTATAAAAATGTATCGAATTATTGAAATTAATCAATGATTATTGAGTTATCGAAATTTATAGAGGCACAGAAATTTTGGTGTCGAAATTAACCCATAGTTATCGAGCTTTAAAAATGTATCGTAAATTTATTTTATCAGGTAAATGGAATTTAGCAAGTTGTCGATAAGTCGAATATGTCGAATTATGAATATATATTAAAGAAATTTATCGAGTTGTCGTACTGTACCGAGTTCTTTCCACTTATCGAATTATCGATGTCGATATCGACATTGATTTATCGAAATTTCTGTTTACATATCAAAGGTTTTGGAGTTTTTTAAGTACATGAAGTTATCGAAATTTCTGTGGTTGTAAAGGTTTATCGGGATATCTCTTATCTATCGATTTTTTTAATTTCATCAAGTTACCAGAGTGTATCGACTTATTGAAATTTGTCTCTATAGAGACAATGTTTATAGAGTTATGAAAATTTATGGAATTATTGAAATTCAAAGAGTTATGCAAAGTATATAGGGCTCCCGATTTATATCAAGATATGTAAGCTTTTGATTTATCGAAATATATCAAGTGCTAAAAGCGCGTAGTTATCTAAATTTATAAATATTTATAGAGTCAATTCCAAGTCCTTCCAAAGTCCTTCAAAGGTACACAAAATTCAAGTCACGATCTAGTTCCATAGCAAAAGATTTTCCGGTAAATAGTTTTGTGTTGGTGTGCTTAATTGTTATTATTTTGTATTTGCTTGGAGTACCATTTATGGTTCTTAATTCTTTTTTCAAAGGTTCCATAGAATAGTTACTATTTTAAAATTGTGATAGCGCATGCTGAGTGTTATTAAAAAAAACTTAACAAGCCACCTGTCCAATAGACTAAATCATAGTCGATTCTTTTGTTACCAGTCCGGTGTCCTTTACTGCTTTGTCCTCTCTTCAATTGTCTTAACTTATTCGACTACTTTCTACTACTCATTCAAAGACAATTACTTTTGTTTAAAAATTTCACGCCTACACTGCAGGTTTGAAGACCTTAACCACACATGGTGTCTGGGCGACCAAATGTCTGCAAAAATGCATTCTACGAATACTATGAAAGAACAAAAACAGAAGCAAAAGAACTATTCAAATTGTGTATAACTAAATACATATATACGAGTATGTATGTAACAGTGCGTATTTGTTGCTGCGACACAAGACAAGAGTTAAAATGATACAAATCTGCATGGTTGGCAGTGATCATTTGTTGGTATAAGCAGGTGTGTCTCAGAAAAAGGGAATAAATAAGAATTAAGCAGTACATTCTTATGTCTAATGGAAAAATTGTACTACCACACCTGTGAAGTAGTGGAGCAGAAGGATTGCTGACATATACTATGAGGCATTCTTTTTCATATCGGATACAAATTTGGTGTCATACTTTCGATTGGCTCAACATAAATCTAAATTGGTAAGGTTTTGGCTGAGTTATTCAAGTTTTTCCTAAACCAGTCTTTGAAAAAAGTGCAAAAACAACATCAAAAATCGCATTATTATTATTCCGTAGAATTTATTTTTTTTAATATTTTTATGCAAACTTTTTAAGCTTAAACTGTTCAGTCATCTGAGGTAATTTTTTCAAAAAATTTGTTTTTGTTATTTTATGGCCTTATAACAATTGTATTCAACAATTTTTATTGAGCTTGAGGCCGTTTTTAATGAAAAACTTATTGTGGAAAAGCAACAATAATTTGAAAAAATGGTAGAAGTGATAGCTATTTCGGAAATCACCACATTTCCTCATCAGACTTCTTTCAGTAGGATTCGAACCGACGATCCCACTGACTCAGCCAGTTGCCTACGCACTGTGCTAAGTTCGCCTTGTTAATTCTTGTTGCTTTTTTCCCAATTTTTCACTTGTTAAGCCAACTTTAATCAAGCGCAGCTATTCCGATGCAATTCACACTTGATCATGTGGTTGTTGGTTTTTGTTAATAATGGTTAGGTGGAGAGACAGGAATGATCTAGGGATTAATCCCTTTTAGAACAGAAGTCATTTGTGTATTCGCGAATAAGAGATAAACCAGTTTCGAACTGCATAATTCATTGAGGCAAGTCCTAAATTTTCAAAAGATGTGAGAGAATTATTCTCGAATTTACAGTTCACTGGAAAATGTATTGTGAAAAGCGAGGGGGGTACGACTGAAGTTAATACATTGGTGTTCACCGAGACTTTGCGACTTTTTCTCATTAGATTTCAATTTCTGCAGTTGGCCCCGAAATGGAAGTAAGAACAGGATTTGACTTCTTATCTCAGAAACTGATCGGTTTAACTGCGTTACAACTCGCCTTCGTTTCGGAGAGTCAAGTGCTATCAAGGCCTTCGGGTCCATTGCGATTTGTATTTCGGATGAGTGAGGAGGTTTCTAGATCACCTTAAAACAGCAGGAGGACTAATCTGCACACAAACCGTACATTAGGATCTTCACCGGAGTACTTGCGGTATATTTGACCACTCGATCGATCGATTTCTGAAAAAGCTACAGAGAAGAGGGTCTATGAAGATTCGTCACAAAAACTCAGAGTGGTTTAAAGATATAAGTAGCAGGTCTAACGAAATCCTTTCGCGGGCATTACTAGAGGTTTACGTCTAACCTAAACTAATTTTTGGATTCGCAATATTATATCATAGTTCCATAACGAAATTGAAAGGCTCTTCCGTATGCCACAATCCATTGCTTACAAAAACTGACACATTTTCCAACTGGCCATGGCTTCAGCGCCCTACATACGGCTGCTATATACATATGTATAAGTATGTAAGCATATACTTCAACCAAATTTAAATTTATATGTTAATGGAGAAATTCGCGGAATTTTGTAATTTAAATCAAGGTCAGTTGCGCGGTTGGAGTAAGCCAAAACTACTTATGTGCACACTTTAACCAAATAAATATATTGTTATATGTAAATTTGGTACATGAAAATGGCACATTTGGACGCAGACAACCCGCAGCGTGGAAGTCACCACTTGCACTCTGCCAGCAACTCTATCAGAAGGCATCGGGGTTGGCAACGCTGTGGTGCGCGAGCGAGTGCAGAGATGACAGTGGGCGACAAAGACAGGTCGCAAGTGGTATGGAAATACTAAAAAAAAAAATTCAGTAAAGGGAAATATAGTTTACTTTGTATGTACATTAGGGTGCATCACTCTCCATAAAAAAAAATAAAAATAAAAAAACCGTATCTACTTTCCATCGGGATTATAAAATTTATTATATTTTAAGACTTTCGCCAAAATATTTTTGAAAAATATTAAAATTTACTTGAGCTGAAAAAATTGGAAAAACGCTCAAAAATCGATTTTTTTAATAAATTTTTTTTTAAAGTATTTTTTCCACAAAATCACCGCAAGTGATAGAATTGATAGAAAAGTTTCAGCTTAAAAAGTCTGCATGAAATTGTTTACATATTTCATAAACGGAATCAAAATAATGAGGTTTTTGGAGAAATTTTCATCAATTTAGTTCACGTAAATTTTAATATTTTTCCGAAATATTTGGGTGGAAGTCTTAAACTACACTGCCGGAACAAAGTATTGCCACAGCAAATTTTTCACAATTTATGCAACAATTTTTGATCTAATATTTTTCCGGCAATTTTGTATAAAAATATGGTTCATTCTACAACTAAAAACATAAAAATCTGATTAAAAAGTTGAAAATTTGCATGAAAAGTTGCTGAATTTTTGCGAGTTTTGCACAAAGTTTAGGAATTTATTTTTATGTTCTTAGTTGTAGAATGACCCATATTTTTATATAAAATTGACGAAAAAATATTAGAATAAAATTGTTTGCATGTGTTGTGAAAAATTTGCTGTGCCAATACTTTGATCCGGCAGTGTATAACAAATTTTATTATTTCGGTGGAAAACCATCGATTTTTTTTGGTGAGACCCCCTAATGTATCTAATATCTAAAAAAAGCTAAGACGCTTAAAAAATGGCAATAGCAGAAATTTCGTAAAAAGTGTGGCAAATTTTATTCTTATAAATTATATTTTTTTTATTTCAAATTTATATTGTGTGTCGTCATATGAAAATATGTACGCTTATTATATTTACAGGCAAGCTTTAATAGAGCAACAACAGCAAGTTGAGTGGCATGAACCTGTGCCGCTTTAGCTTACCAACTAGCCAGGCAGGCCAACCGCTAGCCAACCAACCAGGTTCATAGTTGCAACATCCCGCGCGCAAACGGCCAGTCATTCAGCCAGCCAGCCAGTCAACTAGTTCGTCTACAGTTATGCCAATGGTTTGTGCAATCGCATGCGGCGGACCAGCCGCTGTGTGGCACGAGCTTAATGTCACTACACATCCAAAGGCAACAACAATAGCGAGCATGTGGAGATTTTATTTTTCATTTTTATTTTCTTCATTTTTTTGGCAGGTCGAACTTTTGCCAACCCATTGGGTTGCGGTAAGCAGACGCTTATTTGACATTAAATGTGGCTTCATTCTGACTTAAAAAAAAAAAATAGTTCGAAAAAAGTAATAGCAGACTGGTTGGTTGGATGGCAGGTTTTGGCTGGTGTGGTATGGTGGCACATAAACAGTTTATATTGCTGTGTAAAAAATTGTATTACGGTTGTGGTTTTTTATTGCTTTGCTGCTTTACATGCTTCTTTTATATTTTCTTTATTTATTTTTTTTATTTAAATATTTTTTCTGCTGCTATCCGCAGAGACAGTGACGCTTCTACCGTCTACAAAAGGCGCAAAAAAATTACTTGTTAGCTAACCAAGCAATCAAATGAGCGTCTAACCAATGCATTTAACCCAAATGCGAGTACCTAAGGCATTTGCGCCAAGGAGGCATTCAGCTGTCGGTTAGCCGCTCGCTTGGGTAAATCAGTCAACGGCTTTTAGCATAAATACTTACCTACAAACTCAATCACTCATGCATGTACATATATAAGTATGTATGTATGTGAGTGTGGCTGTAAGCAGCCCACTTATCATCAAGTGTCAACTGCTGCGCCTGAACTGTGAAAACTCTTTCTTGCAACATTTCTTGATTTACAGTTCAACTTTTTTTTTATTGTATATTTATGTTTTTTGCTTAACACATTTACTCCTTTAACCATATACAGGTTTAAACATTTTTTAGGGTCACTTTCAAAGGTCATCAATAAAATTGTATGCTTACTTGTATTTAAAAACTTGCATACGTATGTATATGTGAATATAAGTGCATACATACAGACATACTAATATTTCTTGTACATTTTTTGAAGAAACGAGCTAACAATTCGACGTATGTAATTTCATAATATTCGCTTGGAGGAAGAAAGCAAGGAAGGTAGTTAGAGTAATAGTTACAAGTAAGTACCATCCGAGTTTTTGATGAACTTACAAGAAAAATACCAGGGCATAGATGCAGTGCTGGGATATCGGTGGAAATGGCAGGGTACCCGAGCATATTTCTGACAGAAGTTAACGCAACAATCACTATCAATTAATTAAAGTTTAATAAAATTTG
The DNA here is from genome assembly GCF_013731165.1 of Rhagoletis pomonella. Classification (NCBI taxonomy): domain Eukaryota; kingdom Metazoa; phylum Arthropoda; class Insecta; order Diptera; family Tephritidae; genus Rhagoletis; species Rhagoletis pomonella. Next base: position 54,393,553 of record NW_023458560.1, read on the forward strand.
TGTATTTTAAATAATAAAAATCTAAAATTTATAAGAAAAGTAATTTAAAAAAATTAAAACTAAGTTCCTAAAAATTAAATAAAAAAATAAACTTCTTATGTAATATGTATAATCTAAAAATTAATAGAAATTTGTCAAAAAAAGAAAGGAAAGTAAATTAAAAACAGAAATCGGTCAAACTAAAAAAGAAAACAAATAAATTTGAAAAAATATATAAGTTTCTAAAGATAATTCTAAAAATTGTATGAAATAAAATTTTTTTCATTAAATATCTACAAAAAAATTAGAAAATAAAATAAGTTTCTAAAAACTAAATAAAATTAGAAAAATATTTTTCTTTTTAAAGTAATACATATATGTATTCTGAAAATTAAAAAAATAAATCAATGGGAAAAGAAAATAAAATAAATGGGAAAATAAAAGTTAAATGAAGAAAAGTCAAATAAGTTCCTAAAAACTATATGAACTAAAAAAAAATATTTTTTTTTACGATTTATTTTGGAACGAATTTCCGTCTTCCCTTGTCAAGTTTGGTTTGCAGACAAACCGGTTTCGGCGTTGTGCCATCTTCAGTGTCATTTTTCGTTCTTTTTTACAATAAAATCAAAAAAATAAAATAAAATAAAATTAAAAAGAAAATAAAGAACAATTAAAAAATAAGGCCATAAATAGGAAAAAATCTAAAAAATAACATTAAAAAAATAGGTCTATAAAAATTTAAATGAAAAAAGGAAAAAAACTATTTCTAAAAATTAAATTAAATTATTATTCTTTTTTTAACCAATATCTAATGTCTAAACATTTATTAAAAAATAAATAAAATAAAAATTATAAAATAAAACCAGGTTCATAAAATTAAGCAAATATGTATAAATGTATATGTGCATATTTTTTTATTAAAAAAAATTAAATCTAAGAACTAAAAAAAACTTATTGAAAAATTATTAAAAGAAAATTAGATTAAAAAATAAATCAAATAATATCAAAAAAGGAAAAACAATTATAATTAAAAAAAAAAATTAATTTAAAAAATTTAAGTGAAAAAAGGGAGAAAAAAACTTCTAAAAATTAAAATAAGTTAAGAAATTCATATTTCTTTTTGAACTAGGGTCCAAAATCTAAACATTGAATTAAAAAAAAATAGAAGATAAAATAAGTTTGTAAAAATTAACAAAATATGTATGTATACATATGTAAATATATGTATATATATTTTTTTGCTTAATAAAACAATTAAATCTCAAATTAAAAGTAAAGCTCCATAGGCTATCCAAAAATTATCAGATTTCAAATCGGTGCAGTAGGTAACAAAATATAAGCGTTTAAACATTTTCTTGGCGCATTTTCAACGCTTCTATATATAATTGCTTAGTCATACGACTTAGTTATGGCGATCTACATAATCGAGTTATATATCAAGTTAAAGTGCAAGCTCCATAGGATATCCAAAAATTATATGTATATGTAAATATATATATTTTCTGCTCTTCAAAACAATTACATAAATCTCAAATTAAAAGAAAATAAAATTGAAAACAGAAAAAAATGTAATTAAAAAAAGAAAAAAATTCTCCGAATCTCTCGAATGGCTCCCCATTTCTTTGCTCACTCGGCCATAGCAACTGCGGGAAAAATGGTATATGTACAGGTGCTTTCTGTACAAAGAGCTTCTTATAATGAAAGTTGGCAAAGCAGCGTTGTTTTGTAAGCTGCCGTTCTAGAATTAACAACATCTGTCAAACTATCTTGTCTAATATCTTTCAATTGTCTTACAAAATACTTTCAACTATCTTAGCCAGAATTGTCCTTCCAGTCTAGTATTCGAGTACGTAGAGAAACCATCTATTTTAAATGGCACAAGGGAATAGAGAAGAATGGGATAGCTAACTAGCCAACTACACTGAGGGAAATAATGCATAGTAAAAAAGAAAACTTTATATTCGATTATCGTTTAAAAACGTTCGGATTTAAAAATAATATTTTCATAAAAAAATTTTAAACGCACATATTTGACTGTTCACATCTGAGTGTGTGTATGTATATGTAAGTATACGTACGCACCCCAAGCATGCACCCTGCAGGAAATGGGACTAGTTTGCAGCTAACTATTAATTCACTAGCAGTCGACTAGTGGTAACTATTTATTAACTATTTCCTTTGGCCGTAACTAATTACTTTTAAAGGGCGATGGCCGCAAAATAGTGATCCCTGGCTTCCTCTGCATTAGATGTCAACTAACTTGTAGCTAACTACTTTTGCACATAAACTAAATAAAAAAAAAGTTGTTTTCTATTTGTTATATTTTTTTATTTAGCGTTACATTATTGCTTATTTGGTTACATGCTCTTTGGCAGGTGGTCCCACATTTGAATTCCATCAGACATAATTAACATCAAAATAATAATGTAAAATTTCGATCTTTTTTTTATTTGTCCTGCATTGAAAGTGCATTGAAAGTATTTTTTGTAGGAGGATATTTAAATAGAAACTTTGAAAGAAAACAAACTCCCGATAACGTCTGCAACGCTTTTATAAATGGACTAAAAAGTAGAAAATAATATTTCTCAGTCCCATAGAATTTGTTTTGGTAACTTTTGATTTTGAAATTTTAGCTAAAATTATTATAAACCATTTATGAGATTGAAAATGAAAAGCGTGGGGCGCATGTAATAGACTTGAATTGATATGAAAAATAATACATATATATATATATATTTATATATATATATATGTATGAACCTATATGTGGGTATATGCATAACGATCGCTTAAAACCGATCTCAAATTTGTACTTGCGCTGTAGAAATTTTAGGTCTATGTTATGTAGTTTGACTATTGGCGAGCCTAAGATATTGACCAATAATTGTCATCTTTCACACAGATTGTTTTTAGAGCATAGTGAACCATATTTTGGCTATTACCAATCAAAATTCAAAAAAAGCGGATTTTCGGCCCACGCTATTGTATATGTTACCGGCCAAACCCGATCTTAGGACAAACTAGTTTTGCCTAGGCTAAACTAGATAAGAGGCCACAGTATTTTTGCGCAGAACACCTTTCCGCGTAGGCGGCCTTCGCCGTAAAAAATAGCGAAAGTCGGCAATAAAAAACGTTTTTTTTTTAAGTTTTCTCGAAATCTTGGAGGTATATAGGCCAAACTGACTTCAAATTCCGATTCTGCGGGTTGAAACACATAACCGGAGGTAGGTCCGGTCAAATGCACATCACACAAATTTTTTATTTGTGTGCCGGTGTTACTTTTGTATGGAAACTCTCCTGCGACAAAATTGCGACACTGCCATAATATTTGAGCTGGCAAACATTGCAAACTCAAAGTCGCGAAACACTCGATATTTTATTGTCCTCGAATACTTCAAGAAAAAGTATATCAGTTGAGGCTGCTTGTTTTTCACTTACGCGCGGCATTTAAAAAAATTTTACATTTGTAATCCAGAGTTGCGGTAGATCATTCATACAACTTCGTTCGTTGCCATTTCGCCAAAAATGCCACTTTGCGACGTTTTATGAGTCGCAAAATAACAAAAAAAAATTTAGCTTGTTAATATTTAAAAAAAGAATAGGTGTGCGCAGATTTATGTACGCCGGCAAGTGTATGTTTATAACACAAATGAGTTTAACATACTTTGGCCAACGCTTTTACTTTGACACTACGGAAAACCAAAAAACACTCCACTTTTTGACTCATTTCACTCCGCTAGAAAATTATAAAACGGCAACGCTGATAGGTACAAAGCCATAAGCATGTGCGGAGTTTGCACAATCGGAAGCAGTGTTGTCAAGTTTTGAATTTGAAAAAGCACTAAAACCCAAGAAAAATCGCGTTTTTTCTCGAAAAAAGCACCAAATTTTTATTAGGGTATTTAATGGAATTCGTATGCAAGAAAAATTGTATTATAGGGATGTTTTTTGCTCGGCGGTCAAGTTTATTCTTTTTTCTTTAAATTCAAATATTTTCGTTCAAGATTCTTTTTCCTATTTTCTAATTTGCAGTTGCATCTTGCATTGCTGTTTCGCCTAGATGTAAGCAAACTTGATTAATTTTTCCTGACTCTTAAAATGTTAAAATTTTCTTCGTTTTGCTTAATTTTTTCTACAATTCCTATCAAACGAAAGCACAAAGCAGAAACGAAGTTTCGTGAAATATAGGGGTCTTCCCTTAAGCTCGTAAAAGCCTCGTAAACTTCGGAAAGCTCGTAAATTTACGGGCCTCGTAAAAGAACTGTCGCAAGTTTACGAGGGGCCGACATTTTTATTCCAAAAATGCATGATAAAATACTTAATATAATGAATTTCATCCACTAACTGTATTGACTTAGGGTTTCTGCTAATTCTCGGCATTTTTAATTGTATTTTAGCCAAGAGTATAAACACAAGATGGCGGGATATTATGGAAAATTTTCGCGTTTTGAATAAAGAAAAGCACAAAGTTGGCAACAGTGATCGGGAGTATAAATCAATTGTACCGCATTTCCTTTTAGTTACTATGCATATGCCTAAATGTATGCAACCATTTACAGTAGCAAATAACATAGGGTGCTTCTAATGAAATTAAAAATTTTCTGCTGAAATACTTAGAAATTTACTGCGAAACCAAAGACGTATACACATCAAAAATTGACAACAAAATATGTACTCACCTTTTTACTGCAGACATTTCTTCGAATTTCTTTTTGTGCTGATAAACGTTCGACGAAGAAGGAATTCTCTTTCTCTGATTTAAAATTAACTTTCGTAGCCATGACCACACACACCTTATTTATTTCATATATTTTCATTTAATTTTTGCTAAACCACACATTTCACTTCATCACAATTCACTTTATAAAACCACGCAACACTTTGCAAATATTTTGCATGAATTAATTTACCACAAATCATCGCTTATTGCGCACAAATAGATTCACCGGTCGACCGCGACCCACCCATAATTTTAAAATAAACACAACCACTTCTGATTTAATACTGAATTGTCTCGCACTGAAAACATCGAGTATTGCTTGCTCAATGATGGAATGTCTCCTCACACTCTTGCAATACTTCTCAACTCCTTATTGTACCTTCTCCAAAATTATTCGCATATTTTCGTTGCTCTATTTTTTTTCTTCAACATACATGTGTATACATACATATATACGGTGACCATATTTATGTCAGCCGAAAACGGGCCAAAAAATAATTTTACCAATTTTTCCACAAAAGCTAGATTATTTGAAATTATATTTCAGTGATCCTAGATTTATTAGCCCGGAAATCGCATCTTTATTTAGCATATATTTTCGATCGATTGTGAACGCAGCACATATGTATTCAATTGCAACATCACACAAATGTAGAACATTTTTCTATAACTTTGTACTTTGTGCTCGCGATTTTTACCCCGTAAAATTTGTTAAAAATATTCCTAGGCAGGGAAAATATGCGACTACTTCTGAAGCGACTAGTGGTTTTGAACGGATTATTTTCAGATTCGGATTACGGCCAAGCGCAATGCAGTGAATAGCATCCGGAAGGAGCTGAATTGCAAAGCGTAGGCTTCTTATTCAGTGTTTCTCATGTCGCAGCTACAATCCCTCAATGAGCAACTATTTTTTTGCCGTAGTTTCGCCTAATGAACATATTCTCCCTTCACAAAATTTGAAATTTGCACCACGCCACGGTACATTGGAGAGGTAATAGTACCCGAGAAAAAACAGGAAGCTGCGTGCATCTTCTTGTTGGTTTTGGAATCCATATACGTAAACAAAGTTTGAAATTTTAGACTAAAATTTAAACAAAAATAACAATTTAAAGACGAAATTCACGACAAAAGTAAAATCAGCTGCTGTACTGCTGCCCCCTTTCAATATGATTTGTTCGAAAACAAATCAGTTTTAAGCAAAAAAAAAAATAAAAATAAAATATTCCGACGAATTGATAACCTTCTCCGTTTTTTGGGAAGTCGGTTAAAAACACCTGAAAAGCTAAATATTAGGGAAATTTCTTTTAGAAATTTGAACAACAATCATTAACGTCTAATTTCTATCCATACACACAAATACCCAGTTCTTCTACGCAAAATTATAATTTCAGAAGCCATCTACATATGTGCTCCTCGATTCGAATCACAAGCATTCAGATTTAAAAATAAAAACTGGTCAACAGGCATTTCATTTTTATGAGCTGTTAAGGCGCCAAAATACCAAATACGGGACAATTAAGGGACATTAAAAGAAATACAGAACATTTGGCATCCTGTATTAAATAAATAAATTACCAGTACAACTGACGAAAAATAAAGAGGACTCTCCCGTATAATACAGGACGGATGGTCACCGTATGTATGTATATATAACATTTTTCTAATTACTATGCTCCTCTCAGTGACACTTACAAACATACATTCACACTCCTACGGGTATGTGGGTGGCTGCGTCGCAGTCGTATACTCCCCAACACCGCTGCTTTGCCTATCATCGCCAGCTCAGTTGTAAATCGGTTTCTGTCGTGTCAAATTACTGTTGTGGGCGTCGGTGCGCGTTCGGTCAAGTTTATTGATATTTATGTAATTGTAAATTATTTGTGCAAATTAGTAATGTTTCGCCAATAGTTTTGTGTAATAAAAGTGAAAGTGTAAAAGTGTGAAAATGCACAAAATGTGCCTTAAAAGTGAAGTGCAAATAAAGAATTGTTGTGCTAAGTGCTTGCTAAGCGATTGGAAATAAAAAGGGCTGGAAGAGCATAAGTTCCAAGTGCGTGCGATTTTTGTTGTTGCATGCCATTTGAAATTTGGTTTTGTCGCATATGTACATACATACATATGTACAAGCATGCATATGTATTATGTTTTTTTAATAAATAAATCGTTCGTTCGTTTATATCTCATTGTTTGAATAATTTATTACAAATCTATTTTACGGAAAGGAGAACTAAAATTAAAATCATTTATAGAGCGGTTGGTGAACTTCAAGGTGAGTACACTATAACCTGTGTACATATGTACGTAGTATGTATGTATACATATGTATGCATAATACGCGAAAGCTTTTTTATCATATCATCAGATCTGTACCGTTAGTTCGATTTTAAAAAATGAGGTATAAAATTAAAATCCTTGGCGTATAGATGTGCAGTAACATTTTGTTGAAAAGGGTTGCCACCTGATAAATAATAAAATACAAATTAGTTATAAATTAAATCAATTATTACAATATGGGTATCGAACAAAATGGTTTTGAAAAGGCTTTATTTCTTTATTATATGTTGGAGGGTTGCCACCTATTTACTTAGATAAGTTCAATGTATAAACTAGGTAAAATGAGTTACTGCAATATGAATATTAATCAAAATGGCATTGAAAAAACTGTATTTTAAACTACATGCGGGAGAGTTGCCACTTGTTTTAAAACTTAATTCAACTTTAATTAAGAGAATTAGATAATTTAAATATGTATCGCAATACGGGTGTCAAATAAAAAAATATTAAAAAGGTTTTAGTTTGAAATTAATTTAAATGGCGCTGCCACCTGTTTACAAAGTTAATTTCAAAATATGCGATAGGTTAAATGAATTACTGCGATATGGATATCAATTAAAATGACTTTGAAGGAACTTTATTTCTATTTATTATAAAGGCGATTCGAAAATTAAAATATATATCCCGATATGAGCGTCAGACGAAGGAGATTGTGGTTTGAAAATATTTAAAAGAGAGTTTGCACCTCTTTACTAAGTTAAATTCAATGTAATGTATTACTTAAACGTGGATATCAATCGAAACTGCTTTGAAGATGTTTTATTTCTAAACTATATGTAGGAAGGTTGCCACCTATTCTAAATTTTATCTAGAGTTAGGGGAATGAGATGATCTAATATGCATCACTGTACGGGTGTCAGACGTCTGAAAATAATTTGAAGAAGGTTGCCACTTGGTGTCACATGAAAAGGGTTTTAACAAGATTGTAGTTGAACAAATAGTTCTTTTTAAAAATATTGTAAATATTAAATATTTTAAAAAGCTGAACTTATTTAAATTATGCAGAAGTTACTGTATGGAATATTAAGAATTAAAAAATGGGTAGCACTTGAAATTGGTTCAAAATTCAATAGAATAAAATCAAAAGTAATGTATAGTTTTTAACCTGAATGTGCTCTTATTATTATCACGTATTCTACGTTTTAGTTTAGCGGCTGTGCCGCCGACACAGCCTCCAGGTCAAGACGAAGGCGCTGGACTGATTCTTTTTTTGTTTTTATCTTGGTTATTCACTTCACTTAAATTGAATATTTACCAATATACACTACTAGCGTTGACGTTTATAGTAAGATCAATTACGTTTCTGATTGATTTTAATTTTTTTCCTCTCAGTGTAGTCATCCACAAAGCGGCATCCTCAAATCAAACTGAGCTCATGCCCTACCTTGCAAAAGTTCTAATATCTACGATAAAAATAAATAAATAAGTAACGAAAACGTGCAATGAGAGAACAACCCTGGATCAGTGATGTCACTCACTAAATTTTTTTAGCGGCCAAAATTGTAACAAAATTTTTGCAATTATTTTTAGAGTTTGCTGTTTGGTTTAATTTGTTGCGTTTTTTTTTCAAAAATTAGGCCAATTTTTGTAATACAGTGCATGTCAAAACAATAACGCCACAACAAATTGACAAGTTTTGAAAATTTGTTTTTATTATTTAATTTTAATTGTTTTGTTATTAAAATATAGTTAATTTTTTAACAATAATAATATAAGACATCCCGAATTAGTCGCATTTTTGAAGAGAATCTATTAGTATACCTACGTATATGAATATGTACCTGTACATATTTATGTATGTATGCCAGCTTGTTATAATTTTAACATTAAAACTTATTCCTTCAAATATTTTTTTCATAGACTTGTTTCCCCTTCTCACTCTGCACTTCTCTTACCTTTTCTATTCCTTAAGTATTCAAAAGATCCTATTGACATTGTCCTGTGCCTGCGCTGAACATATCTTGGCATGCAGTCCATTGTTCTCCTATGCAGCCTTCATTCAGTTCTTTCGGTTTGTTGTTACAGGTTTAATGAATTTTTCCACTATTGTTTTCTTTAAGTTTGCTTCTTACGTGTGTGTGTGTGTGCGTGAGTTGAGGCTTTTGTTTGAAATCAAGAAATCAAGACACCTGGCACATGTGAAACTCTTTTGTTTCGTACAAAAACCTGCTGAAACTCGAATCGGTGCAACACTGACAGAAGAGCCTTTCTGTGTGAGTGTTTTTGTTTTTTTGAACAAATTGAACTACTGGCGATGGCATTAAGAAATGTGGTGAAGTTTAGAAGAGAAAAAGAAAGAACAACTGTAAAAATTAGGTGAAATAGAACGACTAGAGAGTTTTGAGTTTGAGTTTTGCTTTACGGCGGATTAAAGTTTTGACGTTTTGGCCGAAAGTGGATTTAATTTATCAAAAATACTATCTACAAAACAACTTATATTATAATTTCTGACCTCTGATAGGCAGAAGATTTTACTAGGACTCAACGAAGACACAAAAATTGTCCGAACAAATGCGCTATAGATCTTTATATTAATTCGGGACACTACCAATAGAATTGTGTGCGGGGGTAAATTCAAAAGCAGTTCATAATTTGGTTACATGTCTTCAAAGATTTATATTAAAAAGTATCAAGAATTTTTGCGTAAGAATTTTTAACCCTTTAACCTCTTTAATTATGGGTATTTTTGTGCACGTTCAGTTTAGTACAGATAAGAAAATACAAAAATGTATTGAAAATAAAAAAATATATATTGTTTTATTAGAAATAGGGCAGGTGCGTAAGAATAACTCATGGCTATTGTTAACTCGATGTGAAACAGGGTTAACTAACTTTCTACAATAAGGCTCAAAAATACCCTTTAGAGTTACAAATTCTTCCAAAAAAATTTACTGCTAATTTCCAATATAGATCTTTGATGGCAAGTAATAAATGTATGCTCTATTTCTGTATTTTCATCCACGCACATTTATAATGGTGGTATTCTGAATGGGGATAAAGATCTATAGTGCATTTATTCGTATAATTTTGACCTTCGGTATGTCCTAGTAAATTCCTCTACTTATTAATTTTGTAGAGCATTTTGACCCTCCTTCTATTACTTTTAATATGATAACATGGAATCCCTTTAAACAATGGGTCCAAAAAAGCCGTTATGATAAGAGTTAGAGGGTTAAAATCTTTAACCAAAAAAAATGTATCGCCAAATTTTGCGGAAGAAGACTGCGGTCAGAAATTATAATTTAAATCATTTTGTACTTCATATTTTTGGTAATTTAATTCCACTCTCAGCCAAAATGTTAAAATCTTAAGCCTGTGTAAAGCAAAACTCAGATTCTCAGGACTAGACTGTAGAATTGAAAGACAACATTTTTTGTGAATAAGGATAAAAAGGTATTTTATGATTATGTATATATATTTGAAAATTTTCAATATTTATTTAAAAAAAAAATTATAATTCAACGCTAATATACACAAGACCACATCCCGAATTTCATCCTTTTTACTGTATTAGGTTAGACAAATAATTAGAAGGCTATTTTCAATCCCTATTCGTCCTTGCGAACCAATTTTATATCTTTTTTTTAATTTTAAAAGTTTTTCTTTTATTTTGTATCTTTATTATTATTCTAAATACTTTACAATGAATTTTTTAAATAATTTTTTGAATTATGTAATAATATTTTTGAAATCTCAATGTCCTTTAGAAAAATCTTGACATCAGAGAGAAAAACTATAAACGCAGTTTCACTACATTAGGCCCCCCGTTTCGCAAGTGAATTGATTTTTTCGTGTGGTTGATGGACAAAACTTAGTAAACGTGCAGAGATTTGAATGCTTTCTATAACGTTTTTATAGAAGGGAACGTGTTTATTCGCTTGAGTAGGTATTTCCTTCACGTGCGTCTTTTTTAATTTGAGTTATTTCCTCGCCAAACAATTGTATGCAGTTTGTGACTTTTCAAAAGCGGTAGTCGATTAAGCAGTTTACACCAGCCTTCAATGCACAGAAAAAAATGCAAACAGCTTACCAACTACAATTGGCTGCATGCCACCTGTCCACACGCATACACTTACACACTCTTAATCTTACTCACCAGCATCCACTGCCGTAGAAATTTGACACAATCAAAAAAAATCTTAATCCTCTCAGACATGAAAATTGATGCATACTTATCCATATGCACTTGCTGGATTGGTAGTATAAAAAAATATGTGCATACATGCAGGTATTTTAAAAATAGATGAAAAAGTAGCAAATGAAAATCCGCACATGCCTCGCCAAAAAAATCCATTCAAATGGCAGCAGGTCAAAATTAGTGATTGAGTGCGTGCACAAACTTAAAAGACGAACAAAAAATGTAAATACAATGGAAAATGGAAAATCTTGATACGCGCAGAAGAACTATGCGAATTCGAAGGTAAAAAAAGTGGAGAGAAAAACCGCAATGCATTGTTTTGCAACGACAGGTGATAGACGTCTTTTTCGCAGCAGCCGTTGAAATATTTGGTTTTTGTAAAAAAAAAAATTTATAGAAACACAAAATGTAACTCGTGCGCACTAGCAAACTTTACACTGCAAAGGGCCGTTTTCTAGAGTGCCTGTTAAAGATAACGGGTGATTTGACTGCATGTCGAATTTGTCGCTCTCATGCTTGTAACAGGCAATCGATAAAAAGTCGATAAAGCAGAGCGGCCGTCAATTTTTAGCGGGCCGTCGAGAAAATGGCCCTAAAGATATGTATGGCAAATAGATTCCAGGTTTTTGTTTACATAAAATTTCATCCAGAATCTCGAAGAGAAGGACAAACGGACGGACGACCACCGCACTCAGAAAATATTATCTAAACATTTTTTGCAACAAATGATTTCGTAACTAGGTATAACAAAATAAAACAAATTTACTTCAAAATACAATTTTTTTTTTTTAAATCTGTACAAAAAAATCCTGATATGCGATTTTGAAGCTCATTTAAATTTGGTAAAATAAAGTGCAAGTTTAGATTAACTACCAATTTTATATGGAACGGTAACTAGCTATTATTATTATTAGGCCAAAAAAAAATTCAAAATATTCTAAGAAAAAAATTTGAATTTTTTATGAAAATTTGTTGATTTTTTTTTCATTTCGACCAATTTTTCACAGTTTCTTGATAAGCAAATCAACACACAGTACCTTTTCGTCGATTTTAAAGTTGCCTTTGACAGCTGCTTTTACGGCACTATGTCTAATGGTGTTTTCGTTTCTGCCACAAAATGTTGCCTTTTGATTGTCCCTTTCTCTTTTCATGTTCGATTCTAAAATAAAGGCAAAGGGTGGGAAAATTGTGTGTTCGTTTCTTAAAATTTCACACTCTTGTATGGCAAAAAAAAACCCTGTGAAGCTTTTTCAGGGGAGATGGTTGCCATGAAAATCATATGGTTGCTTAAAACGACAATATTATAATATACGTGAGCTAGACAAGGACAAGAGGGCAAAACCATTGTACTATTACCCTTTCCATTACCCTAAAATTACCATTGCCATTACCATTACTATGGCCATTACCACTACCATTATCTTTACAATTTCCATTACCATTACCATCAACATTACTCATAACATTACCGCTACCATTACTCATTCCATTACCATTACCATTACATTACCGCTACACTACCATTACAATTTGTATTACGTACCGTGACAAATACTAATACGGAGACTGATGGCGTAGTGTAAATTTTACCTCTCAGATAATGTTGGTCATGACAAATATTTATTTCTAGATGGTTTATGTGGGTCTGCTTCTTTGTTGTTTATTATTAATATTTTGTATTTGTATTGATTTTTTATATTAAATTCAATAAAATCAAAAGAAATATTTCATGTTCATAACGATTGTCCTTTGCGAAGGATAGCTAAAGCAGTTTTTCTAGAGGTTCCACTATCCGATACCACCTAAACGGTCGTAATGCTGTTCTCAATTGCGCTCAGGTTTGATTGCAATTTAATCATAAATCGACTAACAATCGACTTGCAATTTGTGCCATTTAAAAATAGAATTAAGCATTTAATTTTTTTATAGAATATAAAAGCACCCCTTTTTAATACTGTATAGCAAAGCCAGAGAAAAATTTTAATCTGATTTATTCGTATACGCTAAAATTTTGTATTTAATTTTGGACATTTATGATGGCTTTGCTTATTTTATTACTAGTAATTTCTGTAAACGAAAAAAGTAGTAATCTTCTGGGGCGAAAAAAAAAACAAAACCAAGTTAAATAACCCACTCTCCATTAAATATTCTGCTGCTTTAATTGATTTTCACGGATTTCATACATATCTTGGATTACCACAACGTTTTTATTTTCATCCGTAAACGCAAATACCGTCAAAATGTAATCCAACGTGGCTTGTATTCGCTCATAAACGCCTTGGTTTCAACACAGCCACACCCCCTTGCTTCGTTTATTGTATCCACCCGCTCACCGTGACCTTCTTTCACTCCGCTTTAGCCAACTCCTCAGCGGAAGTGTTTATGAGCAGCTAGCTTCACAATACATAAATAGTTGGTTCAGCAAGCGGTGTATCCCTATTATTAATTGTCATAAATCTTGATAAAGTAATAAGCTGTCATTAGTGTTGCCCTCAATAAATATTCGTAAATGTGTGGCGAGCGTATAAATGCATGTGTTTTTGGTAATTAAATTGGAAAGAGTTAAGTCTGCAGCTGATTGGTTTTATTTATTCTGCTTTAATGGTTGTGTGTTTGTTGAGAAATTTTAAATACGATTTCTCTATGAAAGGTTAATATTTAAACTTAAGAGCAGCTGATAACCTGTCATTAAATTATGATTTTTTTTAGGTATCTATCATACTTATTGGCATCTATTTAACGTAAGTGGATAGTTATTTCAAATCGTTTGATTATGTCTTGCTTTTGATAGTGACACAACAATTTTTCCGAGCACTCAGGCAGTATTGCCCGTTGTACTTAAGGCCTAGAGACAGGATTTAAAGGAAAGGAATATATAGGTGGGGTGGGAATTCATTGCTCCTCTGGAAACTTACCAGTCTCCTTTACAGGGACCGTAACAGTTACAACTTTTATTTAAAAAATCGCTCTTTGACCTTTATTTAATTACTCCTTAAATAACCGTTATTTCTGACTTTTTTTTTATAAATCCAAAATAACAATTAATTTTGATTTTTATCTAACAGTTATTTTTGGTTTTCAAATTATCTATCTCAGATAACAGTTATCAAAGACTTTTATTTATAAAAGTCATAAATAAAAATCAGTCACTGATCATTATTTTTTAAACCATACTTATAAAAGTCATTTGTAAAAGTCGTAGTAAACTTTTGTTTCCCCAACACCTTATTAACTGCAAAATATGTTAATGACTTTTATACGAGTGATTTAAAAAATAAAAGTCGGTGACTGATTTATATTGATGACTTTTAAAAGTAAAAGTCACTGACTGATTTCTAGCGATGACTTTTATAGATAAAAGTCTTCAATAACTGTTGTCTAAGATATGTAATATAAAAATATATAATAATTGTTATTTTGGACTTTTATAATATAAAAATTAATTATTAATTTGTTATTTTTTTAATTTTTCATAAAAATTGCAAATAAAAATTTATTTTCAAATTTGAGTCTCGGTGAAAAAAGAAATCGATTAGTATGTATGATTCAGTTGTAGAACATTTCCTTCATAGTGCATTTTTCCATGACAGTTTTCATCAATAACTGTTATGTTCGGTCCCTGCTCCTTTATGAATCATAGCGGTATTTTGAGGGAAAGAGAAGTTATCTCGTCAATTCTCAATACATATGACCCAAAAATATACCACCTAAGTCTGTCGAAGGCGGGACAGCGGCAAACGAGATGTACACAGTGGATCGTCGTTGATGCCTATGCTGACCATATGTCGTCCCCATGGATTGTGCCCCGTATTCAGTCCTATCAGGGTTCGTAGATAACTCCTTCTTTGTCTGAGACCGGATTTTTCTGCCACCCTGCCAGGCCTTTTCAGGAAACATTCAGCCAGGTCGTTGTCTTAAACCACAGTGTCGTGGCGCCCAAATAAGTTCAAGCTTGTAAGGGAGTTCAGCCTCAACTTACATCGCTGGACCATCCTTAAAGAGGTATGAGCGGTTTCCAAGGCCTTTAGAGAAGCTTGGCTTTCACTTCTTAAAAGTTAGTTTTCACATAATATATTTTCCGAGATTTTCTCCTCTAGTCCTCAAAACCTGCAGTTCGTTTCTTAGGGATATCAGGCAAGAGTTCTTAAACCCTCTCTGCTACGACTTAGCAGCCGTTCAGAGATTCTACTAGAAGGAGTTAATAATCTTTTGGGCTGCCTTTTGCTCTTTGTCGTGAGTCATTGGGTTGTAAAATGTCAGCCCTCCCAGCCCTTCACGAGCTTTGATGTGTATCCTCTGGATGGTCCAAAGAAAGGCTGAGGGCCGACCAGGCTCTGCATTTCCCTAGAGTGTCAGCCCTTGCGTTGCCATGGGCCGGAAAAAGTTAGTTATCTTGTTAGTTAACTGAAGATTATGATAAGTTATGTCAAAATATGTTGCTCACCTCACCTGGTGAAAACCGTAGAGATGAATTATACATGCACAGTGTTAGGCAGGGTACAAAGGTCAGCCTGCATTACGATTACTGGGTCGATCAGATCATGCCCAACGGAAGCATTGAACGTCATATGTCATCTACCAGCGATATATCTTTTTATTAAGGAAAGTGCTTCACAGAGTGCCCTGAGGTTGAGGGAAGTTAGACCGTTGAATGAACGTACGTACAGTCATGGACGTATCCTCTACTATTTCAACGACCCAATCTTTCTCCGAAAATCTCTTCAAGAAAAACTTCGGCACGATGTTTACACTAAGAAAGGAGTAGAATGAGACTAGTTTTACGAAAGGCTTCGAAGTAACTATTTTTACGGACGACTCAAAAATGTATTTCGCCGCGGCGTTAAGGGCGGCACTTTTTTCAACCGACCTCAAATCGTGAAGTCTATTCGACTACCAAATTCGGCCAGTGTTTTTCAGGCATAGGTCTTTGCCACTAAAAAGGCATACAAAATAATTTTAGGCTCGAAGTTAGCAGGGACCAGCATTGCTATTTTATCGAATAACCAGGCAGCGATCAAAGCACTTGTCTCTTTAAGCACCACCTCCAGCATAATCAATCAGTGCAGAGAGAACTTCGGGGCTTTAGCTGACAGGTATGTCGTTGCACTGATCTGGGTGCCGGGGCACAGCAGAATTCATGGCAATGAGATGTCTCATAGACAGAGGAGATCTTGTGCTATATCAAGGGCCGTATCTCTCACCACTAGAAAAAGTTGGCTATTAGTAGGTGGAAAGACCTACAATCCTGTAGAATCTGGAGGAGTCAGTGGCCCACTTACTGCGCACAACGCACTGCATTTCTCATCAAACTGAAGAGGAGGTATCTACTTCGACCAGCACTATGTACGACTAGAATTAGGCATCTAAGCAAACCCAGCTACTGCTGTTTATCAGACATAAGTGATATTAACCCATTGAAATACCCGAATTCTGCTGCTTTCTTTTCGTGTTTTTTTAGGTTAAATTGCGAGTAGGTAGCGGTTTTAAAACGACACGCATAAGTGCTAATTGGAGTAGCTAAGCTCGCCACTTCAACCAACCAACCAACCAACTTTGAATTAATCGTTCACCACTTTTGCCGAGAAATCATCCTGACTGGCATTGGATCGAACGCCCTACAGCGGCATACAACTACTTAAATTCAAAATAGAAGATTAGATAATTCGAGACATTAACTAGATACTTTTAACTAAATAACGTTTTTTCTTACAAAAGGAGCAGCTGAAAGACGCTTCAATCGGAAAGAAACAGCCATTTAACAAACCAATTCACAACTAACCACTTAAATTATTTACACCTTGTACGTTCCACAAGCGCCTAGCTAAACACCTTAATTTCACCGCTAAACTTGCCACATCATCGATTATGGCTCATTACCAGCGCAACAGTCAAACTAATGAAAGGCTTTCAGGCAATGTAGCAAATATGAATTTCGAAAGAAAGCCACGCCTTTGCACCTCTACAAGCATGCAATAAACGCATGCGCAGCGCGGCGATGTTTAAAGAGTTTGGCGCAACCCAGTCGAAGGCAGCAGGATATCTGTACGTTAAAACCACAAATTATATAATGAAAATATTTGTGCGCACACAAAAGGGAAACAGGCGCCATAACCAAGTGATAAACCGAAAGTTTACATAAATAAAAAGCGACTGCAGCAGCAATTATTTTGATATTGAGAGTACCTGCGTTCGGGCGAGATTTTATTTCTCTAATTTCGAGTAATTTAAATGTTTAGTATATTGCTTTGCAGATGGTTTATAGAGGCAAATTTTCGAAAAAAAATTCTTTAAGATTTATAACAACGGATAGATACTTCAAGATGCATTGACGTGGCCTACTTGTTGTAGCAAAACCGCCCACCACAGCAAGACAGACCTGAAAATGAAATGGCATGTGCGCTCGTTTCATATCCTCCGTTCAGCTGTTTTTCAATCATAATTAATTTTTTTTTTTTGTTTGTACTCTAATAGTCGTGAAGTACCGTTTTGACGCACCTTTGTTGCACTATTGCCACCTGCCAAATGATTAATCATTTCGTTAAATATATGTACACACTTGCCAGCAGACAAAGCAGAGCTAAAGACGAGCAGAGAAAAAGTAACAATCAGACTTAAACAAAAACCCTTTCATTTTCGGCGCGGTAAAGGCTCCACCACCAGCCGTGATATGTGATTTATTTACTGCACTTTTTGATGATTCTTGTTGCTGGTGTTTGATGATTTTGGCGTCGCGGCTACATTTTTTTTTTTTTGTTGTGCTTAACACCTTTTTCGTGTCCACTTCGCTTGTACCTGCTGCGTGTTTCCCCTTGCTAAGGGCAAATGCAAGCTGGACGCATCTAAGTAAGTGAAATCAGAAAACGTTATATTCATGTTATGTTTCGTTTTCTTTTTTTTTTTTTATACTCTGCATGTTTCCTGTTTTAGACTCTAAAAGCTCATCAATTATATGCCTCAGAGCATGAAATACACCTACAAGCCTATGCATTCTGTGAATGATACCCAGCCGCATAATTAAATTAGTACTCATATATGTACATAACTCAATACGCATACATATGTAGGTACATATTTATAATAAACAGGGAATGCCTGTGCCCGCAAGACCTTTGAGTCTTTAGGCCAATCATTTTGCACGCCTTAAAATTTCTAATCAGGCCAGTGCGTGTATAGATACTACTTGCTTCAATGCCAGTATCCAATATTCTGTTTTAAATTCTAGCAGTAGCATGCCACACAAGCATGTGCATGAGCTAACTAACATTTATCACTTTCTTGTAGACTCGTTGCAAATTGAGGGTTTTAAACTTCCATTAAATAGGAAAGAGTGTTGAATGTTTAAAGCCTGAGGACTTGTTTCACCCAAAGAAAGGAGACATCAGACAACTTTGCTGCTGATTTCTTTGCAGATTTGAAATGTAGGTGCCTAAATGGATATTAAACACCAATGTAGGTACATTAGGGTGGTCCGCAAATTCATGTGGGGGGAAAAAAGTTTTAAATGGAAAAAATATACGCATTTTTTTTTAACAAGATATGTATGTATTTAGAACTGTCTCAAAGCCCATGCAATTTGTTATGTATTTTATTTGGGGAAAACACTTTTTCGTAGAAATGATATAGAATTTTTGAAAGTCAATATTTTTCGATCGGAAAACTTTATCTTTAGGAGACTTCCAATATCAATAACCCATTCTTTATTTAAAAATTTTTGAATATCAACTATTTTTTATAGGTGCCCTAAAAACCAATGGGGTGGGGGGAGGCATAGAAAAATCGTTAGTATAAAAAATGTTAGCACAAACAATTGGGTATTATTATTGGAAGTCTTCTGAAGAGAAACAGAGCTCGAAAAATATGTACATAAAAGTGAATTAAATTAAAAAGCGAAAAATTAATAACAATATGCAAATATTTAAAGCAAAAATAAATCAAAATATTTTTAAAAACTAAACGATATTAGAAAAGTTTATATTTTTCAGTGTAAGAAGATAAAATCTATAAATTAAAAGAAAAATTTAAGAATATAGTACTTAAAAATTAAATTAGAATGAATAAAAATAAAATAAAATGCGTTAATTAGAATGAATAAAAATAAAACAAAATCCTAAAATTAAATGTCAAGAAAATATTTTACTTAATAAAATTTGTTGAAAAAATAAATATTTAATTAAAATTAAAAAAATTAAAATACGTTTCTAAAAGTATAATACAACTTTAAAAAAATATATTTTTATTTTTTAAACAGTCAAATCTTAAAAAAAATTAAATAAATAAATAATATAGCTTTATAAATATTAAATGAAATTAAAAAAATACAAATATATTTTTAATTATATATTTAAGAATAGAGTACTTCAAAATTAAAAATAAAAATTATTTCTAAAACGGAATATAATAATTAAAATAAATCAAATTAAAAAAAGACAAAAAACTACTTAAAAAAAAAATCCAAAAAAAAAATTTATAAATATTAAATAAAAATGAAAAAAATTAAAATACGTTTCTAAAAAAAAAATTTAAGAAATATATTTTTCTTTTTAATGCAATGAAATTAAAAAAAAAATAACTAAATAAATAATATAAGTTAAAATAAATTAAATATATATGAGTAATACAATAACATTTCAAAAAATATATTTTTCTCTTAAAAAAAATAAAAAAAAATAAATAATATAATTTTCTAAAAATTAAATGAGATTCATAATACATATATATTTTTAATTGTATATTTAAGAAGAGAGTACTTAAAAATTAAAAAAAAAATTTTTATTTCTAAAATATAATATACTAAGGGCCGTTTTCTAATGTAAGCAGTAAAGTTGCCTTTACTAACAGGGCAGATAAATTGTTCCTCACTTTAAAGTGTTTTCGTTGTCTTATCTTACCTGTAAAAATAAATTTGTTATTCCGTAGAGTGAAACTTCACTACATTTCCGAGAGTGAAACTTCACTACATTCGTCAAAAAATTTCAAAGGTTGGCAATGCAACATAAGCAAATATAGAGCAAGAGCAACTGTTAGCAAAAACCAAAACCTTGGTTGAAATATCTAATATATCTGATTCATGAACCAAAACCAAACCAAAATTTAAAGTTGGGTACAAATTTTAAAGGTTGCATCGGGTGAGCAACAGTTTATCGATTCGAGAAATTAATGCGCTGATGAGAAAACGAAAACTCGTATATCGAGACGATAAAGTGGCCGGTAAACTAAAGGTTGGATGAGAAAACGGCCCTAATTAAAATAAATCAAATTAACAAAAGACAAAAAATTACTGTTAAAACAATAAAATCCAATATATATATTAAATTTAAATAAAAAAAATAAAAATACGTTTCTACAAATATAACGGGTGATTTTTTAAGAGCTTGATACCTTTTTTTTTAAAAAAAACGCATAAAATTTGCAAAATCTCATCGGTTCTTTATTTGAAACGTTAGATTGGTCCATGACATTTACTTTTTGAAGATAATTTCATTTAAATGTTGACCGCGGCTGCGTCTTAGGTGGTCCATTCGGAAAGTCCAATTTTGGGCAACTTTTTCGAGCATTTCGGCCGGAATAGCCCGAATTTCTTCGGAAATGTTGTCTTCCAAAGCTGGAATAGTTGCTGGCTTATTTCTGTAGACTTTAGACTTGACGTAGCCCCACAAAAAATAGTCTAAAGGCGTCAAATCGCATGATTTTGCTTATTTACGAAGCCATTCAACCAGAAATGAGCCTCATCGCTGAACAAAATTTGTCGATAAAAAAGCGGATTTTCTGCCAACTTTTCACACATTCAACACATTTCGAACCGAACACTGATTTTGGTAATAAAATTCAATGATTTGCAAGCGTTGCTCGTTAGTAAGTCTATTCATGATGAAATGTCAAAGCATACTGAGCATCTTTCTCTTTGACACCATGTCTGAAATCCCACGTGATCTGTCAAATACTAATGCATGAAAATCCTAGCCTCAAAAAAATCACCCGTTAAAATTAAAAAAAAATATGGTTTTCTTTTTAAAACAATAAAATCCTAAAAAAAATAAATAAATAAATAATATAAGTTTCTAAAAATTAAATGAAATTAAAATATATATACACATTTATATTTTTCTTTATGAAAAAAATTCTCTGCCCGAGGTTTCGAACCCGGCTATTGGGACTGTTGGAGCGACGCAAGCTAAATAATACAAATACAAGTGCTTTCTCTCGAAATAGCTTTTCACCACTATCTAGCCATCTGCTTAACAGTTGCCACACGAAAGATTTTTTACTATCTTAGTAAGGATCGCCCTGTAAATAAATAGGGGTAGTCAACAAATTGACCCGGCACTTGGGAAAAAGAGCTGATTAGCTCAAAACAACGAATGTTGTATAAAGGCCATTTTCTCAAATAGGTTGAAAAATTTATCTACCCTTTAAACACAAATTTTCTTCTGACAAAAAAAAAATGTTTTTGAAGGGCAGATTAATTTTAAAAACTTCTTGTAAAAACGCCACTTGGCATTGATATCAGAATTCGTAATACAATTTCCTTTTCTGTACTTGACAATCTCCAACACTCCACTCAAGAGCTAAATTTAATTCCCCAATGAAGGGAACACATCTCATCGTATCACTTCCAAGTGCGCCACATTTCAAAACTTTTAAAGCTGCAGCAGCATGGCCTCATTTCAATGCAACGTCATCACCTCCTTTCCCCAATCAAAGTTTCAGAGTCAACTTCAGGCGTTACTGAGCAGCAATTTCAACACCTCACAAATATGTAGTATGGCAGTAGTCCGATAAATGCTTCGGTAACAGGAGGGAATCACAGGACAAGTTGCACCCTTTTCAAAGCGCAACAGCAGCACTTGCGGTGCCACTTGTAATGCCGCTGTTTGTCTCTCATACTCGTACATTTGGATTTGTACTGAAGCACCTACATAATTTGTTGTAAGTTATGTCCGCGCTTATGTTGCGACATTGTATGGAAATTGCCAAAAAATGTCGGCGTACAAGAAAAAAGTAGCAAACAATTTGTAGCTGACAACGTCAAGTCGAAGGGTCACCACACAGATATCAAGCAATTCAGCTAACTGAAGGTGTGAGATGGCGAATATACTGGCACTGCTGCTACATATGCATACAATTATATGCATAATATAAGTTTGTAAGTATATTGTGTGATATAGAGATTGGCTATATCGCAAATCTGCATCTCTTTCGCGGCATTTGTTGTATATTATTTTATTTTTTTTTCACTTTATTTTAAAAGTAACATAAACCTGCCTGCTGCTGCTGTCACTTGTTTCTCATTGGCCTTTTTTAAGGCTCAAGGGACAATTTTTGTTGACAGTTGAATATTTTGGTAATGCCATAGAAATTGCATGTTTGAAAGCTGAAATTAGTAAGTTAAAATTGTTGTCTGTTAAAATTTTGAAAAAAATTAAGTGATTTGCCTACTTAGAATTCAGCAATGTTGAAGTAATAAAACAACTTTTTCGCTTTATTTTCAGTATTTTCTTGACATTCCGTTATCTTATAAAAATTTTTAAATTAAAATTTTCAAATAAGATAATGTCAAATCTTTCTTCTCGTTTTTATTACTACACCTGTAGCTCGTTTCTGTAACAATTCTCTACCAAGGCGAATTGAGATATGAATTCGCCGCCCTGTTCTCTACTGCTAATGAGTAGTAGAGAATGACGTATGTATATTCTCTACCAGTAGAGAAATAATCGGTAGCGAAGAGTTACAGAAACGAGAAATTTCACCATGAGATTCAGTAAAAGTAAAGTCCCTCTCTAAGATAGTTGAGAATCCTTCTCTTAACAGTTCGTCGGTGACTTCCTTAATGTGCGTATTTGCGATCAAAGTCAAGGATCCCGTCTATCAAATCTTCTCGATCAGGTATTTCGAAATTGAGCTTTCTGCCAAAGCAGTTCTCTTTAGGAATTCGGAATCTCAGATCTTTCTAAATACGGTAAAACTCCAATAGTACAAATAAGGAGTTATGTATTATAAAACGTATCGTCTACATATATAGTCGAAGTTGCAGTTCTCTCGAGACTATCCCAGAAGCGAAACTGTGGCCACAGTCAGGCATGTTACCATTAATACATACTACATAGTTATACTGTCACAGAAAAATGTACACCTCATTTGCCAAAACCAACTTATTTATATTGAGTTCAAGACCCGCGTCCTATCAAAATTTTTTGCAGCCGCAAAAAAACTCGTATGGATTTAGACTTATTCGCAGATATTTGAAGGAAGACTGTAAAGATGCCATAGGTAGTCTTGGATATTATCGGGAATTATGCCCAAAAAATATTATAAGGGCCAACTACTTTGCGAATCGCATGAGGTCTCGCTATGTAGCACAATGCGACTTTACGCTCTATATATGCCTCACTGGACCACTGAACTCGAGGTGGATCCATTGAAAATAAAATTTAAAAGCCTCCCAAATGCTCAAGAGGGATCACAAAGCAATCTAATTAGACTCCTTGGCATCCCGTTGACATATGACAGTTGAGTACGAGTAGAGTGGATAGATAAACTCAATTTGCACCTTTCAGCAGGATTGGAGATGAAGAAAGTCAGGCTTACCATCTTAAGGCGTGAATATGAATCAACTAAGGTTGAATAGTTTTTGCCTTTTGGGGCATAAATAAAGCACTTCTTTAGACTTTCTATTTCTATACTTTTCTATATCCAGAAGTGACCACAAATTGTCGCTATTACTTATATGTAGATACTAACTATATCCACGTATGAAGAGGTTAAAGTTGCGCAGGATTTAGATAAAATTAGGAGCCTCGGTTTATATAACAATTTAAGGAAAGAAAGGATTGGAAAATTTTACTCCTAAATTTCAGGAACAACGCGTATATACAAATAAATGATAACAACGACTAAGAAAGCCGAGACAGCCATTCGAGCTCCACACAGTGCATTTTTTCGAAACCGAAAAACACAAGAAGTTCGCCCTCGAAAAAATCTCAGCCAAATTTGTAAAAATAAAAAATAAAAATACATATTAAATGCACATTTGTAAATACAAATCACTACAAAATACTGCTTCGTATTTTAATTTAAATTTTGGCGACCTCAATGGAGGTCAATGAGTTAACCGCTTTGGACAGAACAAAACTGTGTTTTTTCCATTTTTTTTTTTTCGGGTTACATGGCCAGTCAGGGCCAACCAAGCCAAAGCGACGCACTGCAACGAAATCGAAAATAAAATCGAAATCGAATTTGGCAGTTATGGTGGCGGCAGCGGTAATGCCACTAAATGACGTTGTCGCTGTTGGCTAAAAACGACGCAAGAGAAATTAATGTCTGGGCTGGAGTTGGGCTGGTGCGTTTCTAGACTCTCCAGACATTTATGTATACGATGTGCACGTACGCAAGCGCAATAAGTATAAGGAGGTGGATTGGTGTCAGTGATGTTGTCATGGTTGTTGCAACATAAGTATTTATTGGTGGTGCTGCTGCTGCTTTTATTTTGCTGTTGTTCATGTTTATTGGCAGTGGCAAGTTGAAGGAAACGATTTGTTTAAAATTAATTTTCGATTTTTACGAGTGACACCAACTACAGCATACCAACTGTATATGTATGTATGTATGTATGTAGCAGTAGCAATAGCCAAAACAACAACCGCATGTAAGACAGTAATACAACAACACACTTGTTAATGCATTTCAGTTCACCAATTATTGTTGTTGTAAATTAAACTGGCGCTATGCTTGGTGTTAAAATTGAGGTCTTTAAATTTGCAATTTCGTTTTAACTTCCATTTGTTTCTTTCCGATATATCTCCATATCAGTTAATATATTACCACTTCCCTTGAGTAGTTAAATGAATTCGTCGATCTTTCCTCATGTATTTGCCTCTAAGTTAAATGGTTTGCGGATAAGTTGGAGTGGACACCAGGATAACACACAAAGTTTTATGAGAGTTTCATATGGGTTTACTTGCACAAATACTCTACCATTTTTTTCTATGAAATAGTCTATAAAACCCTTGTAAGACCAATAGAGGCTCAGAAGGCGAAAAAA
>NW_023458560.1:54418861-54445243 GCF_013731165.1 Rhagoletis pomonella
TGTCACATGACATACAAACTGCGAAGCAAAAGGACTCTCAGCATTTCCACTTTCCAAAAAAACGGCCCCTTAGTGAGGGAGCTTCAGGGTTAAAACATTCTACAAAATTATTCCTCGTTAAATTTTATTAAACAGATGCATGTCTTTTAACCCTTTTTTCCCATTATTCTAAAAACAGTCAGACAAAAATTCAAAACTTAACATGGCTATAAAAACATTTATCTGAGAATGCAAAAAGATTTGTAGGTTTTACTATATTTGTGTAAGACTTTCATCCTGAGTTGAAATTATTCCGCCCCAAGACAATGACCCTGAAATTAGTTTTTTCGAAACTTTACCCTAGTTTTTCTTTTACAAATTATAACATCTACACTACTAAAGTACCTAAGAATTTTGCTTACTTTATTTCTATGTGGCACAAGGTGTATTTACACATTGAATGCCTTTGCAGTCATCTGCTTAACCCGTGCGCACCCTCTCCACCCTCCATCGATACCGATCAACTCTAACAGTCGGCACCTTTCCAACGTACACCAACCACCAATTTTAGTATTGGCACCGGCTCATCAACAAACAACCATCAACCATAAGCGCGTCATCAGCAGAGTGCAACACAATAATGCACAACTATTTTGAAATTCAACTAACAAAAATTACAATAAAACCCAATATGCAGCACAACAAAACAAAAACGGCCTACATACATACTTATGCTATTGTAGAATTATGAAGTATTTGTTGAACAACAACGAATCGCCCTCAAAATTGGAATAATACGAATTATTTTTGTAGAAAAACTACCCTATTTAGGCATAGAGGCATACAAAAATTCCAACCTGCAAATAGTTCGCGAGGTGCGGGCTACTACACTTCGCTTTCCTGGCTACTTTACTTACTCGTACATGTGTATTAAAAATTTTACATTCAAAGGCAGGCTCAAATTGTAGCGTAGTTTTTTATATTGTTGTTGTTGTATATGGTGTTGAAATATTTACATGCCCTACTACTTTGAGTTGTTGGTGTACATTTGCTTAGTGGAGTGCTCATTGATGAGCTGCCTTTTGCATATTTCTGACTTTTCTTACCCAAAGCCTTTGCTATACACACGTAACAACAACGTAAAAAAAATAACAAAAAAAGGGGCAGCTGTGCTAATAAGTTCGTAGTGAAGAACCTTTTCCTTTAGTTCTACTGTCTACATACGAAAACTCCTCGATAGACTTCCCCACTTCTGCTTATTTACTCAAATGAGTGAGTTAAGTGCGGCTTGAGTACCTACCAAAGCATTGCTTGTATATGTGTATTAGGGTGGTCCGTAAAAAATCAAATCAACGCTGGTTTTCAGTCTCGATTGGAGTCGGTTAAGACGTTTTCATAGGGTAATCTGAAATTTGACCTCTGTGCGACACGCCTTAATCGTCTCCAATCGCAACCAAAATTTATATGTGATATCTTCAACTATAGTGGCATCGACGTAGGGGTGGAGGCTTAGGAATTCTGATTAAAAAATTTGTGCTTACTACGTTTAAGGACCACCCTAATGTATATATATATACCTATTTATGTATGTATAATTGTGTGTTTGTATGCGCGGAAATCAGTCTGAAAGCTCAGTTAGTCTAGACTTAATTTCCGTAACTTAGCTTCACTGAATATTTTGGCCAACCTGTTATATGAGAAACTGTGTTGGCGGTTAGTTAAAACTTAAAAATAAATAAAATAAATAAACGCAAACATTTTTGTTTGCATGAATTTTTTTGATGTGGAATTTTAGGCGGCGAACATCTGAAAAAGAAAATACAAAAACAAACTATTTCCGCTCTTGGCTTAAGTTGACGTGTTGAGTAATCATTGATGATTTCTTACGGTAAGTTAATTAAACTTAATTCTAGACTACCTGAGCTTTGATTCTTGCGGAAGGGAACGTGCCAACGGATCTGTCGTTGATAGATAACAAGTTGCAGAAGACAATTAATGGCTTGTGCCATACTGCTCCATATACAAACATACACATATTCATATATATATGTATATACTCAAATGGAATGGTATTATATTCTTAATCAAAATGATGGTAATAAGGAAAATTATCTGTTTGCATATGAAAGGTGTTTTCTGCAGAAATATGCCTAACAATCGGAGACGTTCTTTGTTATTTATTTAAATTTGTTCTTCAAAAAGCTTTATGTCTACATATTTGCTTTTATTTTTGTTGTTGATCGATTAGTCGGCTGTATTTCAAATTGCAGATGTTCGTTACTTTTTCACTGATATGCGTTCATACGTACATTAACTGAAATATATTTACGTATGTATATGTATTTATACCCTGCAAAAAATGGGACTAATCCGGGATGACTCCGGGAGCAATCGCAAAGGAACATGCGACTAATACCATTTCTGATCTCTTTATATGGAATGAACTGTTCGCTTTTGTTCGAGCATGTCCTATGAAGAGACTAATTGTTCACCTTTATACCCGATAGGGTATAAAAAGCGACTAGTCACTTTTAAAAAATAAAAATAAAAATTTGCGCCAGCTGATATTTGAACCGGGTTGCTCAGTTTTGTTAGGCGAATGCTCTCTCTGTGTGCCAACGCCGCACATGAAATTTCATTGACTAAGTGCGTACATATCATTAAATCGTTAATAGTACCCGTTAGAGATGAGTCGGGGACTAATTGATCTCCAATTATACCCATAAGGGATGAGTCGAGACTAATTAACCTCCATTAGTACCCGAATGAGACTAGTTGGGACTAATTAATGCCCAATTGTACCCGATTGAGAGGAATCTCGGAATAATCTCTTTAGAGATTAGTCGCACAATTTTTTGCAGGGTACAAACACATAAACACATATGATGCCATGATGTGTTTTACAGGTATTGCGCATGTGCGTAGGTATGAATGCTTAACCCAAGAATTAACAAAGCTTTAAACCCCTGAAAAAAGATCTAGGATATAACTTTATAGAAACTTTTACAATAAAATAATTGTGCACTAAATAATAATAGTGAAGAATTAAATATAAAAATAATACGAAGAAAGCTAACGAAAATGCGAACACTATAAGGGCAATTCTAACTAAGATCGTGGCAAGTCTTTTGTAACACAATTGAAAGACAGCATATAAAAAAAGCCCCCTTGCCAACTTTCGTGGTGAGAAACTTTTTTGACAGAAAGTACTTGATCGGGTTCCTCATGGAGATTTATATCATTTTGTTTGCGATGATCCAACAGTCGCAACGGCCATTTGAGCGTGCATATGAGATCTGAGTTTCGAATCCTCGGGCAGCGAATTTTTTTCTCTTTTCAGTATTTTTTTTTTTGTTATTTTTGGTCATTATAAGAATTATATTCAACAATTTTATTGAGCTTGAGGCAGTTTGTATGATTTTTAGTAATTGTTTTTATATTTAATTTTCTTCCAAGTATTAGATTTTATTGTTTTATTTTAATTTCATTTAATTTTTAGAAAATTATTTCAGAATTTTTTTTACACAATTTTTTAATTTTTTTTTAATTTTCTTTTAATTTGTAGAGTTCGTTTTAAAAGAAAAATATTTTTTAATTTCATTTAATCAAAAAAAAAATTATTTCATATTTCATATTTTTTATTTTTTTATGTAATTTTTAGATATTATTATTTTATAAAGAAAAATGGTTTCTTTTAAATTACATTTAATTTTTAGGAACTTATTTGTATTGAAAATAGTAGATAATTTTTAAGTTTGATTTACTTAGAATTTTTAGAAAAATTTTAAATTTAATTTTTAAAAAACTTGTTGCTAAAAGACGCTAAGACCTTCTCGATATCAGATAGTCTTTCGAACGATAGAAAAAAAAATGTCAAGATAGTTTCCAGAATAGTCAAATGTCTTACGAAATACTGTGGTGAGTTGAATTTAAAAAGTTAATAAGTTTTAACATTTCGGGTCGAAGTTAGAGGACGTGTATTCTGTGAGGAACTATCTGCAAATATAGTGTCTAAGCTGCCGGATTTCTGGAGCGTTGTTTAAGCAGAAGTGACCGCCATAAAGGAGGCAGTGTAATACTGATCAAAAGGATAATGCCTACTAAGGCCAAGCGGCAATCATGATACCAGGATCGCAACAGGTCGGGGATGTCTGACCTCAATCTCTATCGCTTCGGGCTAGCACTCCCAAATCAAGCTGATTTCGGCCCCAGGGTAAGGTGATATTGCAGAAACCTTTTTGGCTGATTAGTTATCTTGGCAGAGTCGCTTCGGACCACAGGTATATACATCGAGTTTAAACTCTGCACATAAAAGTAGTATAAGAATACTGCAGCTGCATAGAAACTCTGAGCCAAATAGGTTATGAAGAAAGACCAAACCACAAGATTGTTAGAGTTGCCCATTCGTAGCAAGGCGCTCTTCCCACATCCTCTGTCTTTGCATTAAAATGCCTATGAAATCCTGTGAGGCAGCTTGCAAAGCGGATTGCTAGAATTAGAAAGAGTTCGCCTTAGGCATTTTTATAGA
Source organism: Rhagoletis pomonella (assembly GCF_013731165.1). NCBI lineage: Eukaryota > Metazoa > Arthropoda > Insecta > Diptera > Tephritidae > Rhagoletis > Rhagoletis pomonella. The sequence continues at coordinate 54,423,369 of NW_023458560.1, forward strand.
CATTGAGGGTGCTTTTGACAATAGATAGTATGTGCAATTTTGCTCCACGGCATGGAGCAAATTTTGTACTGGTAAATTGGATTCGTTGAATGTTGGTACTGCGGATCGTCAGGATTCAGGCCGAAGTAGGTCAATATGTCACGTGCGGAGTGAACAAGGGCTGCTTCAGGGTGGTGTTTTTTCTACTTTGCCTGTGGTCTGTCTAGTCACGGGCACATCTCGCCGGCTGTTTGGAGGCAATAACTGAATACAATGTAAACAAGCCTTTGGATTTATACTTTTATGACTAAAACTATGGTTAAGATATGCGCCAGTGCTATGTGGAGCAGACTCTAAATCAACTACTTCCAATGCAAGCCTCGCCCATCAGTTACACTTAGCATTCTTAGCCTCAGTGATAGAATTGTCTTATGTAGAGATTAATCAAATGCAAAGCTAACGTCAGTGAGAGTAGGAGTGCGTCAGAGGGTTAATCCTATAGATATATCTTGAAAATATATGACTATATAGTTATTGCCACCCTCTTTATATCAATAACTCAGGTACTTGATATCTCATCAGTGCTTTTGAAATCACCTGTCCTTGAAATTATTTACTTTTCGCTTAAGCGTCGTAATACACCACACACACACACACTCATATCGATTGGATTTTTAAGTATAAGAGTATAAAGTGAGCGAGTTGAGTTGATTTCTTATCTCTACGCGACTATTCGTGGGGGCGCTTTTTTTAAAGCCTGACTTCATTATATTTTGAAAAAAGTCTTTTGCTCATGCTTGTATGTATGTATGTACAGTCATTAAGTCTGCCACTAACACCGAAATTGTTTTTTTTATACATAAAAATGATTCGCTCTGGATTGACTGGATTGATATGTGACGTGTTGCATGTGGTGATGTGGCGCAATACCGCTGTGTACCCAGGTGTTTGCTGATGCCTTCAAAATTCATGAACATTAATTTATGAGCTAAGAAGAGTGGTGGCCGTATTACGCATGCCGAAGAAGGTTTCTCAGCAAGTCGAATTAGCATTTGGAATATTCATTTAAATAAAATTTGTTTGATATTTGTGACTTAAGTAACTTACAAAAGTCATAAATATAATCCGGGCACGACCTGATTAGGAGATTTAGTTGATTGATGTGTTTGGAAAATTTAGGTTATCGTAAAACAAATACAACTTTAGGGCAATTTTAGGTAGTAATATGGGTTAAGTAATTATAAAAGAAACACAAAGGTAGATCTTTTCTATTGGAGCTAAATACAAACAACGCACGAAAAATAAAACGTTGCATATCGTCCATTGTACTGCTTATGTGTTCTTTTTAATCAACACGTCGAATGAGATTAAGAGGTTTTTTGAGCTCGCTCAACGCATGGCTCCAAAAGCCTCACCTTTGCAATGGCGGAGTAGAAGCACAAAAAGTTTTCCACCAGTTCATCCTCTTCTAGGGAAGAATGTCAAACGGCGTTGTGACGTATATCGAGCCCACGCAGGTGTTTTTCTCACGCAAAGTGACCAGTCAATAACCCCAAACGTTGCCAGCAGTTTCATCTGCTCAACAAAACGACGTTCTCTGCAACACTTTCCGAGATTCAAGCCTGCATAAGGTTTGCCCATCTGCAGGCCTTTCATACATAGGTTAGCATATTATTCATCCATTTGTTTCGAAAGCCAAAGGTAGTAGACCCATAATTACGGACCAAAGAATACCTGATCTTAGCCCAGTCACAGGGTTGGACACCGCATTACCTGGTACTTCCAAGTGATCTGGCATCCAATGTAAAACAGTTCCGTTATATTTTCCAATATTGTTTAGAAGAGACTTGCATTGCCGGATTAGTCAGAAAGTAGTTAGAGAGATTGACAAAGCCTTGAGGGTAGCCACAAATGGCTCGAAGAGCAGTCGTAAGTTATAGGCAGCTGATCTCAACAACACACCCAGCCCTTTTTTAATTCCGCTTTGGCGAAGGACAAAAATTAACTTCGCCTGTCGGGATCTGGAATCCAGCGCAGCGCCTTTTAGAGAGGGGTACAGTGTACAGTAGATAGATATTAAAATGAGTTGTGCACTGCGACCTGGTCATCTATTGTGCTCTCTTCTTTTCACAACACTTCTTCTAAGCTCAGATCCCTCAGAAAGTTCAATAGCGCCTCCGCGGGTAGAGAGTGGATGTGCTTAAGCTGTGCCCACGTCGAGCCTAGACTCCTCTCACGTATTCTGCAGTCTGTATCATACTCGGTCAAGTCACAAAAAAGCTGCACAGATCATTAGGCCATATGCCCAACTTATTTAGGTGACCCCTTAGTCTGTAGTGTCCTGTAAGGATTTCCGTTAGAATTCTAAGCCCCTCTTTTGGGAGGCTAATTAAGCTTTGGAATCTCTTCTTGTTAAGTCCTCCCAGTGAACTCTTTGCCTGGGTATTCCTTAGTGTGTTCCTCTCTCTCTTCAGATCCTCCTTTATGGTATTCGGACTTACTACCAGGCAAGGCTCTGGGCCGACTGGAGTGATGGCTGCCACCTTTCTAGCGAGACAGTCAGCCATCTCATTATCTTATATTCCCCTATGGCCGGATACCCACGCTAACCTCTTGTTATTTCGCCTGCCAATCTCAATGCACTCAAGGACCAACGAAGATTTGACTTCATAGGATAGAGAGATAGAGATAGAGTCCTGAGTGCCACCTGACTGTCGCTCAACATTTGGGAAATTCACAAGGTGTTGTGAAGTTATATTTTCCTAACAAAAGTTGTGTTAAAACACGACGGTTGTGAACACCTGTTACGATTATTTATTATATCTCAGCACTTAACCTCACATAACACCGAATAAACATAGGTTGCAGAGTTGTATCGTCATGTGTTATTTTTCTTCACAAAACAATAACAACATTTTTACAACTGTCATGAAATATCATGACTTCACGACAAACACGACAAATACGACACCTTGTGAATTGCCCAATTATAATTCTCTCATTTCTGTATTCTCTATTCATAATTGGAATCGCACAGACCAGAGATTCTGGTTTTGGGCCCAAAGGCTCAAGCCCTTCCTCCTTTAGGGGTCTTCGAGCCATCTGCGTACCAGTGCAGTGTGCAATCTTGAAGTAATCCCTCGAACATGGGAACGCTCCAGGTTGCCTTTCTGCATAGCTCTATTTGAAATCTTTTCTCAAATACTATGGTTTTTCCGATGTCATCTCCAGGGAACAGAGCAAGCGGGAGCGAAGAACATAGTTTCTCCATATTCCTAGAGGATATGACCGTACCTGTTTCACATCCCTCTCTAACATAGCTTAGCAGAGTTCTTTTGATTACCTGCTCTATGGTTATGTGAAGAGGCTCAAATTCGAGGACTACTTCCAGCGTCCTCGTCCGACATGTGCGCATCGCTCCCGTTATGCAAACACATGGCAGTCGTTGTAGCAGAGGTATGGTTTTGATCAGACCACGTCACAGGCGAAGTTTTTGTCAGGCAGGTGGACAGGTTTTGCAATTTTGCCCTATCAAGCGCCGCGCTATGATGCGCGGCGTGAGATGCATTGGCTACAATTTTCCTTCTCTGAAATTGTTTTCCTCAGGTTTTGAAAGTCTCTACATGCGCCAAAAGGTTGCAGGTTTTCGAAGGTGTGTCCACAGTAGAATCGGCCTCTTGCCAAATTCACTGGCACAAGGGCTTTGCCGACCGCACAACAGGATTTCGCCTGCCTGAGTTTTTATGCCTGTTTCCGGCTACTTTTCCTCTTGGGGGAGACCCTAGCCAACAGTAGTGGATCGTTAACAGTAAACCTCTTTTCAACACGCACATTTTCATTTCGAAAGGGCCGCATTCAATTCTGAAGAAGAGAGAATTGTTATTACTTCATTCACCGTTCTTCTCCTCAAGTGAAGTTTTCACCCTCCAGACTTCCTGGAGTATTACAATCCATAATTTGTGCCATCACATACAGTTTTTTCACTAACTGTTAGGGTTAGTTTCTGTTAGGTTATCCTGGTTGTCCTCATCCAACACTAGAAAAGGACACACTCAGGCCACCGAGGGCCTTTTGTGATGCCGTAATAGAGACTCATTACGACACTCCTCTTCCCATAGAGGTGAAACCACTGTACCGCTCTGATGAAGAGCGCAAACTCGTAGATACTAGTTGAATCCAATTGAGCCAAACATTCAGAAGGGTAGTGAAGCTATGAGCGTCGACGAGCCCTCGTCAATGCAGGATAGTAGCATAGAAAGTGCTCTACGCTTTCGATTTCCTCCACATCACCGCAGATACGACAGTACGTTTGACTGCATACCCATTCTAATGGCGTGGGTTCTCGTCAGGCAGTGTCCGGTGAGAACTCCAACTACTTTCCGGAGCAGTGGACGCTTCAACTCGTTTATCCAACTCAGGCCAGGCTTTAGACGCAACAATGAACAAACTTTCGTAGTACTCGCAAACACATAAATATTGTGCTAGTCCAGGGCTATGACGTATTCTTCTGACATGCCCTTATTTGGCCAAAGTTTTATGCAAAACTCTTCTACTTTTTTTTGCTCAACGATTATTCCACTAATTTGTTACTGTCACTAATCTTAGTCTTCAAAGGACAAAGTGAAATCCATAGACCTGCATTACATACTAATTCATGTATCATGCCGCTTTGCACTCTGCATTTCCCATACAATAGGACATTTTTCAACAGCATATGGCCCAGTTATTTATGCTGCAAGCACTCTGCGTAAAACTGCCAGACAACTTGGCGCTCTCAGTTCCACATATACGCACTAAATACATAGTAAATCCACCCGAATAGCAACTCTCGGCCATTGCAACACCGCAGCCAAAGTGAAGCAAATGTGTGACTGCCAATTCTAGGAATTCACAATTGTGGCTGACTGAATGACTGCATTTCGAAATATAAAGAAATGTTTACGGACATTGAGGCACAGCAGGAGCTCAACAAGACATAACAAGGAATCACACTTCTGTGTGTATGAATGTAAGGATAGGAGGATGTACGCCCAGAAAATTGTTATGTCCTCAAAATAAAAGGAAACAATGAAGTTAGCGTGGTTAAGAAGTGTTTTCGGTTAATGTGTGTCAAGGTGGGTTAGTAAGGTTGTTCATTGTTGTTTTTTTTTAACTATTTGAATGTCGTTTAGTTGTGAGCTGTGTGTCTTCAAATGTGCTCAGTAAAATAGAATTGCGAACAAGGCAAAAAAAAAATATGTTGCTGAAAAGAAACTTACTTCGAATCAGAATTAATGTTCTGACTATAAGAATTTTTTTAGAATTTGAAAATTGTGAATTTTAGGCCGCTTTGGAGGCAGAGTGAAAATCAATCGGAAGGAGTTAGAGTTGGATCCAGTAGCTGGAGAGGCAAAGAGGACCTACGAAATTTCACTAGGTATTTCACGGGACACTGCTCTATTCGCTATCACCTAAGTAAAAACAAACTTTCAGATACGAACTTATGTCACTTCTGTGCAATGGAAGAAGAAACTCCTGGACATATCCTTGTGAACATGGTGGGTTCGTCCGACCCAGACTCGATCACCTAGGCAACGACAGTCTTAATCGAAATTAATCAAATAAAAATATTAAAATGAAATGGCGTCGCGACGTTGAGAACGGCTTAACCGCTTTGGCAAACATTTTTTGTAGTGTTTGATTGATATTTTTTTCCGGTATGTGAACCAGGGAGTGACCGATTTGTTTGAAATTCGGTACACGTATTACAGATATGGGATAGAATTGCATGATTGACTTACAGTTCGAAAGCTGTTTAAGCACGCCGCAATGCAAGCGGGTATTGGCCATATGTACATACATCTATACATACGTACCTAACTTATTACTTTAAACGAGCAATTCTTGTATGTATATATCGGTGATGGGCACCGCCTTGCCCGCGGGCAGAGCTCTTTTAAGCTTCCTATACATTTTGTATAGTCGCGTGTAGAGCAAAAGTTCTCTCTGCTCATCGCTGTTGTATATACATTCATACATATGCACATGAAAGCGGCTCTAACGATTATGTTGAAATTTTGTATAGGGTTGCCACCTTTTCCAAATTAGTTACAAACTAAATACGACATCATAATGTGGATATCAAATGGTAAGTGTCTAGAAAACCTCCAATTCAGTATTTTTTGAATAGGGTTGCCACCTATTTTATATTGTATATTTATATAATTTTTTGTTAACAAAATTTATATACAATATTACTTTTTACGGGTGCTAAAAGCAAGCTCTTAAACAATGCTTTGCCCTTGTATATAAGTAGTAAGTGTTGTCGCTTAAGATGTTAGTGTAAGGTTGCCACTTATTTTCAATTCTACAAAATTTAAATGAAATATCTTAATAAGTATTTTTTAGAACTTTAATGAAGAAATATTTTTGTTGGGAGTTGCTACATTTTTAAATATCAATTTGTTTCTTACTAATTGAAACGAGAATATGTATGCATAGCAAATTTGCCCTCAAAATATCTATTGTTTCCAACTAATTTTTGATGTCAAATATTTTTTAAATTTATTAGATTCACAAATTATTATTTTTTAATAGTTTTAAAAACATTATTTGTGTAGAATTCTCCGCGGAGGGTTTTTACTAAATTTTTATTTATTTTGATAGGGTCGCCACTTCTCTCGAAATGTGAAATTAATCAAATATGTGACTGAAGCAAAAAATGTATTATTAGAGGGTATCAAAATAAGAGTATTCTAAAATATTTTCAAATTATTTGTTTGGCAAGATCATTTTAGAGTTGCCACCTATTAAATTTGAATTTACAGCCGACTTTATATTGATTACGAGAACGCGCCAATATTTTTAGTGTTCTGTTTAACTAGACTGAGCCACAGCACGGACGGGACTGGGTACCTCTCGTTTTGGAATAAAAAGCTCATAAAAGTGCTAGGCCTTGAAATAAACGCTGAAAAAACTCCAATCGAGTTTTGAGTAACCTCCGCGTGTTTTAAAACCTTTCGAAGCGTGCATTAAAACTCTTCTCCCCACCTCCAGGTACAAAGCAGTTAAAACTAAATATTTTTAAGCATAAGTAGGCACACTAAAATATAACTTAACTACCTATCTACATTTATTTTGACGCCATTTCGCCTTAAAACATTTTTTTTTTTTGCACAAAAGGCGTTGTTTAAGACCTCCATTGATCCCTAAAATACAATGGGATATAAAATATAAATCTACTGAATGGTTGCTGTAACACATTTCAAAGATTTATGACTTTATTAAACAAGAGCATAAACGCCAATAAATGTAGCAATTCAATGCAACGAAAAAAAGGGCTCACATGGCCGCTGCTCTATAAAATCGTTGGCACATTTGTACGCGTACGTAAATAGGTACATAATTCAAAGTGATGCGCATGCGTGCCGCGTACAGCAGCTTAAATAGCATTTACGTGTTGAACTAATAAAATTAAACACCTAAGGTGTGGAGAGTAGAGCAACGACGACAAGTATAACAAAAAGCAAAATAGGTACAACGAAAGAAATTAATCTTAAATAGACAAGTCGAGCACAACGATAATAAAACGACAAAACGGCAGCATAGCAGCAAATAATAAGTCAGTGGTATCAACAACTGCCGTCGCGCCGTTCACATTGCAACTGTTCAGATACTACTTATTGCGGCATAGCGCATTTGACTTTACAACAGCAAAAAAAAATAAAAAATAAAACCAAGAAAAAAATTATTTTTATTCTTCTTGTTAAAACGTAATTCATTCAAAGTGCGTACTTACTTACTATAACGCAGAAGTGAGAAATCAACGCAACTACATTACTCGCTTACAACAAAGCCACTGAGCGTATTCGCTGTTGCTGTTGCTATTGCTGTGCACAAGTATATTTTGTCAGGTGTCATAAAATGGGAATTTATTGCGTATGCGCAGCAACAACATGTCTACTTACCTTTACGCATCCATACCGCCGCATGTTGCTGCAACAACTATCGACCTCACTACTACATACATTCATGAACACGTATGTATGTATATGCATGACCAGAGCACGTCTTTTTGTTGGCACATTTATGTCGGTTGTTTCCACCATTGCTCCAGCTTTGTTTTGTTGTCGAGCGTAATAAATCAGGCAATGCACATAGCTGTGCCACCATTGGTGACAGTTTAAATGGAAGTCGCTGTTGAAATTGTCGAAATGAGTTGGTCCAAAGGAAAACCAAAATGTGTGGAGGATGCAAGTTGGAGCGCAAACCATTGCATGAAAAAAGAGGCGGTTGTTGCGCATGCGCGTGCTTAATACGTTTAATTACACCAAATGTAGGTATAGACATTACAACGCTCGCAGGATACGTGACAGATGTTTCATTTAAATTGTCGATGTTTTTAGTAGCTCAGTTCAATTTGTTGAGGAATATGTACATTTCTACATATACAAATATTTCTGAGATTAGTTACAGAGAAGTTCATTACAACTTATTATAAAGAAAATAGGACTGCAAGGACTGCCTACATTGAATCGCTAAAAAATTGCGGGAACTCATAACAGTTCAATTGAAAGAATCCCATCAGTAAAAGCTTGAACCTTGGGTTTGCCCGATTCTAATTTTTCGAAATTATTTTCTTTTTAGGCAGGAAGAAAATTGGTTTATTCTGGCATGGAAGTCTAACAAAAAATCGCCATTGTCGACTTTCATGGAGAAAAGTTCTTTTGACAAAAAGCACTTATGTTTGCAATTTTGCTTCCACTACTCCAACAGTCCGAGTGAGCAAAGTACTAGCGTACGATTCGAGAGATCCGAGGTTTGCGTCCCCGGCCAGCTAATTTTTTTTCTTTTCTTAAATTAAATTTTTTACGTTTTTCAATATAATTTTCTTATAATCGTTGGATTTTATGGTTTCAAAAAGAAAAATTCATTTATATATTTCATTTAGTTTTCAGAAATTTATTTTATTTTCTTATTTTTATTTTATTTAACTTTTTTTAAATTTAATTTCATAAAAAAGTACTATTTTTTTAAGTTCACTTAATAGTTATGAGCTTATTTTATTATTTTTTATACATTTTTTAGTTTTCAAAATATATTCAGGGTATTCATATAAACGCGTAAATGTCTCATAGCCACGTAAAACTCTTAACCTTATTTAATTTTGTATGGAAAATCGATTTATTTACGAGGTTTACACATATATATATATTACATATCTACTGTGAATATATTGTTTAAAAAAGAAAATTAACTATTTAAATGTTTTTTAATTTTTGGGAGCTTATTTTAAATTTTTAAAATAAATTTTCCTTTAATTTTCAGAATTTAGTGTTTAAAAAAATATCTTTTAATTGCGTTAAATTTTTAGAAATTTATTTAAAACTTCTCTTTTATTTGTAAATAAAATTTTATTAAAATTTACAGCCCGATTCTGTGCACTTGATAAATTGAAAATATTTATAATTTGTCAATTTTTTATTATTTATCAAGAATTGGTATTCTAGCACAGAGACCAAAAGCTCTTTTCTTTATAAATTATCAAGATGGAAAATGCTATTGACAAATTGAAATTTCATATGAAATGTATAAATTTTGTATATTAATAAATTTGTTTCTAGCAATTAAATACTCCATGTGTTGGCATTTGAACCTGCGATACACGGAATTATAGTCGACATCTCTACCTACTCGGCTACGGCAGTCAAAAGCTTTTTTGCTTTTAAAATCATATTTTTCATATGTGACAATGAAATCAGCTCCACTCATGTGGAAATCAGTTCCACTAATGTGGAAATCGTAGAGCTTTTTGTTTTATAAATATTGACACAGAATGCGAAGGAAGCTTTGTCTTGATAAAAATCTTGATAAAATTTCTTTACAAAAAATTTATCAAGAAAACACAGAATTGGGCGGTTAGTTTTCTTTTAGTTTTTAGTTGTTACTGTTTTAAATGAAAAAGATATATCTATGTTTATATTTTTGTAATTTCGTCTAATTTTTAGAAACTTACAGTTTATTCTTATTCTTTTAATTTTTTCTTTAGTAGTTTAATTTTCTTTTCCATTCCATTGTTTTAAAAAGAAATATAATTTATTTTTTAGTTTACTTAAATTTTAGGTACTCACTTTTAATTTTTAACCTACTTCTAAAAAAGGAGGAGTTTATTATTTTTTCGGTACTTTTTTTTTTTTTTTTTTTTTTTATATGTATGTTACTGCATAACTTTGCACCACGGCAACCGATTTCAATAATTCTTTTTGCAACTCAAAGGTAGTGTCTCAGAGGTCATACCATACTAATTTGGTTGAGATCCGATGATTGGATCATGAAATATATAGATATATATATATTTTTTTTAAGTCGGGTTTTTTTTTTGCTAAAAATTACTTGTTTTTTCTCGTTTAATTTTACTTTCTTTTAAATTTTGGATTAAACATATTACATATTTTAAAAATAAAAATATATACCCACTTTTTTAATTCCCATTAATTTTTATTTTTTTAGGTAAATTTTCTTCTAGTTCTTAGATTCCATTGTTTTACAAAGAAAGATATTTTTTGTTTGTTTAAAGTTTAGGTACTTAAGAACTTTTATTTATTTGTTTATCATTTAATTTAACTCTATTTTCATTTCTGGATTTTAAAAAGAAAAATATATACATTTTTAGTTCCCATTAATTTTTATAAACTTGGTTTTTAAATTTATATTTTTTTAATTATTATTATTTTTTTTTTGAGGTCTAGATTTTCTTGTTTTCAGAAGAAACATATTTTCGTTAAATATAATTAAATTTTTAGATGATAAAGATTTTCTTTTTTTAATAAATTTTTTTTCCTTCTTTGATTAAATTTTCTTTTAGCTTTTGTTTTTTTTATTGTTAAAAAAAATCATAAAGTAGAATAAGGCTGAGACCTCCTCTTTAGCAAATCTTTCAACTAGTTTTTCGAAAGGCAGAAAAGAGTTTTCAACATAGTTGCCAGAATTGACAATTGTGTTACGAAAGACCTTCGTCTTTCAAAAGACTGTGGGGAATTGCCCTGTAAGATTCTGCTAAAATAATAAATGGATCAGGTGTGAGCATTTAAGAAAAAATATATACAAAAGTTTTCATAGAAATTTGTGCATTTCAGTAATGTGTATTTCAAACTTTTACTAAAATTCTGATTAGCGTTATTTCGGAAATGGTAATTTTTGTGAACAAACGTTAAATAATTTTTATTTTTTTTCAGATGTGATATCGATGGGGACCTCTCACATTGCGACTTGTTGTAAGCTTACCACTTTTTGAGCTATCTTAACTGGGCTAATAAACGCGAATCAGATTCACTAAAAAAAATAGTGAAAAGTTGTATCCTGGCTGAAGTTGAGCCTCTCAGCTGTACCTTGCTTGCAAGAGGTGGCACATTTTAACTGCACAGCTGTTCTTGGTCTAATTCTGAATGCATATGAAGACAAACACTTGCTTCCTTCAACGGAATTTCGCAACATAAGTATTACCTGTTGTCTAGCATTGCAGCAGTAGCTATGTGGGCGGAGTTACATTTAAAATATTTGTTTCCGTTCTTTCAATTTGAGAAGAATCCTCTTAGTACAAGTATGTATGTATGTGTAAATAAATACATACACAGAACGAATTTTTGCAGACATTTGGTCGCCCAGACTCCGTGTGAGGTTAAAATCTTAAAACCTGCAGTGTGGGTGCGTGAAATTCTTAAACAATAGAAATCGTCTTTGAATGAGCGAAATAAAGTAGTGGAATAAGTTGAAACAATTGGTGGCGAGAAAAAGTGGTAAAGGACACTTAACAAATGATCTAAGAATCTATTATATTTAAGTTGGTCGGACAGGTGTGTATTTAGTCCTATTTATTGCTAGGTGTCCTCTAACCGAGTGAATCATATGTATGTAAGATTTCGTTGTATATTTTTTTAAAATACAGTTATGTACCTGCTTAGCACTGTGCCACTGCCGTCTTTATGACTAAGTCTTGCCCGCTTAACAAGTTTTCGGGTTTCGCATACACTAGGGTGTCGCTTGTTCGCCTTTTTTCCAAAGCCCGTTTTCGAGTTATTGGAAAAATTGGAAAAACGGAGTCAATCACCCTAATAAACACAGACATGTATGTATGTAAGAATCGAAAATAATAGGATTTTATCAGTGCATATTACACTCGTAAGCGATAAACCTCAACCTCTCTAGCAAAATCCAGGTTTGAATTTTCGCGCAGTGGTGCCAATCGATTTGTCTAATTTTATTTTTATTTGAATTTAAGAAAATTAGGAGCGATTTTTTGGACCCTTTTTTTTAATTTTTGTTTGTCTATGTAAAAATTTTTTAGTGTAAAGTGCAGAGAGAGTAGAAATTTAGCAGAAGATCGAAGAAGAAGAAGTTGCTGTAAATAAATGTTACAAATTTAAACTTAGTTAAAAAGAATTCGAGGGATCACCCAAAACGAAAAAAATTGCACAATTAAAATCTTAAATGTTATACCTAAACCAATTTTTACCAAAATTTAATATTTTTGTTCAGATTTTTTCGAAAAAATTAAAAATTAAAAACACATACATACATACATACATCTGCTTTTATTTAAGGTTATATTTTTTGTCTTTTTTCTATCCAGATCCCTACCTCTACCCCTGTTCGTTCCAAATGCATTTATGTTATTCTGTATGCGATAGTAACATCTAACCAAATATCAATAACAAAACCGATAAAAATATCGATAACAAAATCGGTGACAAATTCGATAAAACTTTCGATAGCAAAATCTATAATAGTATTGGTAGCAAAATCGATTAAGAAATCGATAAAAATATCGACAGCAAAATCGGTAAAAATATCGATAAAAAATCGATAACAAAATCGGTTAGAAAATCAATAAAAATGTCGATAACAAACTCGGTAAAAATATCGATAACAAAATCGATTATAAAATAGGTAAAGATACAGATCGGAAAAAATATCGATAACTAAATCGATAACAAAATCGATAAATTACCATTAACAAAATCGATAAATAATCGATAACAAAATCGATAAAAATTTAGATAGCAAAATCGATAAAAGTATTGATAGCAAAATTGATTACGAAATCGACAAAAATATCGCTAGCAAAATCGGTAAAATTATTGATAACAAAATCGATAAATAATGGATAACAAAATCTATTACACAATCGATAACGAAATCGATATATAATCGATAAGAAAATTGATAAACAATCGATAAAATATCGATAACAAAATCGATGACGAATTCGATAAAAATTTCGATAGCAAAATCGATAAAAATATTGGTAGCAAAATCGATTAGAAAATCGATAAAAATATCAACAAAAATATCGATAAAAAAATCAAATAAAATATCGATAAGAAAATCGAGAAAAATATCGATAACAAAGTCGATAAAAAAAAAAATATCGAAAACTAAACCGATTAATAATCGATAACAAAAATCGATTAGAAAAACGATGGCAAAATCGATAAAAATATTGATGACAAAACCGATAAAAATATCGACTATTCCGAGAATGCCGAAAATTTCTAAAATCCCAACATAGATCCCAGATTGAGTCTCTGTGTCTCCATCTATGTATATCCTTTTCTCTTTGTTTTAATCTTTCTTCCTCTATCTTCATCTTTACTTTTATCGGTATCCTCATCCTGATCTTTTTCTTTATATTTATCTTTGTTTTTACTTCAGTGTTTATAATTTTCTTCATCTACATATTCCTCTTCACCTTTGCCCTTATGTACAAAAGTAAAGTGTTAAAATTTTCTAAATTTAAATATTTTAAATCTTTGTTTTCGTTTTTATTTTTACCTTTGCCTTTATCTTTGTCCTTATCTATGTAGGTACCCACCTTTACTTTCATTCTTGTATTGGTCGTTTTGTAAGTGTTATTTTTTGACCTTTTATTAGCAAGTTTTTGTTAAATTAATAACATACATTCAAAAAGCACTTGTTTCCGTCCTAGCCATTTCCGTTGCACCATTTCCGGGTGCAATTTCCGTTGAATTTGCCAATTTGCTCTTAACCAACCAACCCTAACCAACGCTAAAGAATTTTCACTTCAAAAAATATCTGCAAAGCCCTGACTGAAAAGTTTTCTGTGTCCTTAATTCAACTGTGGCAGTGTTTAGAAACCAATTTATAATCCTACTGAAGCTCAAAACTATTTTAAATTATTTTCTATACCTAAAAAAAAAATTCTCAATGTGGGAGCGTGTAATTTTGTGTGAATTTTTAAAAATTAATCATATTTCAGGTGGTATTAATTACCTCAACCCTTATACATTTTGTATATAATTTTACACCTTCGAAAGGCCGAAAGCAACACGTCACCGGGCTGGATTTTGAATATATCCTAGCAACATCAATTGCCTTTGAAACTATGAACTTTGGGCCTCACACTAGGGCATAACTATTATATATATTTATAGCGTATTCGCTATATTTATAACAAGTTTAGAATTTTTCGAAAAATAGCTAAAGGTCGAGAAATGTACACGATGTTACTTGAGCTACTGAAAGGGATATGAAGCAAAATTTGTTCTATAGCTCGTCGAAAATTGCAATTGCTTTAACGAAACTTTTTTTATTAATCAAGTCGGTGCAAAAATAAAGGCTCTGAACTATTTTGAACAGTAATTTCCAGTTCTTCACCACTGTGATTCGGTGCATTAGAAAAATTAAAACAATTAAAAATACTTCAGTCGTCGATTTAATGTATTTGTGCGTGTGTATGCGCACATTAGTCGGCCTCTCATGTCCTTACCAAAACTAAATGTGAGAAAATGTGATACCTGTTTTTTTTATCACAATTAGCGCTAGAAATATATTTAACCTTGAGTAAATAAATATGGGTCTTTCTAGTGGCGACATAATGACACAAATTTTGTGAAAAAAAAATTAAGATACGAGTACGGGCGAAAATATCGGATTCTTAAGCAAACTGTTAGCAATAAAAGGATCGCCGTTGTCCAGGGAATTTTTTTTTTTTTAATTGATTGCCTAAAGGTATGTAGTACAAATACATATATGTTCATTGTATGTATGTACATAAATATTTTCTACAAGTTTGCTTTATTAACCTAGATAACGCGTGCGACATTTCTGACACGGCACCTGAACTACACATCTTTTATCTGGGAATGTAAATAAATACTTAGGAAATGCATGCATGGACACACATACATATGTATTCAAGTATTACGAATATAATTTTTTTTCTAAATTTTTCTATTGTAATTAGGGCTGTGCGATTATTCGATTACTCGAGCAAGTTGGTTAATCAATTATTCGGTTAATCAATTACTCGAGTAATCAAGATTTTGATTACTCAAAACGATGATTAATCGAGTTACTTGAAATATGATTACTCAAAAAAAATAATTTTGCTCGTTAAAAGAGTTTGCTTTGGAAAATGCTTATTTCCTTTTTTACATTCTGTATACGAAAAAAATTTTTTGTTTTAACTTTTTGAAAACAGAAACGTTGTTTTCAAAGTATCAAGGAACTTTAACTACTTTATACATATGTAAAGAGTTGAAATGTTGATTACTCATTTTACTCGAAATTTTGATTAATCATAATGCAACTTACTCAAATATTTTTGTTTTTGGTTAATCAAAAATCTTGATTACTCGAGTAACTGAACTTTTGAGTAATCATAAATTCCAATTAATCGAATAATTGAGTTATTTACTTTATGATTAATTAAAATTGGAATCCTACATATATATTTGTTGTTATTGTTGTTTACCTTGTGCCCGCAGCACATGTTTGAATGCATTAACAATTTCGCTTTTTTCTAACACTTTGTTTTCCGCAAATATACGTATGTGTGTTGGTATGTATGTACATACAGAGTTGGGCAAAATTATTCGAATGACAAATAACAAATGAATAAATTGTTTTTCTTGTTATTCGTAAATAATAAATAATTTTGGTTATTCAAAGAAAAATTATTCGAATGACGGATAAATTACGTTATTCGTTATTCGAATAATTATTATCTTCATTAATTATTCGAATAACGAAAAAAAAATAATAATAAAACAAGTAATTTATGTATATAGATATGTACATATATTTATGTATAAAATGATAACCGTTTTCGTTGTTGTGATTTAACTCAAACCCCTAGATAGATTTAAATCAAATTTTCGGAGGTTATTCCATGCGCATTAAGTCCTATTAAAGGCTACTAGAAAACTCCTTTGTGGCGATGGAATAAATTATTCGTGAATAAATTACTTGCGAATAATTATATTACGGATAAAATTTTATTCGAATAATTATCTAAATAACAATTTATTCGGATAATGCCCAACTCTGTGTACATACATATGTCTCACTTTATTTATACTCTAGCGCATGTAGACCTAGGCATGTGTACCATAGAAATATTTGCACAGATTTGTGGTCAAGATAGGACAGCAGATATTGTTAATCTAAGGTTATCTTAAATAGATTCCATTCGTAAGCAGGTGAAAACTCGTGAAATAAAATTATAAAATAAAAACATTTTTGGCTTGGATGTGCTAAGGTAACCCAGCTGAAGCTTGAACTGTGCCCAATTTCACAAGAGGTGACGGAAATTCGTTATAGACTATCATTGCTTGTCATGATAAGTGCATTCAGGACAACACCAACGGCAACACGTAAGGGCGTAAGGGCGGCAGTCGTCTGTGCTGAGCTCAGCCTCAACAAATCCTACAAGCTGCCGAACTACTGCAGCATTTTCCAGGCGGAAGCAATGCCCATAAGGACACCGGCGGAGTTACTGAGCAAAAACCTAGTAAACAAACAGACGACTCTCTACATCGACAGTAAAGCTGCGATAAAGACGCTCCTAGTGCACAGCACTTCCCCGAGAAATGTATAGAAGTGCAAGACAGATCTGGATTTGCTACATACTGGGCACACCGGCGTCGCAGGCTACAAGGAGGCCGACAGGCTTGCCAAAGAGGGTACCGATTTCCCTCCAACTAAATGGGAGCTTGACCTGTCCATGATACGGAAGGCGCAGAATATGTGATCAAAAACGCAAGCTCACGAAGTTTCTCCTATCACTCAAGAGGAAGGATGCTAGGCTGCTGATGGGTGTTCTATCGTTACAGTGCCGGTTGCCATCCCACGCCTTTAAACTGGCACTGTAGGGGATGCAGAATGAAAGAGGAGACAGTGGAGCAAATCCTTTGTGAGTGTCTTGCCCTTGGCAGACTGCAAATCAGTCTCATGGGAGAAGACTTTCTGCCTAACCTGGAAGCCGATGCCAATATAGGGTATAATAAGGTTTTCTAGTTTGCCAAGAGGACTGCGGTCTTCTGCAACAATGTAGAAAAATTAAAAAAAAAAAAAAAATTAGGCAAAATTTAAGATAAAGTTGAAGTTCAAAACACTGCGAAATACATATAAATGGATAAGAATTAGGGCAGCTGAAAGGTTTAAAGGTTTTATTGAAATTTTTCTAAAATAATTGCAAGTATATTCAGCCATCAAAAAAATTTGCTATCGAAAGTTATCGAAATTTATATTAACCACAACTTATCGAATAACCCGAAGTTTATTGAGTTATAAAAATGTATCGAATTATTGAAGTTAATCAATGATTATTTATTATTATTGAGTTATCGAAATCTATAGAGGCACAGAAATTTTGGTGTTGAAACTAACCCATAGTTATCGAGTTTTAAAAATGTATCGTAAATTTATTTTATCAAGTAAATGGAATTTAGCAAGTTGTCGATAAGTCGAATATGTCGAATTATGAATATATATTAAAGAAATGTATCGAGATGTCGTACTGTACCGAGTTCTTTCCACTTATAGAATTATCGATATTCATTGATTTATCGAAATTTCTGTTTACAAATTAAAGGTTTTGGAATTTTTTAAGTACATGAAGTTATCGAAATTTCTGTGGTTGTAAAGGTTTATCGGGATATCTATTATCTATCGATTTTTTTAATTTCATCAAGTTACCAGAGTGTATCGACTTATTGAAATTTGTCTCTATAGAGACAATGTTTATGGAGTTATGAAAATTTATGGAATTATTGAAATTCAAAGAGTTATGCAAAGGTTATAGGGCTCTCGATTTATATCAAGATATGTAAGTTTTTGATTTATCGAAATATATCAAGTGCTAAAAGCGCGTAGTTATCTAAATTAATAAATATTTATAGAGTCAATTCCAAGTCTTTCCAAAGTCCTTCAAAGGTACACAAAATTGTAGTCAGGTTCTAGTTCCATAGCAAAAGATTTTCCGGTAAATAATTTTGTGTTGGTGTGCTTAATTGTTATTATTTGCTAGGAGTACCATTTATGGTTCTTAATTCTTTTTTCAAAGGTTCCATAGAATAGTTACTATATTAAAATTGTGATAGCGCATGCTGAGTGTTATTAAAAAGCACTTACCAAGCCACCTGTCCAATGGACTAAAACATAGTCGATTCTTTTGTTACCAGTCCGGTGTCCTTTACTGCTTTGTCCTCTCTTCAATTGTCTTAACTTATTCGACTACTTTCTACTACTCATTCAAAGACAATTACTTTTGTTTAAAAATTTCACGCCTACACTGCAGGTTTGAAGACCTTAACCACACATGGAGATTGGGCGACCAAATGTCTGCAAAAATGCATTCTAAGAATAAAAAGAAGATTCTTTTCAACTCGAAAGAACAAAAACGAAGCACCAGATCTATTCAAATTGTGTATGACTATATACGAGTATGTATGTATGTATGTGACAGTGCGTGTTTGTTGCTGCGACACAAGACAAGAGTTAATATGATACAAATCTGCATGGTTGGCAGTGATCATTTGTTGGTATAAGCAAGTGTATCTCAGAAACAAGTACTAAATAAGAATTAAGTAGTACATATTTATGTCTAATGGAGAAATTATACTTGCACACCTGTGAAGTAGTGGAGCAGAAGGATTGCTGACATATACTATGAGGCATTCTTTTTCATATCGGATACAAATTTGGTGTCATACTTTCGATTGGCTCAACAAAAATCGAAATTGGTAAGGTTTTGGCTGAGTTATTCAAGTTTTTCCTAAACCAGTCTTTGAAAAAAATGCAAAAACAACATCAAAAATCTTATTATTACTATTCCGTAGAATTTTTTTTTTTATATTTTTATGCAAACTTTTTAAGCTTAAACTGTTCAGTCATCTGAGGTAATTTTTTCAAAAAAATTTGTTTTTGTTATTTTATGGCCTATGGTATTCAACAATTTTTATTGAGCTTGAGGCCGTTTTTAATGAAAAACTTATTGTGGAAAAGCAACAATAATTTGAAAAAATGGTAGAAGTGATAGCTATTTCGGAAATCACCACATTTCCTCATCAGACTTCTTTCAGTAGGATTCGAACCAACGATCCCACTGACTCAGCCAGTTGCCTACGCACTGTGCTAAGTTTGCCTTTTAAATGTTCTTTGCTTTTTTCATACTTTTTCATTTGTTAAGCCATCATAATCAAGCGCAGCTATTTCGCTGCAATTCACACTTTATCATGTTGGTTTTGTTGGTTTTTGTTAATAATGGTTAGGTGGAGAGACAGGAATGATCTGGGATAAATCCCTTTAGAACAGAAGTCATTTGTGTATTCGCGAATAAGAGATAAACCAGTTTCGAATTGCATAATTCATTAAGGCAAGTCCTAAATTTTCAAAAGATGCGAGGGAATTATTCTCGAATTTACAGTTCACTAGAAAATGTATTGTGGAAAGCTAAGGGAACTACGACTGTAGTTAATACATTGGTGTTCACCAAGACGTTGCGACTTATTCTCATGAGATTTCAATTTCTGCAATTGGCCCCGAAATGGAAGTTGGAACAGGATTTGACTTCTTATCTCAGAAACTGATCGGTTTAACTGCTTTACAACTCGCCTTCTTTGTGGAGAGTCAAGTGCTATCAAGGCCTTCGTGTCCATTGCGATTTGTATTTCGGATGAGTGAGGAGGTTTCTCCTTTAAACAGCAGGTGGACTAATCTGCACGCAAACGGTACATTAGGCTCTTCGCCGAAGTACTCGCGGTACATTTGACCACAGAAAACATGATCGATTTCTCAAAAAGCTACACAGAAGAGGGTCTATGAAGATTCGTCAGGCATTACTAGAGGTTTACGTCTAACCGAAACTAATTTTTGGATTCGCAATATTATATCATAGTTCCATAACGAAATTGAAAGGCTCTTCCGTATGCCACAATCCATTGCTTACAAAAACTGACACATTTTCCAACTGGCCATGGCTTCAGCGCCCTACATACGGCTGCTATATATGTATGTATAAGTATGTAAGCATATACTTCAACCAAATTTAAATTTATATGTTAATGGAGAAATTCGCGGAATTTTGTAATTTAAATCAAGGTCAGTTGCGCGGTTAGAGTAAGCCAAAACTACTTATGTGCACACTTTAACCAAATAAATATATTGTTGTATGTAAATTTGGTACATGAAAATGGCACATTTGGACGCAGACAACCCGCAGCGTGGAAGTCACCACTTGCACTCTGCCAGCAACTCTATCAGAAGGCATCGGGGTTGGCAACGCTGTGGTGCGCGAGGGAGTGCAGAGATGACAGTGGGCGACAAAGACAGGTCGCAAGCGCTAAGGAAATACTAAAAAAGATGCAGTAAAGGGAAATATAGTTTACTTTGTATGTACATTAGGATGCATCACTCCCCATAAAAAAAATAGAAAATAAACAATCGGTATCTAATTTCCATCGGAATTATAAAATTTATTATATTTTAAGGCCTTCTCCAAAATTTTTTGGAAAAATATTAAAATTTACTTGAGCTGAAACAAATGGAAAAGCCCTCAAAAATCGATTTTTTTTTAAATAAAAATTGTTTTTAAAAGTATTTTTTCCACAAAATCACCGCAAGTAATTCTATCACTTAGAAAAGAAGAAAAAGATAGAAAAGTTTCAGCTTAAAATGTCTGCATAAAATTGTTTACATATTTTATAAACGGAATCAAACTAATGAGGTTTTTTGGAGGACTTTTCGTCAATTTAGTTCACGTAAATTTTAATATTTTTCCGAAATATTTTGGTGGAAGTCTTAAACTACACTGCCGGAACAAAGTATTGGCGCAGAAATTTTTTCGCAATATATGCAACAATTTCTATTCTAATATTTTTCCGCCAATTTTGTATAAAAATAGGGTTCATTCTACAACTAAAAACATAAAAATCTGATTAAAAAGTTGAAAATTTGCATGAAAAGTTGCTGAATTTTTGCGAGTTTTGCACAAAGTTTAGGAATTTATTTTTATGTTCTTAGTTGTAGAATGACCCATACTTTTATATAAAATTGACGGAAAAATATTAGAATAAAAATGTTTGCATATATTGTGTGGCAAATTTAATTTTTATAAATTAATTTTTATTTTTATTTTCAAATTTATATTGTGTGTCGTCATATGAAAATATGCTTATTATATTTACAGGCAAGCTTTAATAGAGCAACAACAGCAAGTTGAGTGGCATGAACCTGTGCCGCTTTAGCTTACCAACTAGCCAGGCAGGCCAACCGCTAGCCAGCCAACCAGGTTCATAGTTGCAACATCCCGCGCGCAAACGGCCAGTCATTCAGCCAGCCAGCCAGTCAACTAGTTCGTCTACAGTTATGCCAATGGTTTGTGCAATCGCATGCGGCGGACCAGCCGCTGTGTGGCACGAGCTTAATGTCACTACACATCCAAAGGCAACAACAATAGCGAGCATGTGGAGATTTTATTTTAATTTTTTTGGCAGGTCCAACTTTTGCCAACCCATTGGGTTGCGGTAAGCAGACGCTTATTTGACATTAAATTTGGCTTCATTCTGACTTAAAAAAAATAGTTCGAAAAAAGTAATAGCAGACTGGTTGGTTGGATG
>NW_023458560.1:54460243-54477263 GCF_013731165.1 Rhagoletis pomonella
ATTTTATTTTTTTTAATAAATCACGGTTTTGAAATTAGACTTATGAACTGAACTATCTCCGGCGAGCCTTGAAGATGTTATGAAGTTTCAAAGCGCATTAACTCATATTTATACTCGGAACAAGAATAAAATTGAAAAAATCAAATCTTACCTAGACAGAAAGGTTCCTTTTTATAACAAGCCGGGAAAAGAAAATACTACCTGTTTTAGATGTAGGCTTTAGAAATTTTCTGTGTCTTATAATTTTGAAAATCTACCTGCATACTTACCCATAACTGACGGAAATACATGTTTATAACTACATGCCTACAGCAGGTTTCGAACCCAACCACTCTTCCTTTCGATGCAACCACTCTACCTACTATAATACAATTCGAGTATTAAAAGTACTATTTGATTTATTTAAAGAAAAAGTGTTATCATTGTTATGGTGTTATTCGTTTATCCGGATAATATCTCACTTGCACTTTATACCTTTAATATATCTGTGTTCGTATGGAAAAGTAGCTTATGTCGAAAGGCTGGCTTTAGTATAAATCGGCATTCGCAGCATACGATTGCGAATGACTTACGGGTGCTAAGCCGTTAAACAACTTTTAGCAAATAAACGTGCAAGAAATAGTTCCGCTGCTAGCAAGTCAATATTCTTTTTAAGTCTCATCAAAAAATTCCTCGTCGTTTAAAAAATAAAGGGAATGCCGCATTATACTAAAGCCGGCCTTTCGACATAAGCTAATTTTCCATACGAACACAGATATGTATGTATGTATAGGTACATACATTGAAGTTGCGCAACCTGGGTATTTTTATTTGATCGCTTATAACTTACGTAGTTTTGCATCGATTTTCTTCGATGATACCTTATTTTTTTTGTAATATAACAGAGCTTAGGGACAAAAAAAAAATCTGCAAAAAAATAAAAGGTTTTCGAGATCCTTCCCCGCAAAGTACATTTTTTTTTATATTTTTACAAAAAAAATTGAAAAAATCGGTAATGATTGTTCGTTATCTTTGAATCTACAGGGCCTAGCATAAAGTGTTGTATGCACAGCTTATAGAAAATTTTATTACCTTTTAAAAGCTTGCTTAATTCGTTCTTGAGATATATATGATTAAGTGGACCCAATTTTTTTTTTTTTTTGCAAAAACGGTAAATTGCAAATATCTCAAAAACGGTACCATAAAATTAAAAATAACCTTGATTTTCGGAATCAGGGGGTGATTTTACATACGAATTTCATAACGGCGTCTCTGGTAAATTTTGGCCGTCGACCAGTGTTATCGTTTAAAAACGTTCGGATTTAAAAATAATATTTTCATAAAAGAATTTTAAACGCACATATTTGACTGTTCACATCTGAGTATGTGTATGTATATGTAAGTATACGTACGCACCCCAAGCATGCACCCTGCAGGAAATGGGACTATTAACTCACTAGCAGCCGACTAGTGGTAAATATTTATGTATTATCTATTTCCTTTGGCCGTAACTAACGACTTTTGAAGGGCGATGGACGCAAAATAGTGATCACTGGTTTCCTCTGCATTAGATTAAAATTAACTTCTAGCTAACTACTTTTGGACATAAACTATCAATTAAAAAAGGTTTTTAAATTTTTTATATTTTTTTAATTTACTTTATTTAACAATACATATTTGCTTATTTGGTTACATGCCCTTTGTAGGTACCTTTTAGGAAATGGCATTAGTTTGTAGCCAACTATTAACTAACTAGCAGTCGACTAGTGGTAACTATTTATTAACTATTTCCTTCGGCCGTAACTAATTACTTTTGAAGGCGATGGCCGCAAAATAGTGATCCCTGGTTTCCTCTGCATTAGATGTAAACTAACTTGTAGCCAACTACTTTTGCACATAAACTAAATAAAAAAAAAGTTGTTTTCTATTTGTTATATTTTTTTTATTTAGCGTTACATATTTGCTTATTTGGCTACATGCTCTTTGGCAGGTGGTCCTACATTTGAATTCCATCAGACATAATTAACATCAAAATAATAATGCACAATTTCGATCTTTATTTTATTTGTCCTGAATTCAAAAAAGAATCTGCGAAGTGCAGAAAAAAGTGCATTGGAAGTATTTTTTGTAGGAGGATATTTAAATAGAAACTTTGAAAGAAAACAAACTCCCGATAACATCTGCAACGCTTTTATAAATGGACTAAAAAGTAGAAAATAATATTTCTCAGTCCCATAGAATTTGTTTTGGTAACTTTTGATTTTGAAATTTTAGCTAAAGTTATTATAAACCATTTATGAGATTGAAAATGAAAAGCGTGGGGCGCATGTAATAGACTTGAATTGATATGAAAAATAATACATATATATATGAACCTATATGTGGGTATATGCATAACGATCGCTTAAAATCGATCTCAAATTTGTACTTGCGCTGTAGAAATTTTAGGTCTATCTTATGTAGTTTGACTATTGGCGAGCCTAAGATATTGACCAATAATTGTCATCTTTCACACAGATTGTTATTAGAGCATAGTGAACCATATTTTTGCTATTACCAATCAAAATTCAAAAAAAGCGGATTTTCGGCCCACGCTATTGTTTATGTTACCGGCCAAACCCGGTAGTTTTGCGTAGGCTAAACTAGATAAGGGGCCACAGTATTTTTGCGCAGAACACCTTACCGCGTAGGCGGCCTTCGGCGTAAAAAATAGCGAAAGTCGGCAATAAAACACGTTTTTTTTTAGTTTTCTCGAAATCTAGGAGGCATATAGACCAAACTGACTTCAAATTCCGATTCTGCGGGTTGAAACACATAACCGGAGGTAGGTCCGGTCAAATGCACATCACACATATTTTTTATTTGTGTGCCGGTGTTACTTTTGTATGGAAACTCTCCTGCGACAAAATTGCGACACTGCCATAATATTTGAGCTGGCAATCATTGCAAACTCAAAGTCGCGAAACACACGATATTTTATTGTCCTCGAATACTTCAAGAAAAAGTATATCAGTTAAGGCTACTTGTTTTTCACTTTCATT
Source organism: Rhagoletis pomonella (assembly GCF_013731165.1). Taxonomy (NCBI): domain Eukaryota; kingdom Metazoa; phylum Arthropoda; class Insecta; order Diptera; family Tephritidae; genus Rhagoletis; species Rhagoletis pomonella. The sequence continues at coordinate 54,463,264 of NW_023458560.1, forward strand.
TCACTCCGCTAGAAAATTATAAAACGGCAACGCTGATAGGTACAAGGCCGTATGCATCTGCGGAGTTTGCACAGTCAGAAGCAGTCTTGCCAACTTTGAAAAAGCACTAAAACCTAAGAAAAATCGCGTTTTTTCTCGAAAAAAATCACCAAATTTTTGTTGGGGTATTTAATGGACTTCGAATGCAAAAAAAATTGTATTATAGGGATGCCGATTCAAAGTCAAGTTTATTCTTTTTTCTTTAAATTCAAATATTTTCTTTCAAGATTTTTGTTCTTATTTTCTAAGTTGCAGTTGCCTCTAGCGTTGCCGTTTCGCCTAGTTATAAGCAAAATTGATTAATTTTTCCTGACTCTTAAAATGTTAAAATTTTCTTCGCGTTGCTTAATTTTTTCTACAATTACTATCAAACGCAAAATCCAAATGGTTTGACGAATCCAACGAATCATGAAAGCAGATAAAATCAGGGCTCCCAGAGAAAGCGTATCAGCATAATTGGGTCCTGGGAATGTACCCAGGTGACGCTACTACCAACCAACCAACCTATCAAACGAAAGCAAAAAGCAGAAATGAAGTTTAGTGAACTATAGCGGTCTTCCCTTAAACTCATAAAAGCTTCGTAAACTTAGTAAAGCTCGTAAATTTACGAGCCTCGTAAAAGAACTGTCAAAATTTGTATGGAGTAGGGTTGTCACCTCTTTACTAATTTAAATTCAACATAATGAATTACTTAAATATGGATGTCAATCGAAACTGCTTTGAAGATATTTTATTTCTAAACTACATGTAGGAAGGTTGCCACCTGTTCTAAATTTTATTTAGAATTAAGGGATTGAGATGATGTAATATGCATAACAGTACGGGTGTCAGACGTTTTAGTTTGAAAATAATTTGAAGAAGGTTGCCACCTGTCGCAACTTGAATTTATGGAATTAGATAATTGAAATATGTATATTTTGGTGTCACACGAAAAGGGTTTAACAAGATTGGAGTTGAAAAAATATTTTTTGTTTAAAATATTTAAAATAGCTAATATTTTAAAAAGCTGAACTTTAAAATATACTGAAGTTACTGCATGAAATATTAAAATATAGGTGTCAAACGAAGGAGTATTAGGAAATATTTAGCTTAAATAATAATTATTATAATTAAATAGTAGGAATATTAAAAAGGGTTGCCACCAGTTTAAAAAATGGGTAGCACCTGAAATTGGTTCAAAATTAAATCGAATAAAATCAAAAGTAATGTATAGTTTTTAACCTGAATGTGCTCCTAAATACTATTATCACGTATTCTACGTTTTAGTTTAGCGGCTGTGCCTCGGACACAACCTCCAGGTTAAGACGAAAGCGCTGGACTGATCCTTTTTTTGTTTTTATCTTGGTTATTCACTTCACTTAAATTGAATATTTATCAATATACAGTACTAGCGTCGATGTTTATAGTAAGATAAATTACGCTTCTAATTGATTTTAATTTTTTTCCCCTCAGTGTAGTCATCCACAAAGCGGCATCCACAAATAAAACTGAGCCCATACCCTACCTTGCAAAAAGTTCTAATATCTACGGTAAAAAAAAATAAATAAGTAAGGAAAACGTGCAATGAGAGAACAACCCTGGATCAGTGTTGTCACTCACTAAATTTTTTTAGCGGTCAAAATTGTAGCAAAATTTTTGTTATTATATTTATAGTTTGTTGTTTGGTTTAATTTGTTTCGTTTTTTCAAAAATTCGGCCCATTTTTGTAATATAGTGCATGTCAAAACAATAACGCCACAACAAATTGATAAGTTTTGAAAACTTGTTTTTATTATTTAATTTTAATTATTTGTTATTAAAATATAGTTAATTTTTTAACAATAATAATATAAGACATTCCGAATTAGACGCATTTTTGTAGAGAATTCGTATACAATATATAAATACATACATGTATGTATGCCAGCTTGTTATACATTTAACATTAAAACTTATTCCTTCAAATATTTTTTTTCATTGATTTGTTTCCCCATCTCACTCTGCACTTCTCTTACCTTTTCTATTCCTAAAGTATTCAAAAGATCCTATTGACATTGTCCTGTGTCTGGGCTGAACATATGTATCTTGGCATGCAGTCCATTGTTCCCCTATGCAGCCTTCATCCAGTTCTTTCGGTTTGTTGTTACAGGTTTAATGAATTTTTCCACTATTGTTTTCTTTAAGTTTGCTTCTTACGTATGTGTTGGCGTGTGTGCGTGTAGTTGAGGCTTTTGTTTGAAATCAAGAAATCAAGACACCTGGCACATGTGAAACTCTTTTGTTTCGTACAAAAACCTGCTGAAACTCGAGTCTGTGCAACACCGTGGAACAGCGTTTCTGTGTGAGTGTTTTTGTTTTTTTGAACAAATTGAACTACTGGCGATGGCATAGAAATAAGGATTTATAAAATGTGGTGAAGTTAAGAAGAGAAAAAGAAAGAACAACTGTAAAAATTAGGTGAACTAGAACGACTAGAGAGTTTAGAGTTTGAGTTTTGCTTTACGGAGGATTAAAGTTTTGACGTTTTGGCCGAAAGTGGAATTAATTTATCAAAAATATTATCTACAAAACGACTTATATTATAATTTCTGACCTCTGATAGGCAGAAGATTTTACTAGGACTCACCGAAGACGAAAAATTGTCAGAACAAATGCGCTATAGATCTTTATATTAATTCGGGGCACTACCAATAGAATTGTATGCGGGGGTAAATTCAAAAATAGTTCATAATTTGGTTACATGTCTTCAAAGATTTATATAAGAAAGTATCAAGAATTTTTTCGTAAGAATTTTTAACCCTTTAACCTCTTTAATTATGAGAATTTTTGTGCACGTTCAGTTTAGTACAGATAAGAAAATACAAAAATGTATTTAAAATAAAAAAATATATATTGTTTTATTAGAAATAGGGCAGGTGAGTAAAAATAACTCATGGCTAATGTTAACTCGTTGTGAAACAGGGTTAACTAACTTTCTACAATAAGGCTCAATAATACCCTTTGGGGTTAAAAATTCTTCCAAAAAAATTTACTGCTAATTTCCAATATAGATCTTTGATGGCAAGTAATAAATGTATGCTCTATTTCTGTATTTTCATCCACGCACATTTATAATGGTGGTATTCCGAATGGGGATAAAGATCTATAGTGCATTTATTCGTTTAATTTTTCACCTTCGGTAAGTCCTAGTAAATTCCTCTACTTATTAATTTTGTAGAACATTTTGAACCTCCTTCTATTACTTTTCATATTATAACATGGAATCCCTTTAAACTATGGGTCCAAAAGAGCCGTTATGATAAGAGTTAGAGGGTTAAAATCTTTAACAAAAAAAAATGTATCGCCAAATTTTACGGAAGAAGACTGGGGTCAAAGATTATAATTTAAGTCATTTTGTACTTCATATTTTTGGTAATTTAAGTCCACTCTCAGCCAAAATGTTAAAACTTTAACCCCCTGTAAAGTAAAATTCAGATTCTCAGGACAAGAACTGTAGAATTGACTTTTTTGTTCAAGAGGATGAAAAGGTATTGAAAATTTCCTTTCAAAATTGTATCATTAAATATATTTCAAAATTTTCGATATTTATTTTTGAAAAAATATATAAGTTCAACACTAATTTACACATCCCTAATTTCGTCCTTTTTACTTTATTAGGTTAAAAAAACAAAAATAATTAGAAGGCCATTTTCAATCACTATTCGTCCTCGCGAACATTTTTTTTTTAATTTTAAACGTTTTTCTTTCATTTTATTGTTACTCTAAATACTTTACACTGAATTGTTTAATCATTTTTTTTTAATATATTTTTAAAATTAAAAAAAAATCCTGACATCACAGAGAAAAACTAAAAATACAGTTTTACTACATTAGGCCCCCGTTTCATGAGTGAATTAATTTTTTTGTGAAGTGAGTTATTCCTTTGCGAAACACTTGTATGCAGTTTGTGACTTTTCAAAAGCGGTAGTCGATTAAGCAGTTTACACCAGCCTTCAAATCACAGAAAAAAATGCAAACAGTTTACCAACTACAATTGGCTGCATGCCACCTGTCCACACGCATACACTTACACACTCTTAATCTTACTCACCAGCGTCCACTGCCGTATCTTAATCCTCTCAGACATGAAAATGGATATATACTTATACATATGCACCTCCTGGATTGGTAGTATAAAAAAATATGTGCATACATATAAGCAGGTATTTTAAAAATAGATGAAAAAGTAGAAAATGAAAATCCGCACATGCCTCGCCAAAAGAAATCAATTCAAATGGCAGCAGGTCAAAATCAGCGATTGGGTGCGTGCACAAACTTAAAAGACGAACCAAAAATGTGAATACAATGGAAAATGGAAAATCTTGATACGCGCAGAAGAACTATGCGAATTCGAAGGTAAAAAAAGTGGAGAGAAAAACCGCAATGCATTGTTTTGCAACGACAGGTGATAGACGTCTTTTTCGCAGCAGCCGTTGAAATATTTGGTTTTTGGTAAAAAAAAATTGATAGAAACACAAAATGTAACTCGTGCGCACTAGCAAACTTTACACTGCAAGGGACCGTGTTCTAGAGTGCCTGTTAAAGATAACGGGTGATTTGACTGCATGTCGAATTTGTCGCTCACATGCTTGTAACAGGCAATCGATAAAAAGTCGATAAAGCAGAGCGGCCGTCAATTTTTAGCAGGCCGTCGAGAAAATGGCCCTAAGGATATGTATGGCAAATAGATTGCACTTTTTTGTTTACATAAAATTTCATCCAGAATCTCGAAGAGAAGGACAAATGGAATGACGGCCACCAAACTCAGAAAAGGTCATATAAATACATATAAGTATGTATTTTTTCAACAAATGATAAAACAAATTTACTACAAAATTAAATTTTTTTTCTTTAAGGGCCGTTTCCACCATCTTTGGTTAACATAAATCTCCAGTTAAACATCGTTACCGACGTTATCGACTCAATGTTATGTGCATGGACTCAGTAACGTCGGAAACGATGTTTAACTGAGGATTAGTGTTAACCAGAGATGAAAACGGCTCTAAATCTGTAGAAAAAATCCTGATATGCGATTTTGTGGCCCATTTGATTTTGGTAAAATAAGTGCAAGTTTAGATTAGCTACCAATTTTATATGGAACAATAATTTGTAGCTATTATTATTATTAGCACAAAAAAATAAAATAAAAAAAATTTAATTTTTGATGAACAATTTTTGATTTTATTTTTATTAATTTCGACAAATTTTTCACAATTCCGTGATAAGCAAATCAACACACAGTACCTTTTCTTTGATTTTAAAGTTGCCTTTGACTGCTGCCTTTACGGCACTATGGCTGCATTTCTTTATTCATTCTGAACGTTTGGAATAAACTTCTTTGTTTACTTAAGGCGCTGGCCCAATGCAGGCTTGCTTTGCACGCCTTACTTTACTTTAATTTGCTTTGATTTACTTCAAAAACTCGTTTGGCCAAATGGCGGCTTGGAACGCTGTCAAAGCTACCAGCTGTGTAGTTAAAAAATTAAGGTCTGTTCCCTTACACTAAGAATAATTTTCCCTCAAAACTCCAGAAAACTAAAAAAGAATACAAGCAATCTTTTCAGATTTATTTTTAAATTGATGCGAATTAATTTTTGCATTTCAAAGGAATTATAATAATTATACATATATAGCTATAGGTACATTTATTAAAAAACAAAAAAATCCAATTTTTCAAGAGACGACTGACCAGTAGTTTGACATCATAAATATCGCTAGCTTTGTGTGAAAAGTTGCTAAGCCCACTATTTGTGAAACCTCATGATATAGGAAGCAAGCGAAATTAAGGATTAAGGTACTTGTTTTATTTTTTCTCATTTATATTCAATGGAAGGCAAATTTTCTAAGTCCAGAAGAGGCCCCGAAAATCCTATTGGGCCAAAATAATACGAAATCTTTTAATAAAGATCGAATCCTTATGATTCGTATGGAGTTTTGCTTTGCTTTAAACACGCAAAATGTTGTATTCAAAGTTCCTGTAAAATTTGTAAAAATGGAATTAGCAACTTTTTAGTCAGCGATATGTTAAAGGTACATATGGAAACATATAATCACTTTTATTAAACTTTGAATAGCTTATATTATATATATATTTTTTTTAATTACGTAAGCAAATTTTTGTTTATAAAAGGGCACAGCAGTTTGAATTCATTTAGAACGGGAACATTCCTTTTTGTCAAAAGCCTACAAAGCGCTTTCAAATAAAACATTTGCCTATTTGAAACTTTGAGGCGCTTAAAGCAAGTGAAGCAAAGCTGCCATTTGGCTAGCCTTCATACGTTTTAGTATATTCCAAATAACTTTTGACAGTTCTCAAAGCGAGGCAAGCAAAGCAAGCCTGCATTGGGCCAATACCTTTATTCTTTAGAACGTTCCTGATGATATGTTAACGTATATTTCAAACGCGTTCTGTTTATTCTGGCTGTGAAATCGGATTATCCGGAATGTATAAAGAAACGCAGCCTATGTCTAATGGTGTTTTCGTTTCTGCCACAAAATGTTGCATTTGATTTCCCCCTTCTCTTTTCATCTTCGATTCTAAAATAAAGGCAAAGGGTGGAAAAATTGTGTGTTCGTTTCTTAAAATTTCACACTCTTGTATGGCAAAAAAGCACATTCTCTGCCCTGTGAAGCTTTGCCAGGGGGATGGTTGCCCAGAAAATCAGACGGTTGCTTAAAACGACAATATTATGAAATACGTTCCATTACCATTACATTACCGTTACACTACCATTACAATTTTTATTACGTACGGTGACAAATACTAATACGGAGATGGATAGCGTTGGGTAAATTTTACCTCTCAGATGATATTGGTCATGGCAAATATTTATTTCTACATACATAGATGGTTAATGTGGATCTGCTTCTTTGTTGTTTATTATTAATATTTTGTATTTGTATTGATTTTTTATATTAAATTCAATAAAATCAAAATAAATATTTCGTGTACAAAACGATTGTCCTCTGCGAAGGATAGCTAAAGCAGTTTTTCTAGAGGTTCCACTATCCTATACCACCTAAACGGTCGTAATACTGTTCTCAATTGCGCTCAGGTTTGATTGCAATTTAATCATAAATCGACTAATGCCCGCCAGAACAACGCTTGCAAATTTCGCCATATAAAAAATCAAGCACTTAATTTTAAATTTATAGCAAAGCCAGAGAAAAATTTTAATCTGATTTATTCGTATACGCTAAAATTTTGTATTTAATTTTGGACATTTATGATGGCTTTGCTTATTTTATTACTAGTAATTTCTGTAGACGAAAAAAGTAGTAATCTTCTGAGGGGAAACAAACAAAACCAAGTTAAATAACCCACTCTCCATTAAACATTCTGCTGCTTTAATTGATTTTCACGGATTTCATACATATCTTGGATTACTACGACGTTTTTATTTTCATCCGTAAACGCAAATACCGTCAAAATGTAATCCAACTTGGCTTGTATTCGCTTATAAACGCCTTGGTTTCACACAGCCACACCCTCTTGCTTCGTTTATTGTATCCACCCGCTAACGGTGACCTTCTTTCAATCCGCTTTAGCCAACTCCTCAGCGGAAGTGTTTATGAGCAGCTAGCTTCACAATACATAAATAGTTGGTTCAGCAAGCGGTGTATCCCTATTATTAATTGTCATAAATCTTGATAAAGTAATAAGCTGTCATTAGTGTTGCCCTCAATAAATATTCGTAAATGTGTGGCGAGCGTAAAAATGAATGTGTTTTTGGTAATTAAATTGGAGAGAGTTAAGTCTGCAGCTGATTGGTTTTATTTATTCTGCTTTAATGGTTGTATGTTTGTTGAGAAATTTTAAATACGATTTCTCTATGAAAGGTTAATATTTAAACTTAAGAGCAGCTGATAACCTGTCATTAAATTATGATTTTTTGTAGGTATCTATGATACTTATTGGCATCTATTTACCGTAAGTGGATAGTTATTTCAAATCGTTTGAGTATGTCTATTTCTGAAATAACTTCTTGCTTTTGATAGTGACACAAAATTTTTCCGAGCACTCAGGCAGTATTGCCCATTGTACTTAAGGCCTAGAGACAGGATTTAGAGCAAAGGAATTTATAGGTGGGGTGGGAATTCATTGCTCCTCTGGAAACTTACCAGGCTCTTTTACAGGGACCGAAACAGTTACAACTTTTATTTTAAAAAATCGCTCTTTAACAATTATTTTTTTACTTTTATTCAATTACTCCTTAAATAACCGTTATTTCTGACTTTTATTTTATAAATCCAAAATAACAATTATTTTTGATTTTTATCTAACAGTTATTTTTGATTTTCAAATTATCTGTCTCAGATAACAATTATCAAAGACTTTTATTTATAAAAGTCATAAATAAAAATCAGTTACTGATCTTTATCTTTTAAATCATACTTATAAAAGTAATTTGTAAAAGTTGTAGTGAGCTTTTGTTTCCCCAAGACCTTCTTAACTGCAAAATATATTAATGACTTTTATACGAATGATTGAAAAAATAAAAGTCGATGACTGATTTATATTGATGATTTTTAAAAGTAAAAGTCACTGACTGTTTTTTATTGATGACTTTTGTAGATAAAACTCTTCGATAACTGTTATCTAAGACATATAATATAAAAATAAAAAATAATTGTTATTTTGGATTTTTATAATATAAAAGTCAATAATAATTGTTATTTTTTAGTTTTTAATAAAAATTGCAAATAAAAATTAATTTTAAAATTTGAGTCTCGGTGAAAAAACATCGATTAGTAGGCATCACTTAGTTGTAGCACATTTCCTTCATATAGTGAATTTTTAAATAACAGTTTTCATCAATAACTGTTATATTCGGTCCCAGCTCCTCTTATGAATCATAGCGGTATTTTGAGGGAAAGAGAAGTTATCTCGTCAATTCTCAATACATATGACCCAAAAATATACCACTTAGGCCTGGCGAAGGCGGGACAGCGGCAGAGAAAATGTTCAGTACCATCCTCATCCTCCAAACGAGATGTACACAGTGGATCGTCGTTGAAGCCTATGGTGACCATATGTCGTCCCCATTGATTGTGCCCGCGTATTCAGTCCTATCAGGGTTCGTAGATAACTCCTTCTTTGTCTGAGGACGGATTTTTCTGCCACCCTGCCAGGCCCCTTCAGGAAACATTCTGCCAGGTCAGGTTGTCTTGAACCAAAGTGTCGTGGCCCCCAAACAAGTTCAAGCTCATTCGACCTTGTAACGGAGTTCAGCCTCAACTTACATCGCTGGACCATCTTTAAAGAGGTATAAGCGGTTTCCAAGGCCTATAGAGAAGCTTGGCTTTCACTACTTAAAAGTTGGTTATCACATAATATATTTTCTGAGATTTTCTGCTCTAGTCCACAAAACCTGCAGTTCGTTTCTTTAGAGGTATCTGGTGAGAGTTCTTAAACCCTCTCTGCTAAGACTTAGCAGTCGTTCAGAGATTCTACGAGAAGGAGTTAATAATCTTTTTGGCTGCCTCTTTGTCGTGAGTCATTGGGTTGTAAAATGTCAGTCCTCCCAGCCCTTCACGAGCTTTGATGTGTATCCTCTGGATGGTCCAAAGAAAGGCTGAGGGTTGACCAGGCTCTGTTAGAAGGGCTGAAGGCCGACCAGGCTCCGTTGGGCACCGCATTTTGCTAGGGTGTCAGCCTTTTCGTTGCCATCGTTGGTGGAGAGCCGTAGAGATGAACTACCTATGTAAGTACAGTGTTAGGCAGGGTACAAAGGTCAGCCTGCATTGTGATTACTGGGGCGATCAGATCATGTTTAAAGGGAAGCATTGAATGAATTATCATCAGCCAGCGATTGATCTCTTTATTAAGGAAAGTGCTTCACAGAGTGCCCTTAGGTTGAGTGAACTTATACTTTGAAAAGAACGTATGTACTGGCATGGACGTAGCCTGTACTCTTTCTCCGATCCAAGCATTCGCGAAAAATCTGACTACATTTGTCCTTCACTTCTCTTCAAGAAAAACTTTAGTTAGTTTATACTAGTTTTACTGAACGCTTCGAAGTAACTATTTTTACGGACGGCTCAAAAATGTATTACGCCGCGGCGTTAAGTGCGGGATTTTTTTCAACCGACCTCCAAATCAAGAAGTCTATTCGACTACCAAATTCCGCCATTTTTTTCCGGCAGAGGTTTTTGCCACTAAAAAGGCATACAAAATAATTTTAGGCCCAAAGCTAGCAGGGACCAGCATTGCTATTTTATCGAATAGCCAGGCAGCGATCAAAGCACTAGGCTCTGTAAGCATCACCTCCAGCGTAATACATACATCAGTCCAGAGAGAACGTCTCTTCTTTAGCTGACAGGTATGTCGTTGCAGTGATCTGTGCGCCAGGGCATAGCTGAAAACATGGCAATGAGATGGCCTTCGAGCTAGCCAAGAACGGGTCGGCTCTGGATGTCTCAGAGACAGAGGAGGTTCTTGTGCTATATCAAGGGCCGCTTCTCTCACCAATGGAAAAAGTTGGCTAATAACAGGTGGAAAGACCTATAATCCTGTAGAGTCTGTAGGAGTCTGTGGCCAACTTACTGCGCACAATGCACTGGATTTCTCATCAAGTTGAAGAGGAGGTATCTAATTCGACTAACTGTCGGTTACACAAGGCACGGGGCCGTGGGAATCCATGCTGCAATAATTCACGAGATGCAGAGGAAATGGTGAAGAATCTGCTCCACAATTGCCCAGCACTATGTAGGATTAGAGTCAAGTTTCTAGGCAAACCATGCTACTGCGGTTTAACAGGCAGAAGTGATATTAACTCACTGCAACTTCTTAGGTTCTTGAACTCCACATGCTGGATTTGAGAGAAATAACCGACTTCTGCTGCTTTCTTTTCGTGTTTGCTTTTCAGGTTCAATTTCGAGCAGTGGTTTTAACACGGCACGCATAAGTGCTAATTGGGGTAGCTAAGCTCGCCACTTCCACCAACCAACCAACCAACTTTGAATTAATCGTTCACCACTTAAGCCGATAAATCATCCTGACTGGCATTGGATCAAACGCCTTACAGCTACCCAGCAAAAAACACGATTACCACAGAAACGAAAGTGGAAACGAGCTAGGCGATGGGAATCGCTTACCCTTTCGCTTCAAGAAGGCCTTATTTTAACATGGGCATGTCATTGGAGGTAAGCCCTCACCCGCAGCATTACCTTCAAACGAAGGGAGAACGCATGGATAAACAGAATCCAGAGAAGCGAACAAAGAATGCCTTACAGAGAAACTAATGTAGAATGCCTAGATAAGTACATACTTATTTATATTAAATTGAAATCAGAAAATGTCTTAAAAGATTAAAATTAATTAAAATTTTTATAAATCAGCTTTTATACATACATATGTATTTATTTAGGTATTTAGATTTTCTTAAAAATCGGTATGTACATACATGCATATTTAACTAAGCTTAAAATTGTACTTCCTCACTCTTGTACTTCACTTCATTGACTGACTTCAACTTCGCTGCAAATTGAACAAAGCAAAACATGATTTTTATGCGAGACAAATTTCCACAGAAAGTAACGGTAAAAAAGAATTTTTGGGTATTCATTCTATTTTTCAGCTGACTGCAGCATTCTACTTTGCATTCTCCGAAATGAAGCAAAGAAGCGAAATAAAAAAAATATTGTAGGACATTCTACTTTGCATTCCCCGAAATGAAGCAAAGAAGCGAGGCAAATAAAATATTGTAGGACATTCTACTTTGCATTTCCGGAAATGAAGCAAAGAAACGAATTAAAAAAAGAAATATTATAGGACATTCTACTTTGCATTCCCCGAAATCAAACAAAGAAGCGAAATAATTAAAATATTGTTGGACATTCTACTTTGCATTACCGGCAATACCTAAAAGAAGCGGAAAAATTCGAAGGCATTATAACGCTATGCCTTCTAGAACACGTTACCACTAAAAGCGATTACCGATTTTTTGCTGGGTAGGGACACGATATCGAACAGAAAGTATCGATATGGTACTCATTTAAAGAATCGCTTGAAAAATATCGGGTACCCATTAGTATCGGAATAAAAAGACTCGATATTCCAAATATCGATACCAAAATCCAAAAAATTTATAAGAATATAGCTCGTATATAGGCCGCTGTGGTGTAATGATTAGAAGTGCTCAAAACTTGAAAGTGAAAAACAACTTCCCATTAAAAAAAATCGCCGTTCAAAGTAGACATAAAACTGTAGGGATCCCTTTTGTGCCACAACTTTAATAGCCCGAACACAATGAAAACGACGAGCTATGGACCATAACGTTTTAACAGGTACTCTTATGTAGATAATTATTTTTGCGCCGGCCGGGCTACGCGTTGACTGTGGTTGTGGCCAGATTAGATCTATTTCTATTTTTCCAGCGACAGATAGGGTTCTTTTTCTTCTTTTATGTCAAACTCGTACAAATTCATGATGTCGCCGACGCATTCAAAAAAATCATGTCGCCATCGACAAAGCGTTTACACAATGAAGATAACAAATTGGAAACTGTGACCCGTAGCTCGTCGTTTTTAATGTGTTCAGAACTTAAGGCGCACTTGACAAATCGGAGGAGAATCTCGGCCAAACACTAACATATTGTGTAACAACACGTAGAGATTTAGGTGTTGTCTTAAAACGGGTTCAAATTCCACCACATGCAATCCTAACTATCCCTGCAGTGAAAAATTATCAATTGTTAAAACTAACCAACTTATAGTTAGCTTTTTGGCGAGATTTCGATTAATACTCACTTTTAATTAGCTATGACAAAACCAACTTAAAGTGAATTGTAAAGTCGTGCAGGAGTCATGCAGACGCAATCGGGAGTTGGTTTTCTTTACAAGTTTCTATTAAATATCCTCATAAAAAAATTACTTTCAATACACTTTTTTCTGAACTTGGCAGATTCTTTTTCATATTCAGGACAAATAAAAGGAAGATCGAAATTTTATACTATCATTTTGAAGTTATGTCTGACGGTGTTCGAATATGGGGCCACCCAGAGCAGAATATGTAAACAAATATGAAATGTAATAAAATAAAGTAAATAAATAAGTAAATAAAAAAATAAAAAAACAAAAAAATATTTTGTTTTTCTTATTGATATTTTATGTCCAAAAGTAGTTAGTTACAAGTTAGTTGACATGTAATGCAGAGGTATCCAGGTCTGACTTTTTTGCGGCCATCGCCCCACAAAAGTAGTTAGCTTTTTTCGAACAAAATACAAATAATAGTTAGCACTAGTGTTCGCGTAAACAGACTAAAGTTAGGTATAAGCTAACGTCACTCCCTGCAGGGATATTACACATTTCTGCTCTTAAAAGCCCAATTTATATCGGGGAGAATTGTTAATAACATTATCCTTGTAATGTGTGTTTAAGACATTCGATACGATACTAGGGTTCTGGTACTCGATTCCAAAAAATATCGTTTTAAAACTATCGATTAGAAAATATCGGTATCGAATGCCAAAAGTATCGGTATGGTATCGTATCGTATCGAAATTCGTGTCCCTACTTACAGCGGCATACAACTACTTAAATTCAAAATAGAAGATTAGATAATTCGAGACATTAACTAGATACTTTTAACTAAATAACGCTTTTTCTTACAAATGGAGCAGCTGAAAGATGCTTCAATCGGAAAGAAACAGCCAGTAAACACACCAATTCACAACCCTGCAGGGAGTGACGTTAGCTTATAACTAACTTTAGTCTGTTTACGCGAACACTAGTGCTAACTATTAACTGTGTATTTTGTTCGAAAAAAGCTAACTACTTTTGTGGGGCGATGGCCGCAAAAAAGTCAGACCTGGATACCTCTGCATTACATATCAACTAACTTGTAACTAACTACTTTTGGACATAAAATATCAATAAGAAAAACAAAATATTTTTTTGTTTTTTTACTTTTTTATTTACTTATTTATTTACTTTATTTTATT
>NW_023458560.1:54477363-54479465 GCF_013731165.1 Rhagoletis pomonella
CTTGAAATTCATCGAACTATCGATATGTATCAAATCATTGAAATTTATCGATAAACTTGAATGTATCGGGTCAATTCCAAGTCCTGCCGAAGTTCTCCAAAGACCTTCTCAGATAAAAAAAAAATTTAGTTACGTTTTAGCAGAAGATTTTCCGGTTAGTTAATTTGTACCGTATAAGTTTTGCTACGTGTTAAGTTAGAAAACCTCTCCAAGGCTTCTAAAAATAGAAAAACTGTCGAATTTCGACAGTAACTGGCACTTTAGTATGTATAAATATATGAGTACTAATCCAATTATGCGGTTGTGTATCATTCACAGAATGCATAGGCTTGTAGGTGTATTCCATGCTCTGAGGCATATAATTGATGAGCTTTTAGTGGCTAAAACAGGAAACATGCAGAGTATAAAATCAAAAAAAAAAAAAGTAAACGAAACGAAACAAATACTCGTAACATGAATATAACGTTTTCTGATTTCACTTACTTAGATGCGACCAGCTTGCATTTGCCCTTAGCAAGGGGAAACACGCAGCAGGTACAAGCGAAGTGGACACAAAAAGGTGTTAAATAAAAAAAAAAAATGAAATGAAGAAATGAATGAAAAAATGAACGGAGGATATGAAACGAGCGCACATGCCATTTCATTTTCAGGTCTGTCTTGCTGTGATGGGCGCTTTTGCTACAACAAGTAGGCCACGTCAATGCATCTTGAAGTTATCCGTTGTTATAAATCTTAAAGAATTTTTTTCGAAAATTTGCCTCTATAAACCATCTGCAAAGCAATATACTAAACATTTAAATTACTCAAAATTAGAGAAAGAAAATCTCGCCCGAACCAGGTACTTTCAATATCAAAATAATAGCTGCTGCAGTCGCTTTTTATGTAAACTTTCGGTTTATCACTTGGTTATGGCGCCTGTTTCCCTTTTGTGTGCACAAATACCTTCATTATATAATTTGTGGTTTTAACGTACAGATATCCTGCTGCCTTTAGGGATGCAAATTTTGGGGAGTAACATCGATACATCGATGTTTCGATGCATCGGACAAATGAACATCGATGCTAAAATACATCGCCAGAAAAACATCGATATATCGATGGTTTCCGATGTTTCAAAATTTGTTAGGTTGTAGTCACATTGAAGGGAAAATTTAATACTTTTCAATTCATACTCTCTGTAATTCAATTAGAAAAATACTTACATATGGATGTATTTCCCTGTATTTATTTACCATTCCTTTGCCCTTCCTATAAATATAATAAAAATGCATGCCGTCGTAAGATCGCTGAGCCTAAAGTTCCAAGCCCCAATTTCGTTAAAATTTCAATGGGAACCCAGTCCTTTTTTAATGATTATGTACGCATTTTTAATATCGAAAGATAAGGGTATACACGGAATTTCCGAATTTTCCCCAAAAGAATAAGTAATAAAATTCATAGCCAGGGAAAAAATTTTAGGAGGATAATGGGTAAGTTGAATTCAAGTCTGAATCACACTAAAGTCGATGTTAAAACATCGCTGAAACTGGCATCGATGTATCGTCAATTTAGCGATTTTAGAAAATTGTAAACATCGATGGCAAACATCGAATTTTGAACCGATGTTATCGATGTTTCAAAAATATCGATGCATCGTTTGCATCCCTAGCTGCCTTCGACAGGGTTGCGCCATGCTCTTTAAACATCGCCGCGCTGCGAATGCGTTTGTTGCCTGCTTTTAGAGGTGCAAAGGCGTGGCTTTCTTTCGAAATTCATATTTGCTACATTGCCAGAAAGCCTTTCATTAGTTTGACTGTTGCGCTGGTAATGAGCCATAATCGATGATGTGGCAAGTTTAGCGGCGAAATTAAGGTGTTTAGCTAGGCGCTTGTGGAACATACAAGGTGTAAATAATTTAAGTGGTTACTTCCCTGCAGTGAAAAATTATCAATTGTTAAAACTAACCAACTTATAGTTAGCTTTTTGGCGAGATTTCGATTAATACTCACTTTTAATTAGCTATGACAAAACCAACTTAAAGTGAATTGTAAAGTCGTGCAGGAGTCATGCAGACGCAATCGGGAGTTGGTTTTCTTTACAAGTTTCTATTAAATATCCTCATA
>NW_023458560.1:54479565-54484098 GCF_013731165.1 Rhagoletis pomonella
AAAAAAAATAGTTCGAAAAAAGTAATAGCAGACTGGTTGGTTGGATGGCAGGTTTTGGCTGGTGTGGTATGGTGGCACATAAACAGTTTATATTGCTGTGTAAAAAATTGTATTACGGTTGTGGTTTTTTTTTTTGCTTTGCTGCTTTACATGCTTCTTTTATATTTTCTTTATTTATTTTTTGTTTAAATATTTTTTTCTGCTGCTGTCCGCAGAGACAGTGACGCTTCTAACCACTATAAAAGGCCCAACAAAATTACTTGTTAGCTAACCAAGCAATCAAATGAGCGTCTAACCAATGCAGTTAACTCCAAATGCGAGTACCTAAGGCATTTGCGCCAAGGAGGCATTCAGCTGTCGGTTAGCCGCTCGCTTGGGCAAATCAGTCAACGGCTTTTAGCATAAATACTTACCTACAAACTCAATCACTCATGCATGTACATATATAAGTATGTAGGTATGTGAGTGTGGCTGTAAGCAGCCCACAAGTGTCAACTGCTGCGCCTGAACTGTGAAAACTCTTTCTTGCAACATTTCTTGATTTACAGTTCAACATTTTTTTTTTGTTTATTTATGTTTTTTGCTTAACACATTTACTCCTTTAACCATATACAGGTTTAAATATTTTTTAGGGTCACTTTCAAAGGTCATCAATAAAATTGTATGCTAACTTGTATTTAAAAACTTGCATACGTATGTATATGTGAATAAAAGTGCATACATATATACATACAGACATACTAATATTGCTTGTACATTTTTTGAAGAAACGAGCTAACAATTCGACGTATGTAATTTCATAATATTCGCTTGGAGGAAGAAAGCAAGGAAGGTAGTTAGAGTAATAATAACAAGTAAGTACCATCCGAGTTTTGATGAACTTACTCGAAAAATACCAGGTCATAGATGCAGTGCTGGGATATCGGTGGAAATGGGAGGGTACCCGAGCATATGCAACAATCACTATCAAATAATTAAAATTTAATAAAATTTGTGTATTTTAAATAATAAAAATCTAAAATTTATAAGAAAAGTAATTTAAAATAATTAAAAATAAGTTCCTAAAAATTAAATTAAATAAAAAATAAACTTCTTATGTAATATATATAATCAAAAAATTAATAGAAATTTGTTAAAAAGGAAAGGAAAGTAAATTAAAAACAGAAATCAGTCAAACTAAAAAATAAAACAAATAAATTAGAAAAAAATACATAAGTTTCTAAAGATAGTTCTAAAAATTTTATGAAATACATTTTTTTTTATTAAATATCTACAAAAAAATTAGAAAACAAAATAAGTTTCAAAAAACTAAATAAATTCAGAAAAATATTTTTCTTTTTAAAGTAATATCTATATGTATTCTGAAAACTAAAAAAATAAATCAATGGGAAAAGAAAATAAAATAAATGGGAAAATAAAAGTTAAATGAAGAAAAGAAAAGTCAAATAAGTTCCTAAAATATATATGAAATAAAAAATATCTTTTTTTTTAACAATAAAATCAAAAAACTAAAAAAAAAATTAATTAAAAAGAAAATAAAGAACAATTATAAGGCCATAAATAGGAAAAAATCGAAAAAATAACATTAAAAAACATAGGTCTATAAAAATTTAAATGAAAAAAGGAAAAAAACTATTTCCTAACATTAAATTAAATTATTATTATTTTGTTAACCAATATCTAATGTCTAAACATTAAATAAGAAATAAATAAAATAAAAATTATAAAATAAAACCAGGTTCATAAAATTAAGCAAATATGTATAAATGTATACTTATGTACATATTTTTTTATTAAAAAAAAAATAAATCTAAGAATTAAAAAAAAATTGTTGAAAAATTATCAAAAGAAACTTAGATTAAAAAAGAAATGAAATAATATCAAAAGAGGAAAAAAAATTATAATTTCAAAAAAATTTAATTTGAAAAATTTAAGTGAAAAAAGGGAGAAAAAAATTTCTAAAATTAAATTAAGTTAAGAAATTCGTATTTCTCAAAACAATTAGATAAATCTCAAATTAAAAGAAAATAAAATTGAAAACAGAAAAAAAATTTAATTAACAAAAGAAAAAAATTGTCCGAATCTTTCGAATGGCTCCCCATTGCGCTGCTCATCCGGCCATAGCAACTGCGGGAAAAATGGTATACAGTGAAACCTCCCTTGGGCGGACACTCACCGTCAGTAATTTTTTGTCCGCCCAAGAGAGGTGTCCGCTTAATGGAAAGGAAGCTTATTTTAGAACTTTTTAATGTTTTAATTATTTGAATACACTGAACCAAAAAACCATCTCTGGATCAAAGAAAAACTTTCCTTACTTTAAGGTCGAAAATTCTTCCGAATGAGTAAAAAATTCTCCTGAATGCGTAATTTTTCGTTGGAATGTGTAAAAACGTACAGGAAAATATGGAACCGTGGATGTAATCTATCATTTTGAAGAAATGTTGGGCATGAAAAGAGGATAAAACTTCTTTAGTGCCCTTTCGTTCCCATTTTATACCTTTCATGAGCATGAAATGGTATTATAACTTTGGTCCGATGTTTGTAAGTACCAGAACAAAAAGAGATAGACCCATTAAAATGTATACTTATATGATCAGAACGTCGAGCTGAGTTGATTTATCCGTCTGTCCCTCTGTCTGTCTGTTTGTATGCAATCTATTCTCTCAGTTTTCGAGACATCCGGATCAAATTTGGTAGGTGGGTGTATTTTTATAATGTATTAATCATTTGTCGGAACCGGAAGAATCGGATATATAGCATATAGCTCCCATACAACTGATTGTTCAGATATGAGATTTTTCGTTATAATTCATCCATTTATGTAGCTAGGACCATGAAATTTCGCGCTGCTTTCACTCATTATCAGCAGAAGACTTACAGCAGACCCCATACAACTGATTGTTCAGATATGAGGTCTTTTATCATATCTCCTCCATTTATGCAGCTAGGAACATGAAATTTCGCACCATTTTCACTCATTATTAACAGAATACTTACAGTGAAAATAACAAGGATCGGATGACTTCAACATATATCTTCCATACATCTGATTGTTCAGATATGGGATTTTACTGTAAAACTCCTTTATTTGAACAGCTAAAACCGATAAATTTCGCAAGATATTTTATAAATAATAATACAAAGTCTACTGAGAAAATCGTCAAAATCTGTGCTGTATAAGCTTTATCTCCTATAGCACTGATTGTTCAGATACCAGTTTTTGCGATATATCTCCTTTATGTAGGAAACTAAACCCAATAAATTGTGTTACCGGTTTACATACCGATCACATAGCAGTGCAAATCACTTAGATTGGTGCCATATAAAGTATATCCTCCATACCTCTGATTGTTTAGAGGCGATTTTTTATATAAGTATGTAACTCCTCTATCGATGTATGCAGATGTATTCAAAATCAGTAATCTGTCAAACTAAAATTTGCAGATGTTCATGAAAGGTATGAAGCCTTCGGCATAGCCGAAGACAGCGCTGCTCTTACTTGTTCTTCATTTTGATTGGTGTTTTTCTTCAATTAAGAGAAGTTTTTTTTTGGGTGTAGTCACTATTTCTTATTTGAAGAAAATATATTGATATTACATCGTTCAAACAAAAATATGCATGCATTTTTTCAAAAGTGCATATTTCATTTATGTGCGTATGTACATATTAAGTATCTGATAACAAAATAAAAATAAATATTACATTTCAGTCCATAAACTACATAAAACCATGGATTCATACATAAAAAACTGGGAAATTGTCGATTGACGTAAGTTTTATTTTTAATTTTTTTCAGTGTCAGTACCTTTTTCATCAATAGTTTTCATGTTTTTATCAGTAACAAAATCCAACCAGAAATCTAAATTTTCGGTCCATGTATTTATTACTACTAGTGTTCGCCCAGCGGTTGAAATTCAACCGCTAAAATTAAGGATAGTTTATGTGAGTTGAGCTGAAATATCATTAGTTGGAATGGGTTAAGTGGCGGGGAGTTTAGCTTAGTACTTAGCATAACATACCATACCATAACATAAAATTAAATAACATAACATATGTAGCATAACACATCACAATATAACATCGCACATTCTTCCTCTCTATATTTGTCTCTATCGCTTTTAATGTTTATGTTTATGTTTATCTTCACACTTCATGTTGATGTTCAAGTTCATGTTCATGTTCAAGTTCATCTTCATCTTAATCTTAATCTTAATTTTAATCTTAATCTTAATCTTAATCTTAATCTTGATCTTCATTTTGATCTTGATCTTGATCTTGATCTTGATCTTGATCTTGATCTTCATCTTGATCTTGATCTTCATCTTCATCTTCATCTTCATCTTCATCTTCATCTTCATCTTCATCTTCATCTTCATCTTCATCTTCATCTTCATCTTCATCTTCATCTTCATCTTCATCTTCATCTTCATCTTCATCTTCATCTTCATCTTCATCTTCATCTTCATCTTCATCTTCATCTTCATCTTCATCTTCATCTTCATCTTCATCTTCATCTTCATCTTCATCTTCATA
>NW_023458560.1:54484198-54493113 GCF_013731165.1 Rhagoletis pomonella
CAAATACTAATGCATGAAAATCCTAGCCTCAAAAAAATCACCCGTTAAAATTAAAAAAAAATATGGTTTTCTTTTTAAAACAATAAAATCCTAAAAAAAAATAAATAAATAAATAATATAAGTTTCTAAAAATTAAATGATTTTAAAATATATATACACATATATATTTTTCTTAATGAAAAAAATTCTCTGCCCGAGGTTTCGAACCCGGCTATTGGGACTGTTGGAGCGACGCAAGCTAAATGATACCTATACAAGTGCTTTCTCTCGAATAGCTTTTTCGAATAAAAAAAGACAAAAAATTACGTTTAAAACAATAAAATCCAAAAAATAAAATTAATTGAAAATATTAATAAGTATTAAATTAAAATTAAAAAATTAAAATACGTTTCTAAAACTATAATAAAATTTAAAAAAATTTAGTTTTCTTTTTAAAACAATAAAATCTTAAAAAAATAAAATAAATAAATAATATAAGTTTCTAAAAATTAAATGAAATAAAAAATATACATATATATTTTTCTTAATGAAAAAACTTCTCTGCCCGAGGTTTCGAACCCGGCTATTGGGACTGTAGGAGCGACGCAAGCTAAATAATACAAATACAAGTGCTTTCTCTCGAAATAGCTTTTCACCTCTATCTAGCCATCTGCCTAACAGTTGCCACACGAAAGACTTTTTACTATCTTCCATTATCTGAAATAGGTTGAAAAATTTATCTAACTTTAAACACAAATTTTCTTCTGAAAAAAAATGTTTTTGAAGGGCAGATAAATTTAAAAAACTACCTATAACAAGTAAGAAAGTCTAAGGTTTCCTTCTTTCCGAAACCTACCGCTACATGATAAGCCGGGGTGTATAATTTTAAGTAAATTAGCGTCCTTAAATTTCGAAATATTAAAATTTCAAGCATTTCTGAAATTTACCGTTATATGAAAAGCGGCCTCAATTTTAGTCCGATTTCAACAATTTTCAACGGTTTGCTTATATGTGGCAAGCACAATAACCACACCGAGTTTGGTACAAATTGGTAGAACGGTTACCGATATACCTATATGTGATCATAAGTGGGCGGTGCCACGCCCATTTTCCAAAATTTTACAATAAACGTATTTCTTGGTAAAGAATTGTTGCAACCATCATTTTTGAATAAATTAGCTTCAATATTTACTGATTTATCGAAGATAAATGGTTATTGTCCGATTTTAGAAATTTTCGGCCATTTGGTATGCTGTACCAGGACCAACAACTGTGCCAAGTTTGGAAGAAATTGGTGTTGCGGTTACCAAGATATACACATGTAACCATAAGTGGGCGTGGCTACGCCCATTTGCCAAAATTTTGTATTATTCTTATTTCTCGTCTAAAACTCATTGCAAATATCAATTTTGAGTGAATTATCTTCAGTAGTTACTAAAATATCGCAGTTTTCGTTTTTCTGAAAATTACCGTTATATGGGAGGTAGGCGTGGTTATTGTCCGATGTTTTAAATTTTTAGCCATTTAGTGTGCTGTACTCAGGCCAACAACTGTGCCAAGTTTGGAAGAAATTGGTGCAGCGGTTACCAAGATACACACATGTAACCATAAGTGGGCGTGGCTACGCCCATTTTCCAAAAATTTATAATATTCATGTTTTCCGTCTGAAACTCATTGTAAGTATCAATTTTGAGTGAATTATCTTCAGTAGTTACTAAAATATCGCAGTTTTCGTCTTTCTTAAAATTACCGTTATATGGGAGGTAGGCGTGGTTATTGTCCGATTTCGCCCATTTTCAATACCATCCGTCCTACGCCCAAAAGAAGTTCACGTACCAAGTTTCGTTAAGATATCTCAATTTTTACTCGAGTTATCGTGTGCACAGACGGACGGACGGACGGACAGACAGTCACCGCTTAATCGATTTCTCTTTTCATTCTGATCATTTATGTATACATTTGTCTATATCTATCTCGATTCGTTTTGCCTGTTACAAACAACCGTTATGTGAACAAAGTTATAATACCCTTGTGCACAAGTGCGCTCGGGTATAAAAACAGCACTTAGCATTGATATCAGAATCCGTAATACAATTTCCATTTCTGTACTTGACAATCTCCAACACTCCATTCAAGAGCTAAATTTAATTCCCCAATGAAGGGAACACATCTCATCGTATCACTTCCAAGTGCGCCGCATTTCGAACCTATCACGCTGCAGCAGCATGGCCTCATTTCAATGCAACGTCATCACCTCCTTTCCCCAATCAAAGTTTCAGAGTCAACTTCAAGCATTAATGAGCAGCAATTTCAACACCTCGCAAATATGTAGTATGGCAGTAGTCCGATAAATGCTGTGGTAACAGGAGGGAATCACAGGACAAGTTGCAACCTTTCCAAAGCGCAACAGCAGCACTTGCGGTGCCACTTGCAATGCCGCTGTTTGTCTCTCATACTCGAACATTTGGATTTGTACTGAAGCACCTACATAATTTGTTGTAAGTTATGTCAGCGCTTATGTTGCAACATTGTATGGAAATTGCCAAAAAATGTCGGCGTACAAGAAAAAAGTAGCAAACAATCTGTAGCTGACAACCATGATTCAATAATACAAGATTAGATAATTATTGACAGCTGCGGTTTGACACTCCCTTACAAAAGGTTGCATTTACGAAGGACAGAGAAAGGGCAAGAATGCAATACCTTGTTTCGAAAATGGTAGTAGAAAAGTACGCAAAGTAGGCAATTAGTAGTGAAATTCCTTTCGTAAATTCTAATGTATTTGCAGGAAATCTGGCATTTTAAACGAAATGTTGAACGTAATATGGATATATCTACGTGAATTACGTAATTTATATGCTATTTAGCCGTATAAAAACTGCAAAATGACTCAAAATTAAAATAAGACTGCTATGAGATTGATGTAAACATCCAATGCTTAGGTTTTCATCAGTTAAATATGTTTCATATGCATATACAAATAAACATATTGCACAAAAGCTTATACTTTTATTTCACACCAAAGCTACACTGTTTCCATGTAAATTTGCAAAGAAGCAACACGGTGCCACTGCTAAGGGAGCAGTGCGAGAGAGACAACTGTCAGTTTATCGGACCTTGTATTATTGAATCATGGCTGACAACGTCAAGTCGAAGGGTCACCACACAGAGTCAAGCAATTCAGCTAACTGAAGGTGTGAGATGGCGAATATACTGGCACTGCTGCTACATATGCATACAATTATATGCATAATATAAGTTTGTAAGTATATTGTGTGATATAGAGATTGGCTATATGGTATATCTGCATCTCTTTCGTGGCATTTGTCGTATATTATTTTATTTTATTCACTTTATTTTAAAAGTAACATAAACCTGCCTGCTGCTGCTGTCACTTGTTTCTCATTGGCCTTTTTTAAGGCTCAAGGGACAATTTTTGTTGACAGTTGAATATTTTGGTAATGCCATAGAAATTGCATGTTTGAAAGCTGAAATTAGTAAGTAAAAATTGTTGTCTGTTAAAATTTTGAAAAAAATTAAAACCCCTTTTTCGCTTTATTTTCAGTATTTTTTTGACATTCCGTTATCTTATAAAAATTTTTAAATTCAAATTTTCAAATAAGGTAATGCCAAATCTTTCTTCTCGTTTTTATTACTACACCTGTAGCTCGTTTCTGTAACAATTCTCTACCAAGGCGAATTGAGATATGAATTCGCCACCCTGTTCTCTACTGCTAATGAGTAGTAGAGAATGACGTATGTATATTCTCTACCAGTAGAGAAATAATCGGTAGAGTAGAGTTACAGAAACGAGCTACTGGTATAATTTCTCCATGAGATTCAATAATAGTAAAGTCCCTCTCTAAGATAGTTGAGAATCCTTCTCTTAACCGTTCGTCGGTGACTTCCTTAATGTGCGTATTTGCGATCAAAGTCAAACCAATTTATTTATATTGAGTTCAAGACCCGCGTCCTATCAAAATTGTTTGCAGTCGCAAAAAAACTCGTATGGATTTAGACTTATTCGCAGATATTTGAAGGAAGTCTGTAAAGACGCCATAGGTAGTCTTGGATGTTATCGGGAATTATGCCCAAAAAATATTATAAGGGCCAACTACTTTGCGAATCGCACGAGGTCTCGCTATGTAGCACAATGCAACTTTACGCTCTATATATGCCTCACTGGACCACTGAACTCGAGGTGGATCCATTGAAAATAAAATTTAAAAGCCTCCCAAATGCTCAAGAAGGATCACAAAGCAATCTACTTAGACTCGATTTTACTTATCATTTAATGTGGAGCTGAATCCTTGGCATCCCGTTTACATATGACAGTTGAGTACGAGTAGAGTGGATAAACTCAATTTGCACCTTTCAGCAGGATTGGGGATGAAGAAAGTCAGGCTTACCTTCTTAAGGCGTGAATATGAATCAACTAAGGTTGAATAGTTTTTACCTTTTGGGGCATAAATAAAGCACTTCTTTAGATTTTCTATTTCTATACTTTTCAATATCCAGAAGTGACCACAAATTGTCGCTATTACTTATATGTAGATACTAACTATATCCACGTATGAAGAGGTTAAAGTTGCGCAGGATTTAGATAAAATTAGGAGCCTCGGTTTATATAACAATTTAAGGAAAGAAAGGATTGGAAAATTTTACTCCTAAATTTCACGAACAACGCGTATATACAAATAAATGATAACAACGACTAAGAAAGCCGATACAGCCATTCGAGCTTATATAAAAATGTTTCACAGTGCATTTTTTCGAAACCGAAAAACACAAGAAATTCGCCCTCGAAAAAATCTCAGCCAAATTTGTAAAAAAAAAAATAAATATATATATTAAATGCACATTTGTAAATACAAATCACTACAAAATACTGCTTCGTATTTTAATTTAAATTTTGGCGACCTGAATGGAGGTCAATGAGTTAACCGTGTTTTTTCATTTCGTAACATTAACAAATACTTGTACTTGCTCGGGTTACATGGCCAGTCAGGGCCAACCAAGCCAAAGCGACGCACTGCAACGAAATCGAAAATAAAATCGAATTTGGCAGTTATGGTGGCGGCAGCGGTAATGCCACTAAGGGCCAATTTCACAGTGCGTAGTTAACTCAGAATCGCCAGTTAACTATAGATTTTTGTACTGAAAATCTCTAGTTAACTGCCGTTTCTGACTTAACTACCCACTATGAAATTGGCCCTAAATGACGTTGTCGCTGTTGGCTAAAAACGACGCAAGAAATTAATGTCTGGGCTGGAGTTGGGCTGGTGCGTTTCAAGACTCTCTAGACATTTATGTATACGATGTGCACGTACGCAAGCGCAATAAGAATAAGTAGGTGTGTTGGTGTCAGTGATGTTGTCATGGTTGTTGCAACATAAGTATTTATTGGTGGTGGTGCTGCTGCTGCTTTTATTTTGCTGTTGTTCATGTTTATTGGCAGTGGCAAGTTGAAGGAAACGATTTGTTTAAAATTAATTTTCGATTTTTACGAGTGACACCATCTACAGCATACCAACTGTATATGTATGTAGCAGTAGCAATATGTATGTAGCAGTAGCAATAGCCAAAACAACAACCGCATGTAAGACAGTAATACAACAACACACTTGTTAATGCATTTCAGTTTACCAATTATTGTTGTTGTAAATTAAACTGGCGCTATGCTTGGTGTTAAAATTGAGGTCTTTAAAATTGCAATTTCGTTTTAACTTCCATTTGTTTCTTTCCAATATATCTCCATATCAGTTAATATATTACCACTTCCCTTGAATAGTTAAATGAATTCATCGATCTTTTTCCTCATGTATTTGCCTCTAAATTAAGTGGTTTGCGGATAAGCTGGAGTGGACACCAGGATAACACACAAAGTTTTATAAGGGTTTCATATGGGTTTACTTGCACAAATACTCTACCATTTTTCTCTATGAAATAGTCTATAAAACCCTTGTAAGACCAATAGAGGCTCAGAAGGCGAAAAAAGTATAATATTATACGAAATTAATTTACACCATATAAAAATATCTGAAGTGATATACTTATGATGAAATATGTGACCCGCATTGCTCCTGAACGTAATTTCAAAATAATAAAAAAATTGCGAAAATGTGTCATTCAATATAATTAACACAACAATCAACCATATTTTAACAAAGGCCTTGTACATTCCAGTTTAGTGTTTATCAAGAGTCACCCCAAGATATTTTGCTTCACGGAATATTATATTTCTGTGCCGTTCAAAGTGAGTTTAGTCATAGGTAATTTCCTCATACAAGTAAATGGTGCATTGATAGTTTTTGTAGAATTAATAAATTGTTAGCCCTTTATCTTCACACTATTTTTGGGTAATGCGAAAGCCTTGCTGCATGCGGTTGGTGATAGTTTAGTTGCTGTTGTTGTTGTAGCGGCTACTCGACGCTGTTTAGATCGGTTTGTCCCTCAATCGCTGTCGTCAAGTTTAGCTAACGGGAGACCCAGGCAGTGTGCAACTCCGACTGGGTTGGTCAGGGCGATAGTTAAGCAGGGCTTTTAGGCATGCGAAATGGTGCCGTGAGTCATGAGGTGATTCTCCGCATGCCGGGCACTCTTTGTTCGCATCTGCGTTTATTCTGTTCAGGTACGAGTTTAGCGTGCTGCAATATCCAGGGCGAAGTTGGGCTATGGCCCACGACAGGCGGTTGTGTTCCCAAAACGGCCTTCACAGGTCGGAAGTCGATGTAAGTCGAGATCGACTCGCTGGGAATGACGTTTATGGCATGTCGGTATGCTGTCACGTACAAAGGTTGTTTTATGAATCTCTCCACTTCGTGCGTCAGTTCGTATAGGTGCCTTCTGACGTCCCCAGGTGAGGGCTTTCTTAAAAGCAGGTGTCTGTTCGAGTGCCTACGAACTGCTTACAGAGCATCGTGTTGTGCTCCCTAACTGACAGCATTTGAGCCTCGTCGTGAAGTTGGTGTTGTTGCGACATCAGAAGGTATCCAGTTGCGGTCCGGAACTTCGTCCACTGCGTCCTGCTAGTCCCCGGCGACCACACAGGCACTGCATAGTTTAGAACCGGTTGGCCAATTTCCTTGTTTGTTGCCAACAACGTTTATTTTTCTTCGTCCTAAGTATGTGCTGCCGTTAGTGATTTAAGGATCTTGTTTCGGCTCTGTACTCTATAGAAAATTGCAATTGTATGCGCTGATAAAAAGAGCAGACTATCGAAGGTAGCTCCGACAATGGTTGAGTTATTCACCGATGGAATTGGTTCGAAATCGACGTGAATTCCCAGCTGTAGTCTGATCTCCATAGTTCAGGTGGTAAAAAGGATTGCCGAGGTTTCATGAGGAACACGGTTAAGCGGATGTCATTGCGAGCAGACGATAGCATAGGAGATAATACAGACTCCCTCTGGTCATTGAGGGAGCTGCGAGATGTAATAATTAAATATCAGCGGACACCACCCTGTGGGATGGCTTGTTTAATTTTCCTCGATTTTCTGCTTTTGGCTCTGAAAATTACTGACGAATGTCGGCCACTCAGACCTGGACTGGGTAATAACCAGATTATCTGTGTAGCCTCGCCTTTCAAAGCCTTGGTTGTTTAGTCTGAAAAGGAGTTACTGTGGTCCACAAAAAGAGAGAGTGTACATCGCCTTAAGGGCAAACCCTTGTGACTGCTATCGATTCCATCCTGCCAAATTTTCACAGCATGTTAAATTATGGAAAATATCGAGTAGTAGAGAATCGAAACTTGTGTTGCATAAATATTTACAAACATCTTCCCAAAGTTGAGATAACGCTTTGACAACACCAACACAAAACCGCCTTCAGTTTATATTAAATATTTCACATTAACAATTTCACTTTCTGTAGGACAAAGAATTTGTAGAACAGAAACAGTAGCCCGTTTCTGTAACTTTTCTCTACCGATTATTTCTCTACTGGTAGAGAAAATACGTCACTCTCACATACTAATTGGCAGTAGAGAACAGGGCGGCGAATTCATATCTCAATTCGCCTTGGTAGAGAATTGTTACAGAAACGAGCTACAGAAGCTACAAGCTTAAATGCAAGGCGAATTAATATAAGGTGATAGCAGGAGTACAAAAACAAAAATTTACATGTATTTTGTTTTTGCTTTGGCGGCATAAACTGTCAAAATTTGTAAGAGTGTGTGTAGAAATTCAAACAAAATTTTTCAATTTGATATCAGAAGCCGTGCGGCGAAACACATACACAAAATCAGCTGAGCTAGTAACACCACCTTATATAAATTCGCCTTGCTTAAATGAAAGCAGTGACAGTGAAAGCTCAGACTCTAATTGGAGACTTTTTAAATGAACTGTTTTGATTTTTTGTTTTTTTTTTCCTCAAAAGTTGTTAGTTACGAAAGAGTTTTTTTGTTTGCGGTTTATTTATGATTTTGTTGTAGCTCAAGGGGTTGTTGTACATATATTACATAAATCTTTATGCGCAGAGATTTTATGAATCCCTTTTTGTTGTTGTTTTTATAGTAATTGTTGTAATATTTTTTCTTTTTCATACATTTTTTTTTGGTTCTTTTGTTTCACCCACGCAAAGGACTTTGGGATTTTTAATGATATTTCTTCTTGTAGTTTCCCAAATTCACCGAATATTGTGAAATGACTTTGTGGTGTAAAATTTTTAATTTAAACGAGCACTTAACCTACGCTGAAGACTGCTTCCTTTTCACTGTTTCTCATTTACTCACCCTGCAAAAATCGTTGGACCATGTAGTCTATTTGTGGTATATTGGAGTACTTACAAAAGTGCTCCTCTGTCATGCTGTAGCGGACCAACTCGTGTCTCTGCACCAGCTTATTGTTACCCGATCACTGCTCGTGTTTTAACGACATGTGATTGAAGTTAAGCATTTGAAAGTACATTTGCATGTCTGGCTGTAGCTGAACGTGTAGA
>NW_023458560.1:54493213-54496258 GCF_013731165.1 Rhagoletis pomonella
AAAAAAGTATAATATTATACCAAATTAATTTACACCATATAAAAATATCTGAAGTGATACACTTATGATGAAATATGTGACCCGCATTGCTCCTGAATGTAATTTCAAAATAATAAAAAAAATTGCGAAAATGTGACATTCAATATAATTAACACAACAATGAACCATATTTAAACAAAGGCCTTGTCGATAACAGCACCAAAATATACATTCAAGTTTAGTGTTTATCAAGAGTCACCCCCAGATATTTTGCTTCACTGAAAATTCGATTTCTGTGCCGCTCAAAGTGAGTTTAGTCATAGACAATTTCCTCATTCAAGTAAATGGTGCATTAATAGTTTTTGTAGGATTAATAAATTGTTAGCCCTTTAACTTCATACTATACTAGGGCGAAGTTGGACTATGGCCCACGACAGGCGGTTGTGTTCCCAAAACGGCCTTCACAGGTCGGAAGTCGAGATCGACTCGCTGGGAATGACGTTTATTGCATGTCGGTACGCTGTCACGTACAAAGTTTGTTTTATGAATCTCTCCACTTCGTGCGTCAGTTCGTATAGGTGTCTTCTGACGTGCCCAGGTGAGGGCTTTCTTAAAAGCAGGTGCCTGTTCGAGTGCCTACGAACTGCTTACAGAGCATCGTGTTGTGCTCCCTAACTGACAGCTTTTGAGCCTCGTCGTGAAGTTGGTGTTGTGGCGACATCAGAAGGCATCCAGTTGCGGTCCGGAACTTCGTCCACTGCGTCCTGCTAGTCCCCAGCGACCACACAGGCGCTGCATAGTTTAGAACCGGTTGGCAAATTTCCTTGTTTGTTGCCAACAATGTTTCTTTTTCTTCGTCCTAAGTATGTGCTGCCGTTAGTGATTTGAGGATCTTGTTTCGGCTCTGTACTCTATAGAAAATTGCAATTGTATGCGCTGATAAAAAGAGCAGACTATCGAAGGTAGCTCCGACAATGGTTGAGTTATTCACCGATGGAATTGGTTCGAAATCGACGTGAATTCCCAGCTGTAGTCTGATCTCCATAGTTCAGGTGGTAAAAAGGTTTGCCGAGGTTTCATGAGGAACACGGTTAAGCGGATGTCATTGCGAGCAGTCGATAGCATAGGAGATAATACAGACTCCCTCTGGTCATTGAGGGAGCTGCGAGATTTAATAATTAAATATCAGCGGACACCACCCTGTGGGATGGCTTGTTTAATTTTCCTCGATTTCCTGCTTTTGGCTCTGAAAATTACTGACGAATGTCGGCCACTCAGACCAGGACTGGGTAATAACCAGATTATCTGTGTAGCCTCGCCTTTCCAAAGTCTTGGCTGTTTAGTCTGAAAAGGAGTTACTGTGGTCCACAAAAAGAGAGAGTGTACATCGCCTTAAGGGCAAACCCTTGTGACTGCTATCGATTCCATCCTGTCAAATTTTCACAGCATGTTAAATTATGGAAAATATCGAGTAGTAGCGAATCGAAACTTGTGTTGCATAAATATTTACAAACATCTTCCCAAAGTTGTGATAACGCTTTGACAACACCAACACAAAATCGCCTTCAGTTTTTTTTTAATATTTCACGTTAACAATTTCACTTTCTGTAGGACAAAGGATTTGACAACCTGATCTTTGTAGAACAGAAACAGAGCTTAAATGAAAGCAGTGACAGTGAAAGCTCAGACTCTAATTGGAGACTCTTTAAATGAACTGTTTTGATTTTTTTGTTTTTTTTCCCTTAAAAGTTGTTAGTTACGAAAGAGTTTTATTGTTTGCGGTTTATTTACGATTTTGTTGTAGCTCGAGGGGTTGTTATATATTACATACATCTTTATGCGCAGAGATTTTATGAATCCCTTTTTGTTGTTTTTTTTTTTATAGTATTTGCTATAATGTTTTTTTTCTTTTTCGTACAATCTTTTTTTGGTTCTTTCTTTTGTTTCACACATAACTTTTTTTATTAGTATTTTTTTCTTTTCAGTTTTTATGCTCTCTTTTATTACCCTGCTCGCAAAGGACTTGGGATTTTGTAATGATATTTCGTCTTGCGGTTTCCCTAATTCACCGAATATTGTGAAATGAGTTTGTGGTGTAAAATTTTTAATTTAAACGAGCACTTAACCTACGCTGAAGACTGCTTCCTTTTCACTGTTTCTCATTTACTCAACGGCAGCGGTAAAAACTTTCTCCAACACATTGGCCGCCAGCCCGGAAGTGGTGGAGGTCTGCTGGTGTTGGGGCTGTTAAATCTGGTGAAAGTGTAACTCATTCCATCAACTCCACTTACATATGTACATATGTAGCTGAAACTGCTTAGTAAGCAAAAACCAATAAAATCGACCACACAAAATTTCAGTTTCAGATTTGCACCGAAATTGCCATACTTAGCCTTGTTTTAAGGCGTTACTGGCACAGCATGTTGCAACAACACAACACAAATGGGCAAGTGGCAACGAAGCAGAAGAAAGAATGTTGACTATAAAATGTTGGCATTGAGTCGTCGGCGGCGCTGAGTGTACGTCTGCGCAGAAATAGGTTGTGGCTGCCTGTGTTGCTCTTCTTCTACCTTCTTACCTTCCTTCTTGTCTAGGCTTGCTCTTGGAGTTGTGTGTGGTCGACGGCTGCCAACTATTTTTTTTTTTTGCTTTTCCAACCAAATTGTACAGGTACTCAAATTAATTAATTGATTAGCTCGCAAAATGTATTTTCTTCACTAGCCCGCACTAAGTACTTGCTGCACGTGGTGTTTGTTGCTACATATCTTCATCGATATGGCTGCAAATGTTGTTGTTTTCCATGTGTACGTAATTAGCTACAACAAATGAGTATTGCATGTTATGCACCCGTGGCGTTTCGACCGTAACAAAAAATTGATAAGATTTATTTTTTTTTTTTAATTTTCTGACCAAATATTTTTGGCCTGTTTGTGCCGACTAATTGCTGGCGCTGCATGCTGTTCGATCAGCACATGCCATAAAATGTGGTAAATAGCTTGTTGGGAAATCAAAATTAGATAATTACAGACTGATTTGTGATGCGTTACCACAGACTGTTTTATTTAT
>NW_023458560.1:54496358-54497620 GCF_013731165.1 Rhagoletis pomonella
CTTCATCTTCATCTTCATCTTCATCTTCATCTTCATCTTCATCTTCATCTTCAACTTCTTCTTCATCTTCATCTTCATCTTCATCTTCATCTTCATCTTCATCTTCATCTTCATCTTCATCTTCTAAAACCCCAAAATGTTGGCAGCTGCCGCTTAATATGCCGATTCTATGGAAAACCTGCGCTGTCCTGCAGTTCTAATCAAATACCGCAGATGAAAGTTTTGCAAACACCAACCGGAGATATCAGTGATCTGTCGCGACAAAGAAACTGTTGGTTACAATTGCATAGCAAATAAACTAAAAAAAAATAAATAAAACAGTCTGTGGTAACGCATCACAAATCAGTCTGTAATTGTCTAATTTTGATTTCCCAACAAGCTATTTACCACATTTTATGGCATGTGCTGATCGAACAGCAAGCAGCGCCAGCAATTAGTCGGCACAAACAGGCCAAAAATATTTGGTTAGAAAATTAAAAAGAAAAATAAATAAATCTTATCAATTCTTTGTTACGGTCGAAACGCCACGGGTGCATAACATGCAATACTCATTTGTTGTAGCTAATTCCGCACACATGGAAAACAACAACATTTGCAGCCATATCGATGAAGATATGTAGCAACAAACACCACGTGCAGCAAGTACTTAGTGCGGGCTAGTTGAGAAAATAGATTTTGCGAGCTAATCAATTAATTAATTTGAGTACCTGTACAATTTGGTTGGAAAAGCAAAAAAAAACAAAAATATATATTTGGCAGCCGTCGACCACACACAACTCCAAGAGCAAGCCTAGACAAGAAGGAAGGTAAGAAGGTAGAAGAAGAGCAGCACAGGCAGCCACAACCTATTTCTGCGCAGACGTACACTCAGCGCCGCCGACGACTCAATGCCAACATTTTATAGTCAACATTCTTTCTTCTGCTTCGATGCCACTTGCCCATTTGTGTTGTGTTGTTGCAACATGCGTGCCAGTAACGCCTTAAAACAAGGCTAAGTATGGCAATTTCGGTGCAAATCTGAAACTAAAATTTTGTGTGGTCGATTTTATTGGTTTTTGCTTACTAAGCAGTTTCAGCTACATATGTACATATGTAAGTGGAGTTGATGGAATGAGTTACACTTTCACCAGATTTAACAGCCCCAACACCAGCAGACCACCACCACTTCCGGGCTGGCGGCCAATGTGGTGGAGAAAGTTTTTACCGCTGCCGTTGCCCTGCAAAAATCGCGACTACTCCATGCATGCATGTAAAGAGTACTC
>NW_023458560.1:54497720-54502495 GCF_013731165.1 Rhagoletis pomonella
ATTTTATTGCAAATGGTGTTGACGCTTTATGCTTGAGTGTCGCCGGGCAATCTTCAAGCACCCGACATTCAACCCGACACTCACCCATTACTCGTTGCTGGGGTAACCAACAACGGATGCTTGAAATCGCCGACGAGCTTTACGTCAATCTTCCTTGACATCGCATGAGCAGCAATTTATTTGTCGCTCTTAGTGCACTCTTTGTTTCATTGTGTTTCTTATATACAATAAAACGTTTATATTTTTATACCCGAGCGCACTTGTGCACAAGGGTATATTAATTTTGTTCACATAACGGATGTTTGTAACAGCCAAAACAAATCGAGATAGATATAGACAAATGTATACATAAATGACCAGGATGAAAAAAGAAATCGATTAAGCCATGTCTGTCTGTCCGTCCGTCCGTGTACACGATAACTCGAGCAAAAATTGAGATATCTCAACGAAATTTGGTATGTAGATTTCCCTTAATCCAAGGTAGGTTGGTATTGAAAATGGGCGAAATCGGTCTGTAACCACGCCCACTTCCTATATAACGGTAATTTCCAGAAATACGAAACCTGCGATATTTTAGTAACTACTGAAGATAATTCACTCAAAATTGATATTTACAATAACTTCTATAGCCGAAAATTTTTAAAATCGCTCAATAACCACGCCCACCTCCCATATAACGGTAATTTAGGGAAATACATAATTTCGATAAATCAGTAAATATTGAAGCTAATTTATTCAAAATTGATGCTTGCAACAATTCTTTACCAAGAAATACGTTTATGGTAAAATTTTGGAAAATGGGCGTGGCACCGCCCACTTATGATCACATATAAGTATATCGGTAACCGTTCTACCAATTTGTACCAAACTCGGTGTGGTTATTGTGATTGCCACATATAAGCAAAACGTTGAAAATTATTGAAATCGGACTAAAATTACGGTCGCTTTTCATATAACGGTTAATTTCAGAAATGCTTGAAACTTCAATATTTCGAAATTTAAGGACGCTAATTTACTCAAAATTGATACACCCCGGCTTACCATCTAGTAAAAAATTATCACTTGCCAAAAATAACCAACTTGTAGTTAGATTTTTTGCTTCTTTTCCTTCGGGGTGGCTAATACCCATCTTAGTGATTCAACTCTCTGAAGAAATCGCAAGAGGGACTTTTCGTTTGTTATTGAGAAAGAAACTTTGCTATTCCCAAATGCTATGCATTTACATTGATAATATCTCAAGCTCCCATTCGGTATTTCAAAATCTCCTCATCATTCTTCAAATAAGTCAAAGGCCAAGGAAAGACAGTGTTTTAGTCAACCCAAATACTCTATGAGTACTGCGGTTAATAGGTTCATAGCCGGAGGCGATTACAACGGAAAGCACACCTTCTGGTGCTCTGACATTATTACTTCTAAAGAACGACAAGCGCAAGCTTCTATCAGAAATATCAATTAATTTCTGCTCTCGTCCGAAAAATCTATATACTGACCAAAAGATAAAAAAAAATACCCTCCCGGCTAAAATCATTGTATCCTCGGAAGTAACGTCTAGCTCTGGTTACGGCTTTTATTCTAATAAATCAAAAACCAATTTTGCTGCCAAGCCCACACAATGTACTCTACGTAATCGGAAAACGAACCTCTCTAGAAGTAAAGGCGAACATAAGAGAAAAAGGACCAGCAAGCAAAAGGCGGCAACAAACTACATACGCTTAAGAGAGAAAATGACTAACAAGCCCACAAAACAATTAAAAGTGACCCTCAATAAAGAGCACAACTCCCAAACTCAACTATACCTGAGCAGTATTGATGCACCAGCAACTACCGAATATTCTCTCTGGAAAGTGGCAAGCAAATTCAAGGGACCCACCCTGATAGAATCTGCGATAAGATAGGAAAACAACGAATGGGCCAAACACATTTGCGAGCTATCTAAAAACGATATTCACACCGCATAAATTTTGACCCACCGATACAAAAAAAAAATGAATAAAGAAGAAGTATAAACAGCAATTGACAGGTTAAGCCTGAAAAAAGCTCCCGGCTATGATCTCATTACCAGCCATTTACTTAAGCAATCCAACCAAAGAGGGTTCACTTTTTGCCTTACTTGCTTAATGGTGTCCTCATTACGGCATTTCCAAACCCGGAAAAATTGCTGATAAAGTAGAATCCTATCGACCAAATACCTCACTACCCACAATCTCCAAAATCATGGAAGTTCTCTTTCTTAAAATGTTGGCTTCAGAAAACAACACAGCATATGTTGAACGAGTCAACAGGTTTCTTGAAAAGATTTACTCTGCCTTCGACTAAGGAAAGTTTTATCCTGCATCCTTCCTCAATATTTCGTAAGTTTTCGATCGGCTTTGGCGCAATGGATTACTTTATAACATTAAAACTACACTTCCAGTTAACTACTATATATTTATTCAGTCCTATCTTAAAAATTGCTAATTTTTCCTCAAACAGAGTACGGAACAGTCCAAACAACATGAATGCTTAGCAGACGTACCCCAAGGAAGCTTTGTAGGACCAGCCTATCGTTACTGTACACATATGACCTCCCTACTTCAGAAGGAACCACCGTGGGTCTAAAAAATTATTTTGGCATTAGCAGAATTTCAAATACACCTTCAAAATCTTAAGTTATGATCAAAAACTTAAAATGTGGATGTTGGGTCAAAACACCGGTCATAATTTGGATAGTCTTCAACGGATTCTCATCTCATATAATATGCGAAGGGATTTTTTGTCCAGGTCATTAGATCTGCACTGTTCGGCCGATTTACAAGTGTGAGGTGTCAAATTAACGGTCTTGGGCTGTAGAGGTTCAATAAGGTTTTACCTGTTAAGAACTTAAGTTCAAATTATTAAAAAAGTTAAACCAATTGTTACAATATGGGTATCAACTGAAATGGCTTTGAAAATCTTTGTTTCTTAACTTCACTGCCCCTCTACAGTCTACCTGTTTAAAAAGTTAAATTCAATTTGAATTAAGTGAATTAGGTAATATAAATATGTATCATCATATGGGCCCAAAATGAACAGAGTTTAAGGAGATAATAGTTCGTAAATATTTAGAAGAGGGTTGCCACCAATTTGAAAAGTCGAATTCGGTTAACTTATAAACAATAAAACATTAAATTATGCCCAACAAAAAAAAGTAAGAAATCTTTAGTTTTAACACTAATAACATTGTTGAGGTGTTTAGGAGAGTTGCCACCCATTTAAAAAGTAAAAATTCAAATTATTTATTAAGTTAAATGAATTACTAAAATATTGGCACCACTCGAAATGGGTTTGACAAGTCTTTATTTCTCAACTATAGTTAGAGGGTTGCCACATGTTCAAAAGATCAAATTCAACCCAATTCATCAGTTTATCAGAACATTTATTTGAAAGAGGTTGCCACCTGTTTGAAAAGTTATATTCAAATTGTTTAGAAACATAGATGAATTACTTAAAGGTGGATATCAATCGATATGGTTTTTAAATGGCTTTTTTGCTGACCTCTATTTAGGAGGGTTGCCACGTGTGTGAAAAATCGAATTCAACTTAATTCATAATTTAATTGAAATATTTATCACAAGGATAGACGAAAGATATGTTTGAAGATTTTAGTTTGAAACTTCTTTTGAAAATGTTTTCTACCTGTATGAAAAGTCGAGTTTTGTTAATTTATAACCAAGATTTACGAAACATTAAAATATAAGTGTCAAGTAGATTTGCTCGGTTGTTTCGAATTACAAATATGAGAGGTCGAAGTTAAGACCTTGGCCTTTAGATGTGCGATAAGATTTTAATTTTTGAAGTCAGAACTTTTTCGATACAGGGTGATTAGGAATTTGATGATACTAAAAACCGACACTATGCGAGACCTGTCTTCACTCGGAAACGGCTACACGGATTTAGATGAAATATGGCACTCGGCTCGCTTATAACTCTGACTAACATTTTCAATAGTATCTTGGGTTTTCGAATTAAACTTTAGGGCGTTTTAACGCCATGCGGGTTCGCTAGTAATCTTATATTCATTGATAAGTAAGGTTGCGTTTTTCCACTTCGTTTAAGAAATTTAAGTTAAGTTGATAACCATTGACTCCGTGAACCAAAAAGCTTGAGGAAAGTAATAGCGAACATTGGCATCAATTATTTGTTCTTCTCTCCTGTAGAAATTTTGAACTAACGGAAAGTGCCCTCTAACTTTAATTCACAGTAGTACGCATTACTACTCCTTGATGGCACCAACTCGTAAAGCATAATCGCTGAAATATAGCCTTTGGCACACTTCACTAACCACACCTTTTGCACTACTGTATGTATATTTGTACATTATTTATGCAAACATACACACATACACAATTTTCTTTTCAACATTTCGCCCTTCTTCATTATTTCATATGCGCGCATAACAGTCAATCAACTTGAAATCGAAAATTCATTTCCTCATTTTCCGTTGCAGTTGTTCCGTTTTCCAAGGCTCAACAAACATCAGACCAATGTTGCACCTTCCTTCGCATGACCCGCATGCAGTGCCCGTCTAAGATTACACAACAAATAAAAGTTTACAAAAAATAAACGAAACGAACCAAAGAAAATTGAATTCGTAATAGCTGCCGCCGCGGCGGTGCTGATGTTGCAGCCGCTGGCAAGTATTCAAATTTTACAGTTATCTATTTGTAGGCATATTTGATTACAATGCACTACATTTTATTACTTACGGTGCGTAATTCAATACCAGCATGTCCTGACGACGGCAGGATAACGCACTT
>NW_023458560.1:54502595-54516281 GCF_013731165.1 Rhagoletis pomonella
AGATGAAGATGAAGATGAAGATG
Source organism: Rhagoletis pomonella (assembly GCF_013731165.1). NCBI lineage: Eukaryota > Metazoa > Arthropoda > Insecta > Diptera > Tephritidae > Rhagoletis > Rhagoletis pomonella. The sequence goes on from NW_023458560.1 coordinate 54,502,619, forward strand.
AAGATGAAGATGAAGATGAAGATGGAGATGAAGAGGAAGATGAAGATGAAGATGAAGACGAAGATGAAGATGAAGATGAATATGCAAATAAAGATGCAGAAGTTAATTTAGGAATGATTTAACTATGCATTGTGAATTCAGCCCTTGGTTAACTATCAGTAGCTTTACTTGCCTTTGGTATAAAAACTTTTTGAGATGAAAGCTGGATTTTCACTTTAAATGGCAAAAATTTTAATGAAAAAGTTAAGCATTAAAAAATAATCGTGTCATTACTTTTAAAAAATAGTCATTACGTTCATTTCCACATGAAATTTTTTAAACGGCTCCATTTTCTTGGCCATTTCAATGCCTAGTGCAAATTCGGCATAAAAAGTTTAAGTAAACATTTAAAGCCGAATTTACAGTGCACAGTTTACCACCGACAAGAGCTCGGTTTACTAATCAGAATACTTAGTTAACGAGAGTTTATACCCTGCTGCCCCCACAGCATTGGCCGCTCTTGTTAAATTTCCATTTTCTCGTCAAAAATTCTAATTTCTCGAATTTGTATAATTTTAGGTTATCGACTTCATAAAGTCGGCTTTGATCACTTAACCATAGCTGGTCCTATTTGATGTCATATCATATTCCAGATTTGCGGAGATATAATGACTTTTATGGTTTAAGAAAAAGAGGAAAGCTATGACTGAATACTCGCGTATTTCAGGATTTTATTCACATTTCGGTAGGGGGAATACAGTATCCGTGGGAAAGGCATTAAGGACTTTCTTCTTCTCCACGCAACGGTCACACGCCAATTTTTGCTGCTAAATAATTAAATATGCGCATTTGTTTAACATTTTTTCCATTGCTAAAATATATGCCAAAATACAGTTATGTACATATATATTTTGAAATAGTTTGACGAAAATATGAGCCCTTAGTGTACTATAGCTATTTTTAGTGGCATACAAGCATCGAATGTGTATAAAAAGTACTCGTAGAAATTTCAACGCCCCTTTCAGCCAGCTCTTTGCCAGCACCGAAAGGATGTCGCACCATTGCATTTGCCAACTGGCTGCCTTTTCGACTAGTTGTCATGCGTTTATGCACTCAATCATCGACCAACTTGCAACAATGCATGTTGCATAAGTAGACACATGGCCTAGCTGTGGTGGTGTGGTGCTAGTGCTCAACAGTAGGCGCGTGTCATGTGCGCATGCGCCACCACTTAGTGTCCATGCAGCATGGAAATGAATATTGTAGAGGGTTTCCTACAAATTTAAAATTATGAAAAAAGCATAGACAATGAATGAAAGGGGAGTTTGCTTATTTAGTAAACTCGCCGTCAGCTGGTTGCGTGTTCTTGTCTGTTCGCACTGTATTTAGAAATTATATATTTTTTTACATTGAAAAGTAATACTTTGAAGGGGGTGAATTATGTACGAGTATGTTGCATAGCATCGCTACTTTTCAAAAGCAATTTGCGCATGCGCTGTTGGTGCATTCAATTGATTAAATTTTTTTTGTTGCTTTTTTCGTTTATTGCTATTTGCGATTTCTGTTCACAAGCCATTTATGATTGACGAGTTTTCCTTTTCACTTCAATAGCCAGTAACGCGCATGCTGATATGCCGATATTTCTTGCACGTGACCCTACTCGAGTTGCATAACTGCCAACTCTTGATATATTCAACAATCATTGATGGTTCGAACTGCGGGAGATTAAACAATTTTTTAACGGACCTACTATTCTTTGCAATTTTTTGTGTACTGAAATTTTCTTGATTGAATAATTACTTAAAAAAAATAAAAAAATCATTTTATTAAAACTCATGGCTTAATTGAATTCAATTAGAAGCCCTCAGTGAACAACCGTACTTCTTTCTCTTTTTTGGCGCAAAAGCCGTCTAAGCGTTTTAGGCGGAGTTAAATAAAGCACGCAAGTCGTTGCCCTTTTCTGCCAACTGACGCCAATTGGAAATGCCAAATCAAGCCAAATCCTTCGGCACTTGGTCTTTCCTTCGGAGTGGGGGCCTATCTCTTCCTCTGCTACCACCAGCGGTTTCCGAGTTGAATATTTTTAGAGCTGGAGCGTCGGTGTCCATTCGAACGACATGGCCAACCCCGCTTTATTTTAATTTTCTCTACCATGTTCATGTCATTGTAAAGCCCATACAGCTCCATTACCTGCAGTACTTACCGACGCCAACAAGTAAAGGTGCGTAAATCTTTCTCTTGAAAACGCTTCAGCAAATGTTGTCATTTTGCATGCTTCCGCAAACCAACCCGGCACGATGAGTGACTTACAGAGTAGAGTTTTCGTACGTCGAGAGAAGACTTTACTGCTTAATTCCGAAACCAGTTACAAGTAGCACTTGTCTACTAGGGTAACTCTGTGTCGGATTTCGAGGCTTGCATTAGTATTGGCATTAATGCTGCTTCTAAAGTATATGGAATCGTCTACTTTTTAGAAATTCCAACTGCCAACACGTGGGTGCCGTATGACCGGGCATATTTCGTCTTGTCCTTGTTTGCCGCCTTATCCATTCGCTTTGCCTTCCAACTCTGGAAAGGTGTGCGGCGATCTTATTCTCGCGGTTTTGGTCTAAAGTCACTCTGATTAGGTCCAATCAGTTCTTTACGGTGGTCCTTACCTTTTCACACCCTTAGTCCGATACTCAGAAAGATGATCCCTCACTAGATGGTGCATATGGCGGGGTCGCCCTTCCAGTGGATTGGGTAAGGCACACTGAAATTCCAGTCGCCGGGTATGCGTTCATTTGAACCATATTCTGCATAAGAGTTGACGCGTGCAAATTATCAACTCCGCATCGAAATACTTTAATGTTTTTCAGCCACGAAATTACTGTTTGTACCTGGTCATATGCGAGCGATGGGAAATCGACTCAGTCATCTCCAACTGTGGGCTCGGATTAATTTTTTCACTGGCTTCATTTAGGTAAGTTTTCCATTAATAATTAAGGAATGTTCTGGTCGTCGTTCACTAGGACTTCGTGTTGTTTGTTCTTCGCTTTGGAATTGGAACTTTCCTTAAATCCTCTAACTTTCAGTCAAAATATGCTGACGTCTTTTCTATAATCTATTATTTTAAGGCCTTTGCACTCACTCTTTACATATAAAAAGGAAAACTCGTCTCGCCTCTCTCTTCAGCTACGTATATTTATGCCACATAGCAGATGTTTCGTTTGGGCGAAGCATGGGCTGTTTTTTGCTTCTTCGTCGCTCCAGTTTATCTTTTTGACTCGCTAGAATTCAACATCTTCCTCGGTGTCGGCAAATAGCGGAAAATATACTCCACTGCCCGCCGTTTCCAATGGATGAAGGGTGCTCTCAGAGAAAAAGTGCGGTAGTAATGTAGCAAACAGCGTTTCATCGTAGAGGCTTAACGTGGCGGTAGTAGGACTAAAGAACCGTACCTTACCTACCTTGGAACTGAAACCGCTAAGTACTATTTTAATATATCTTCTGTCTTACGGGAAAGGGAGACTTTCCATCACAAATATGGCACTGGGTGTGTGTAATGCCAGCCTTAATCTTGCTGAGGACGTATGTGCCAGCAACACAGAGGCAGCTTCCTCATTAAAGATCCCGGAACGACAGCTGGGGGCAGTGATATTACTACAAGTAACCTGAGGGTTAAGGATGGACCTCCGCAGGTAGCTGATGTTTACGCAGCAGAGTTCCTTACGAGTTTTGATAAAATCTAAAATAAGCGAAATTACAACATTCAAGAAGGAAAGGCTGAAGTCATTCCTCCTCGTTGCCCATATTAGGAACCGTAGAAAGTACGTAGAAAGTTTCTATTGAACTTTTGCTCTTTTGAACGACCTAGTCGATTTTGAGGCAGCGATTTCTAAACCGACTAAAAGCGAATCTGCCCAGGAATAGGCCGCTGGTTGTCACCCGAGCTCCTATTACCTTCCTATCGGAGCAGATAATCCTGAGATTGCCCTGGCCCTGCACATTCAATAGCCTTGTAGTAGCATCAAATGTCGCTGTGCCCGCGCATCCAAAACAGGCTGATTTTGGAGTAAGCCGAGGCGAACAAAGAAAGAGGTAAGGCATTTCCTAATAAGTTTCAAATGCAGTGTAAGCGATCCTAAAGTCCCGCTATAATGCTTTGGATGAAAGATAAATCTATGCCTTCTCAAAACCTTAAAATTCATCGTTTTTCCTACGTTAAATCGATTACAAAAAACGGTAATTTCTCACACAATTTGAGAGCAGCTGTCTTTTCATTGCAAAAACAATTTTGAAAATCTTATCCAGCTAATACCGTTTCAACTCCCCAACTTTTTCCGCTTTGCGCTTCCTGCTCCATTTTCACCTTTCCCAGCGACCGTTGAACTTTACTTCCACAAAAATAATTCCTGTGAATACGAGTATATAAAATCCAGCTTCCCAAAATCGCCAGCTACAGCAACAGCTGATAATAATCTCAAATGACCCCACCAAGGAAATCTATACACTCTTCAAACAACTTCACACTCCTGCGTACACTTATGAATTTGTCTAATATCGCCAACAGCACTGCCAGCTGACACGACACGCCATGACCGGTGCATTACGTAAATTATATATGTATTTACCTAATATCAAAAAAAAAAAAAAATTTACAGTTGCTGCACCCACATACAAGTGTACATAAGTGCGTATGCTGGTGATAGACAGGATATCCCCTCGAGTGGCAACAACTTCCCCCCCCAGCAGCGCAACGTGCACCAGCTGAGTTTTTCCACACACTCACACACATTGAAATGTACCTACGCGTAACAAGGCGTAGCTTAAAAGTGAAAAGTGCGTTATCCTGCCGTCGTCAGGACATGCTGGTATTGAATTACGTACCGTAAGTAATAAAATGTAGTGCATTGTAATCAAATATGCCTACAAATAGATAACTGTAAAATTTGAATACATGCCAGCGGCTGCAACAACAGCACCGCCGCGGCGGCAGCTATTACGAATTCAATTTTCTTTGGTTCGTTTCGTTTATTTTTTGTAAACTTTTATTTGTTGTGTAATTGTAGACGGGCACTGCATGCGGGTCGTGCGAAGGAAGGTGCAACATTGGCCTGATGTTTGTTGAGCCTTGGAAAACGGAACAACTGCAACGGAAAATGAGGAAATGAATTTTCGATTTCAAGTTGATTGACTGTTATGCGCGCATATAAAATATGAATGAAGAAGGGCGAAATGTTGAAAAGAAAATTTTGTATGTGTGTATGTTTGCATAAATATTGTACAAATATACATATGTACATATATAGTAGTGCAAAAGGTGTGGTTAGTGAAGTGTGCCAAAGGCTATATTTCAGCGATTATGCCTTGCGAGTTGGTGCCATCAAGGAGTAGTAATGCGTACCACTGTGAATGCCAATGTGCGCTATGATTTTCCTCAAGCTTTTTGGTTCACGGAGTCAATGGTTATCAACTTAACTTAAATTTCTTTTAAGCTAAATAATTCTTAAATAACCTTCATCTGGCATCGTCGTGATAAATATTCTGATAAACTGATGAATTAGGTTGAATTTGATCTTTTGAACATGTGGCAACCCTCTAAATATAGTTGAGAAATAAAGACTTGTCAAACCCATTTCGAGTGATACCAATATTTTAGTAATTCATTTAACTTAATAAATAATTTGAATTTTTACTTTTTAAACGGGTGGCAACCCCCCTAAACACCTCAACAATGTTATTAGTGTTAAAACTAAAGATTTCTTACATTCTTTTGTTTGGCATATTTTAATGTTTTATTGTTTATAAGTTAACCGAATTCGACTTTTCAAATAGGTGGCAACCCTCTTCTAAATATTTACGAACTATTATCTCCTTAAACTCTGTTCATTTTGCGCCCATATGATGATACATATTTATATTACCTAATTCCCTTAATTCAAATTGAATTTAACTTTTTAAACAGGTGGACTGTAGGGGGGCAGTGAAGTTAAGAAACAAAGCTTTTCAAAGCCATTTCGGTTGATACCCATATTGTAACAATTGATTTAACTTTTTTAATAATTTGAACTTAATTTCTTAACAGGTGGCAACTCTTTTCGAAAAAGTAAAATCGGACGAACAGTGCAGATCTGATGACCTGGACAAAAAATCCCTTCGCGTATTATATTAGATGAGAATCCGTTGAAGACTATCCAAATTATGACCGGTGTTTTGACCCAACATCCACATTTTAAGTTTTTTGATCATAACTTAAGATTTTGGAGGTGTATTTGAAATTCTGCTAATGCGAAAATAATTTTTTAGACCTGTTCTACCACCTCTACTACATTACGTTAAAAGTACATGCAACCAATTTTCTTTGTAGCACCGTGGAGATTGTGGGTAGTGAGGTATTTGGTCGTTAGGATTCTACTTTATCAGCAATTTTTCCGGGTTTGGAAATGCCGTAATGAGGACACCATTAAGCAAGTAAGGCAAAAAGTGAGACCCTCTTTGGTTGGATTGCTTAAGTAAATGGCTGGTAATGAGATCATAGCCGGGAGCTTTTTTCAGGCTTAACCTTTCAATTGCTGTTTATACTTCTTTTTTATTCATTTTTTTTTTATCGGTGGGTCAAAATTTATGCGGTGTGAATATCGTTTTTAGATAGCTCGCAAATGTGTTTGGCCCATTCGTTGTTTTCCTATCTTATCGCAGATTCTATCAGGGTGGGTCCCTTGAATTTGCTTGCCACTTTCCAGAGAGAATATTCGGTAGTTGCTGGTGCATCAATACTGCTCAGGTATAGTTGAGTTTGGGAGTTGTGTTCTTTATTGAGGGTCACTTTTATTTGTTTTGTGGGCTTGTTAGTCATTTTCTCTCTTAAGAGTATGTAGTTTGTTGCCGCCTTTTGCTTGCAGGTCCTTTTTCTCTTATGTTCGCCTTTACTTCTAGAGAGGTTCGTTTTCCGATTACGTAGAGTACATTGTGTGGGCTTGGCAGAAAAATTGGTTTTTGATTTATTAGAATAAAAGTCGAAACCAGAGCTAGACGTTACTTCCGAGGATGCAATGCCTTTAGCCACGATGAAATTAAATCGGGAGGGTATTTTCTTTTTTACTTTTGGTCAGTATATAGATTTTCCGCACGAGAGCAGAAATTAATTGATATTTATGATAGTAACAAATAATGTGATAGCACCAGAAGGTGTGCTTTCCGTTGTAAACGCCTCCGGCTATGAACCTATTAACAAGCAAATTGAAAAACCTTTCGTATTCCGCAGTACTAATAGAGTAATTGGGTGGACTAAAACAATGTCTTTCCTTGGCCTTTGACTTATTTGAAGAATGATGAGGAGATTTTGAAATACCGAATGGGAGCTTGAGATATTATCAATGTAAATGCATAGCATTTGGGAATAGCAAAGTTTCTTTCTCAATAACAAACGAAAAGTCCCTCTTTCGATTTCCTCAGTAAGTTGAATCACTAAGATGGGTATTAGCCACCCCGAAGGAAAAGAAGCAAAAAAGCTAACACAAGTTGGTTATTTTTGGCAAGTGATAATTTTTTACTACAGGGCAATGTCGCCATACTCACACTAACTCACAATAACATTTTCATATATTGGGTTTGTGTGTGAAGCAGCGGAGTTTTGCTCAGCCCAAAGAGTTGGCCGGTCACGGCTTTTCTTTTTTTACGAATTAAAAAAGTTATAAAGCTTAAACAACGAATTTTGTATGTTCCAAACTCGTTGTTCTATTATTATTGGTATATTTGAAGTTCAACAGCCCGATTTCATTATATTAATATCACAGACTCTTCACTCAATAAGTTTGTAGTATTTATTTTGCAAAGGGAACTGTATGATTAGTTGAATTAAAGAAAGATCGAAAGACATAAGCGTTTTTTAAGTAGGGACTCCACTTTGGTTTATATTAGGGAAAGCATGTACGTGTTTGCAAACCGTATCAAAGAAATGATATACTCGAAGAGTTGATTAATATCTATTACATAAATATTATATAAATAAATAAATAAATAAAAAATACTATTTTATAACCTCTTCTTATTGCCTAAACACCTTGTAGTCTTGCTGCAAAATGATTTTTGAAGTCAAGATACTAATCTTAATAAAATTTTATTTGAGATATCGACTGTTTGGTTCGATTAACGTATCCGCTAAATATTCGTAAACTATGTATATTGGTTTTTCAATAGAAATCTAATAGTAGCTTTGAATACTAAAGTATATACATAGTTCATAAATATCCAGGTTAATGAGACTAGTCGGGACTTGAAATATGCCTTCGAGTTTATAAATAGATAAATCCTATGTACTTTCATTTGAGCTAATCTTGTAAAAATATAAACCTTTTATTGTATATAAGAAACACAATGAAACAAAGAGCACACTAAGAGCGACAGGTAAATTGCTGCTCATGCCATGTCAAGGAAGATTGACGTAAGAGTTAAACCATTGGAAATATGACAATGAAGAGCGCACATAAATTAAGAGCATTTTTTCCATAATTAGGAACAATGGAATTCGAACACGTTCTTACTAAGAAGAAGAGAAGCTTTGTTAAAAAAGAGAAGTAAAGTATATAGCAAATATGTACCTACATAAATATGTATGTAAGTAACAAATACATAAATATATAACTAATGCGATTTGAGTACTTTTACGAAAACAAATGGCAATCATATTATTTCTATAGTTCTACAGATCTAAAAAAATTATATTTTATTGATAAATTTGTTAAATAACAAAAAAGGTATTAGTTACATATATTTATTTCATTTCTAAAGCTGTCCCTTCCTCTTCCTGTTAGTAATGACAAAAAGAAAAAGATTTACCATTCCTGCATAATAAATCAGACACATGGAATATATTTGCATTGAAATCTGCAATTCTACATACATATATTTTGTACGACAAAATCTGAGATGCGGCAAACAGGACATCTGCCAACAGGACATCAAGGCCAAACTGTCCACTCATGGAGACTCGTGTCTGCAGCTGAATAACAGATTCGCCAGTTAGAAATATCTACATATATTGGCATTTTTTACATATATTTTTAATAGGTATACGTATGTACATATATTAGGGCGGATAATTTTTTTCTCACTATTCGCGTTTAGAATAGGAGTAATTTTAAGCAAATTCGCTGAAGAAACCATGGGTCTAAAATCAGTTTAGAGTTTGCCAAATTGCGAAAATATGTTTCGAAGAAAATGTGAAAGTTTTCACTGCTGCGCCCTCTGGTGGAATTTTAAGAAAACGATGAATGCAGAAAAGGGATTCCTCATACCAAGAAACACCTTATAGCATTTTTTGTACAAAATTTAAGCACTTCTTTATGACAGTACAGCAAAATGCTAAGAAGCCCTTTTTCGCAATTTGGAAAACTCGAAAGTTTACTTAGAATTGCGCATAGAATCGGTTTGTGCGCATAGCCGATAAAAGCTCCCATACAAATTGACCCACTCTAATGTATATTCATTATTTATACATACATATAAATTGTTTTTCCTTCAGCTAAAATATAATAACTCAATACATTTTACAGGGGTTATGTCCATGAAAGGAACAATAGTGCTATGTATGTATATATATGTATATGTATGGTTGGATATTTTGAAGAAAATATTCGTAATTATTTTTTTTAAAGTATCTAGTCACTAGATTCTAGTCTGGTTTTACTATTTTTGGCCGCTGTAGTCACGTTATGCGCCGCACTGCTGCCCGAGTGATTACTGCCACAATAGTTCATTGGCATGTAGCACAGTTTAAAAGACATAGTGAACAGACACCATGCTAGGGAAAATGACCTTCTAGGCTGTAAACCATAGACATCTGCACCGGCGCCATGTACCATCTTGGATACATTAGTTTACCAAATGTCTCATTCCAGGGTTTTGGCCATCCATTACCGCTGTAGGTTCCATTACATTTCTGTACGAAATCAAAGCTCGGAAGGAATACATATAATTCTAAAAATAAAAAATAGTAAACAAAATCTGAAGCAAAAAAAAAAATCCAGTGCCAAAAAAAAGGAATTTCCTAAACAGTTGTCCTCATATTTTTTTCTTCAAAAATTATTTTCAGTTAACAATATTTTTAAAAAATTTCATACAAAAATTTCTAAATACTTATTAAGGAATTATACAACTTTTATCTAAAAAAATTATTTTTGCAATTTCAGGTAAGTTTTTGGTTAAATATTTCTTCTTGAAAAACTTTTTCCCCAAAATCCTCAAAAAATATTTTTTTTTCCAAAAAAAAAAATTACTTAAAAATCAGTTTTTTCTAAAAATTATTTTCTAAAAAAAATCTTTTATCCAAATATTATCTATTAATATTTAAATTAAATTAAATTAAACCAAATTTTCATTGCCGTTTTATCGAAAAAAAAATATTTTTCTCAATAAAATAAAGAAAGCATATTCTATTATCCAAAAAAATATTTTTTCAGTTTCGTTTAAAGTTTGGTAAGTTATATTTTTGTTTGAATATTTTTTTTTTAATACACATATCGCTCATTTACTTCAATAGTGTCATAATCCAAAAACTAAAAAAATTTAACTAAGTATTTACATATGCAGATATTAGTATTAGTTCTCAAAAAAAAAAAAAACAAATTTTCCCAAAACATAATTAATTTTTCCCTAAAAACTAAATAATTTTAGCTCAAACAATTTCCAAAGAATAATTTCCCCAAAAAATATTTTTTTCGAATTTTTTAGTGAAACAATTTTCACCAGAAAAAAAAAACATTTCTAAAGCATGTATGTACGTTCGACTTTTTATAATATTGATAAACATATTTCTTTCCTAAAATGTATTTTCACCAAAATCATTTTTTTTTTCAAAAAGTATTGAGGAAAATAGTTTTTCTCCAAATTTTTGGTAGATATTTTTATTTTTAAATATGTATATTTGCAAAAATTGTATGATAATATTATAAGAAATTTAAAAACAGCTGAAATCCATATAACATGGATGAGTGAAGAGTATATTGAGAAACATGTTTGCCTTGATCCTGAAAGGGATAAGCATCATATCTGCCACATTTTCCCCTTACATGAGTCTTGCTGCAAGAGGTAGAGCCCTCATCTCGATTACCATGCGCAGAGAACCATGTCTAGATGTACATACATATATCAAGATTCGCGCTTGGTGTTGCTGTCATCACACCAGTAATGCCCATGCGGGCTAACTATTTTGCTTGTAGGGTTTTGCTGGACTTATCTTTTGTATTCTTCCCTCAGATGGGTGAATCATATGTAGAAGTGGTTTCACCCATCCATATTGAAACTACTTTAACATCTAAAGCCATATTTACTTTTTACTACTATAAAACATTATTCGAGAATCTGCGTAACTGACCTTTTTTGGAAATCTGGTTTTTTAATAGTGCGCTATTTTATAGTATTTTGTAGCTAAATACACTCCTTCATCGAAAATAAGAAACTCCGATTAATTTGAAATACCAATAAAAAAAATTTAGTAAGTGATAAAATTCTTGTTGGAAAATTAAATTTGTATCGGTGTCTGCTTACGTCTTATATAAGAATGAATAAAAATATACATCAAAACAGTGACCATATTAGAATTTGTGAAAGCAAAAATATTCGATTGAAAAAAACAAAAATTCGTATGCCCTACACCGAAGTTCCCTTACACGCCAGTGCGCTAATTACGCACCTACAAACATCGAGGCTAAGCATGGAACAAACAGCGAGAAACGAATAACGCACCACAATGAGCAGCACCTGCCTGCCGCCGCCGCTATGCGCAGTTATTTTTAGACTACCACAATAAGCAATTCCACACCAACCAGGTGCCTATCCGCAACTCAGCCAGCTGAAAGAGTCATTGTAGAGCCTAGCATGCGCGAGTTGCTTGTAGATCCTTACGGCAGCAGCTACGAGAAACGAAAAAAAGAGCACCTATCTAAGGTATGTGTGGCGGTGAAGACGAGCGCCACTCAAGCGGAAATAAAAAAAAAACGAGATATTTAATATAGGAATATGCTGCGATGCGATATAGTATTACAAAGGGGTTGCTGAAGAGCAGAAGAATATGTAGCAGCAGAGCGCGCAAATAGAGGAAACATACAACTTATTATTAAATATAAGCTGAGCATGAGAAGCCGCCTAGCTTTGAAAATTAAGAGTAAAAATCTCGTAACCTCAATGAAGAGTCTCTATTGAATATTTATATACTTACTCGAAGGAAATGTACTCTGCATATATAAGTGCAAGCGCAACACCAACAACAATACAGACAACGAATTAATTTTAGTGTATTGTCTAACAATCTGATTGGCGCAACGCACGTGTACGCTAAGCCATCACGCGCTGGTGGTAGTATGCAGCATTGTTGTTTGACCATACGGCGTGGCGGCACGCGGCCAGCGGCCAGAGTCAGAGGCAAAGCCACCCAAGCCAGCTAGCCAGCAAAGCAGTCAACACTTCCACATAGCTTTGGTAAGCCGGCGCATTGAAAACAGGTTTTCATATAACGGCTTTGGAAGCGGCAACGATTGGTGGTTGTGCGACTGTTTAGAGAATTGTTGTTGGCGCTGGCTTGTATAGACTCTTGACGGTTGACTGCTGCCTGTTTGGTGCTACAGCAGCTAATAGTGGCGGTAGTGGTGGTGGTGGTGATGATGTTGGTCGTTGGCCGGTGGTTGTTGTGTGTGCGGCATGTAAATAAAGCTGGTGCGCTTGTGGACACAATAAGCAAACAGTGGCTAACTGGTGGTGAGGAGGATTTTGCTGAGCGTGAGTGTGGTACTGCGACACTCCCGTGCTTCGCCGCTGGTTAACAACTCTCGCAGCATTAAGTTGCGCGATTAGACCTGGTGAGAGCGCGCTGCATATTCACTCAACAGCAGCTCTTTGAGCGCAAATCCGGGCTCGAACAGCAAAGAGTGGCTGCCGACCAGCAACCACCACAATTGGACGCGAGGTATGTATGAGCTGGCTTGAGAGTGGATTGAGCGCGCAACGTATAAAAACGAGGATGCGTAGCGGCTCAGCACAGTTCTTCGTTGCTGCTGCTTGAGTTTGTTTGTGTTCGATTGAACGCCACGCATGCCAACACGATTTGGTAGTTTGAAGAATAAAATAACCGTATATATGCAAAGACAATTCTAAAACCGTGTACAATCGGCAAACGAAAACCGAACGCAATAAATCGACGCGTAAGCGCGTTAAATTGTTTAAAAAATTGAAATAGAAAACTTTTGTTCCCACGGGAATGTGCACGAACGTGAAAACGTGAAAATTTGATAAACGGAATTTCCAACAAAAAATAAAATTTTTTTTTTTAAACAGACACTAATAAGTGAAAATTACAGTGTGGCAGCAAAAAATTAAAAAAAGTTACAAAACAAAAACCGTCAAAATGCACACAGTCGAGGATATGTTGGGCGAGAAAAACTACAGCAAGTGTCCCTTGAAGAAACGCCCGATCACCTATCAATTCGAAGAGGACAGCTCCACGGATATAGGCGATGTGAAAATGTCCATCGCCGAAATTGCCGCGCACAGCATTGACGATCATCCAGATCAGCCCGAAAATTTGAGCCTCAAGAAACGCGCCTACGACCAGGATGACTTCGCCGCCAAAACCGTCTCAAACGGACAGACCACCATCACACCGCATGACGAGCTCATTAACGTCAGCGATTGCTGTGAGGATGAGGGT
>NW_023458560.1:54516381-54523451 GCF_013731165.1 Rhagoletis pomonella
TGCTGGGGTAACCAACAACGGATGCTTGAAATCGCCGACGAGCTTTAGATAGGTGCTCTTTTTTTTGCGTTTGTCTTAGCTGCTGTCGTAAGGATCTGTGGCGAGCAGCTACAAGCAGTGTTGCCGCGAAGCATTTTTAGTGGTAGCCAAATTCCTTTAAAAAAAGGGCTAAAAAAGAGCTAAAAAAAGTCGTTGTGGCTAAAAATGGTAGCTAAAATTGTTTACTTACATAATCATTTAAAGTATACCCCCAAATATTTTCGATAAGCAATGGTACCTTGAGAAACACAATGAAATCTTGAAAAAATCTAATATTTTATCCAACTAAAGACGTTTTCGTATAAAAGGGAAAATATACGACATCAACATGCTGGCTCGACAAGTGATTGTACCATCAGGCTCGACGCATATAACTTACCAGCATGCTGGTACAATATTTATTTCTTTACAAATGAGGTCGAGGAAAGATCGAAATGATATGAGCCGAAATTTCATAATTTTTCTACCATTTTGTTAAACATTGTTTTTTTATTCACAACTGCAAATCGCGAACTTAATATTCCACAAACACGGCTCTGAAATTTCCGCCTAAATATTTTTTACTTAGAAAATTGAGCTAATTTCACCACTCACGCTCATGCTGGTACAATCATACAATTTTCAAATAGTTTTTGAAGCCGCAAAATCAGCTGGTATAATCACACCACAAGAACATACACGGTCAATCGACTTGATGGGCCATTTAACTAATGAAGCATATTAGGGGCCAGTTTTTCAGTGCACGGCTGTGGTTCAAACTAAGTTTAAACGCCCGGTCCTGCTGGTTTAAACTAAGATCAGCCAATCAAGTGTAAGCCAGCTGTTCAATTTAAACCCAGATTACTTAATCTGAGTTTAAACTGACACTGAAAAACTGGCCCTAAGGGCCGTAAACTTATCTATTTTAAACTATAGTTAAATCGTTAATAGATATGTAACTAAAAAACAGCCCTAACAATTATACTGTATGTATGTTTAAAAACGTAAGGAACATACAATACATATGTATATGTCAGTCTTTCTTAGTATAAAAATTTATCTCGTACATAAATGCAAAAAAAAATAGATCGAATTAAGCGTATACAACTTTTTCATGCCCAGTATGAATAAATTCTCCAAAGGGCTAAAAAAGGGCTAGGGGCAATTTTAAATTTATGTGGCCAAAAAAAGTATGTGGTAGCTAAATCTAGCCACCAAAGGTCTAAAACGGCAACACTGGCTACAAGCAACTCGCGCATGCTAGGCTCTTCAATGACTCTTTCAGCTGGCTGAGTTGCGGATAGGCACCTGGTTGGTGTGGAATTGCTTATTGTGGTAGTCTAAAAATAACTGCGCATAGTGGCGGCAGGCAGGTGTTGCTCATTGTGGTGTGTTATTCGTTTCTCGCTGTTTGTTGCGTGCTTATCCTCGATGTTTGTAGGTGCGTAATTAACGCGCTGGCGTGTAGGGGAACTTCGGTGTAGGGCACAAGAATTGATGTCTTTTTTTTATGGAATATTTTTGACTTTACAAACTCTAATAAGGACCCTGTTTTGTTGTTCTTATATGAGACGTAAGCAGACACCGATACAAATTTAATTTTCCAACAAGAATTTTATCACTTACTAAATTTTTTTTTATTGGTATTTCAAATTAATCGGAGTTTCTTATTTTCGATGAAGGAGTGTATTTAGCTACAAAATACTATAAAATAGCGCACCACTAAAAAAACAGATTTCCAAAAAAGCTCAGTTACGCAGATTCTCGAATAATGTTTTATCGTAGTAAAAAGAAAATATGGCTTCAGATGTATAAGTATCTTCAATCTGGATGGGTGAAACCACTTCTCACCCATCTGAGGGAAGAATACAAAAGATATAGCAAAACCCTACAAGCAAAATGGCTAGCCCGCATGGGCATTACTGGTGTGATGACAGCAACACGAAGCGCGAATCTTGATATATGTACATCTAGACATGGTTCTCTGCGCATGGTAATCGAGATGAGGCTCTACCTTTTGCAGCAATACTCATGTAAGGGGAAAATGTGGAAGATATGATGCTTATCCCTTTCAGGATCAAGGCAAACATGTTTCTCAATATGCTCTTTACTTATCTATGTTAAATGGATTTCAGCTGTTTTTAAATTTCTTATAATATCATACAATTTTAGCAAATATATTTAAAAATAAAAATATCTACCAAAAATTTGGGAAAAAAACTATTTTCCTCAGTACTTTTTGAAAAAAAAAATTGATTTTGGTGAAAATACATTTTAGGAAAGGAATATGTTTATCAATATTATAAAAAGTCGAATATAGGTACATGCATGCTTTAGAAATGTTTTTTTTCTGGTGAATTGTTTCACTCAAAAATTCGAAAAAAAATATTTTTTTGGAAATTGTTTGGGCTAAAATTATTTAGTTTTTAGGGAAAAATTAATTATGTTTTAGGAAACTTTGTTTTTTTTTTGAGAACTAATACTAATATCTGCATATGTAAGTATGTACTTAGCTAAATTTTTTTAGTTTTTGGATTATGACACTATTGAAGTAAATGAGCGATGTGTATTAAAAAAAAAAATATTCAAACAAAATTATAACTTACCAAACTTTAAATGAAACAGAAAAAATATTTTTGGAAGCAGTACTTTTATTGAGAAAAATATTTTTTTTCGATAAAACGGCAATGAAAATTTGGTTTAATTTAATTTAATTTAAATATTAATAGATAATTTTTGGATAAAAGATTTTTTTTTAGAAAATAATTTGTAGAAAAAACTGATTTTTAAGTAATTTTTTTTTGGAAAAAAATATTTTTTGAGTATTTTGGGGAAAAAGTTTTTCAAGAAGAAACATTTAACCAAAAACTTACCTGAAATTGCAAAAGTTATTTTTTTTAGAAAAAAGTTATATAATTCCTTAATAAGTATTTAGAAGTTATTTATGAAATTTTTAAAAAATATTGTTAACTGAAAAAAAAAATATGAGGACAACTGTTTAGGAAATTCCTTTTTTTTGGCACTGGATTTTTTTTTTTGCTTCAGATTTTGTTTACTATTTTTTATTTTTAGAATTATATGTATTCCTTCCGAGCTTTGATTTCGTACATAAATGTAATGGAACCTACAGCGGCAATGGATGGCCAAAACCCTGGAATGAGACATTTGGTAAACTAATGTATCCAAGATGGTACATGGCGCCGCAGCAGATGTCTATGGTATACAGCCTAAAAGGTCGTTTTCCCTAGCATGGTGTCTGTTCACTATGTCTTTTAAACTGTGCTACATGCCAATGAACTATTGTGGCAGTAATCACTCGGGCAGCAGAGCGGCGCATAACGTGACTACAGCGGCCAAAAATAGTAAAACCAGACTAGAATCTAGTTAGATACTTTTAAAAAAGTAATTACGAATATTTTCTTCAAAATATCCAATTAATCGCAATGCAATTTTTTATTTTAAAGAAATGCATATTTGCAGTCATGGTACAAAGTTAACGTAGAAACAATTTGTGAGAAAAAATGTTGAGTTTGTTGCAAGTACTCAACTGAATTTTCTACTAGTGTGGATATATATACTCATATTTATGACCAGTTCTTTAATATATCTGTGGGCTAGCACTGCTTTAAATTTGTATACATATGTATGTATATATACATACATAGCACTATTGTTCCTTTTATGGACATACCCCCTGTAAAATGTATTGAATTATTATATTTTAGCTGAAGGAAAAACATTTTATATGTATAAATAATGAATATACATTAGAGTCGGTCAATTTGTATGGGAGCTTTTTTCGGCTATGCGCACAAAACGATTCTATGCGCAATTCTAAGTAAACTTTCGAGTTTTCCAAATTGCGAAAAAGGGCTTCTTAGCATTATGCTGTACTGTCATAAAGAAGTGCTTAAATTTTTTACAAAAAATGCTATAAGGGTTTTTTTGGTATGAGGAATCCCTTTTCTGCACTCATCGTTTTCTTAAAATTCCACCAGAGGGCGCAGCAGTGAAAACTTTCACATTTTCTTCAAAACATATTTTCGCAATTTGCAAACTCCAAACTGATTTTAGACCCATGGTTTCTTCAGCGAATTTGCTTAAAATTACACGTAGGATCCTCCTATTCTAAACGCGAATAGTGAGAAAAAATTACCCGCCCTAATATATGTACATATGTATACCTAATAAAAATATATGTAAAAAATGCCAATATATGAAGATATGCATATGTGACCTGGTCTACGAAAAGGGAGCTTACGTGCGAAAACTAGTTTTCTGTGAAAAAGCTGTTAAAAGTAAGCAACTCGTTTCGTCAGTTTCTCATTATCTCGTTAATTGTTCTCCGCGCCGGACGTCCAGTAAGTGTTGTTGTTGGTCCAGTAAGTATTGTTGTTGGTCGGAATATTATTATAGTTCATCGTGTAAGTTGCTAGTGTGGAACATTTAAAAAAGTAACACTGAAGAAGTGACGTTTACTGTTTCTGTTGATTATCGTCTTCGCATTTCGCATGAAATGAAACATGAGTGTTGATGAGGAGTTCAGTGCCGTATACGGACAATATTTCCATGAAAAGGATGATGAAAACGATGATGAGAACTATGAAGAGAGCGATGATGATGAAGACGAAGTATGTGTATCTCAGGCAGAAGATGATACCGAACAAACTTTTGTTAAGATGGACCTGTATGTTGTTGATGTAAAGGAGGAGGAGCTGGTAAGAAAATTTCTGTCAAAAGATTGTTGTAATAATGAATGCCATACACTGATACCACGGGAAATGATCGAGAGTACGCGGAACAATTGTTTAGAGATGTCCAAAAATGAACTTGATTTAGTGATACTAAGTCACATCGAAGCTGGAATTATGAGTAACGAAAAGCTAGAAAGTGTATACGCAAAGCTTGCTGGGCGGAAGAAATATGGACAGAGAGATACATAAACTACTCAGCATTGTTATTTTTGGCCCATAATACGTTTTTCTAGTGTATAATCATGTCTTTATAGCTTATAATTCAATGTATTTTGTTCATTACCAATAAATTATATTCTGTCGTATTTTTACTCTTCTTTCTCTACATTTTTAGTACACTTCTAAGCAAGTTAGGATTTTCTGCTTTTCACCACGTGAAAAAGCATCTCATCTTCCATCCGAATCAACCAAAAAGTGAAAATTGATTTTTTTACACCTAAGCCCCCTTTCCGTAGACCAGGTCACATATGTAGATATTTCTAACTGGCGAATCTGTTATTCAGCTGCAGACACGAGTCTCCATGAGTGGACAGTTTGGCCGTGATGTCCTGTTTGCCGCATCTCCGATTTTGTCGTACAAAATATATGCATGTAGAATTGCAAGTTTCAATGCAAATATATTCCATGTGTATGATTTATTACGCAGGAATGGTAAATCTTTTTGTTTTTGTCATTACTAACAGGAAGAGGGAGGGACAGCTTTAGAAATGAAATAAATATATGTAACTAATACCTTTTTTGTTTTTTTAACAAATTTATCAATAAAATATAATTTTTTTAGATCTTTAGAACTATAGAAATAATATGATTGCCATTTGTTTTCGTAAAAGTACTCACATCGCATTAGTTATATTTTTATGTATTTGTTACTTAGATACATATTTATGTAGGTACATATTTGCCAAGAATGATAGAATACAAGATTGCTCCAATGAGAGAGGATTTTTGAGCGTAATTTTTGCGTGACGTCATCTTGGTGCAATTGCGAGAGGGAAATGCCAAAACGCATAGAAAAATATGTAAACAATGCAGAAAAATGTGTTAATTTTAATATTACATGGCCCAATTTTGCAGGAATCAGTAAATATACAAAGATTGATTAACTAGGAGCACGTAAAAATAATGTTGGACATGTAGCCCTTTAGTACGATTTTTAGCACATGAAAAAATTGATGTATTAACAGTGTTTGCAATTTCATGTAGACCAAAATGAAGGTGTGCAGCAAAGTGAATTTTTGGACTCGCCATTGTAAAAAGTCATGCAGAGTGCATATTTATATTTGTGGACGGTAGCCAACCACCATAAACTCCACAGCTTTTATTTGATGACTTTTGTACCATTTCCGAGAGGATGCATGAGTGTGGCGTCTTTGGAAGCAAATATTCCATGTCAGTAAAACATAATTTAAGCTGAACTTTTAAATGTATAATAATTTGGGCACTGTTTTGTATTAGGTCCGTAACACCGCGGTAAGCTGCCGCTTGAATTAGCGCCTGGCGGCCTTATCCACTGGTGCATTACCTCATACCAGCACTAAACGAATCAGGTACTAACAAAAATAAGTAGGTAGTGAAGTTCATGTATCTATTTACTGTAGAAACTGCTTTTGTATGTATGCCATTGCTAGCAAACTAAACCAGCAACTGTCTACATTCACCATGGAAATATACATACATACTACAATTCACCAAGGAAAGGCCAACATAGTTCCATGTAGAAGCTCATAGCTCACACACATAGCACAAAGCTCGATTTGGTGTTTAATGCATGTCCTCCCCGCCAGAACTGCTTCCACTTTTTTGCCAGGTTTGCGTCCGTAGGAAACGAAAAAAAACTTATATAGCACACTTTCCTTTTGTTTTCACTATTACACTTTGCCAATGCACACTTCATTTTGGTTTTTAATGTCTCAATAATTGTTTAAAACCACGCAGAAATATTAACGCACAAATATTAAAATTGTTATTTGTTTTTTTTCGTATGCTCACAATCAACAATTGCACCAAGATGACGTCACGCACACAGCTTATTCTGTCAAAATCACAAAGAGCGGATTAGCAGTACCGCGATTGGCGCAATCTCTATTTATCTCAATCGTGCATATTTGCTATATAATTTACTTCTCTTTTTTTACAAGACTTCTCTTATTCTTCGTAAGAACGTGTTCGAATTCCATTTTTCCTAATTATGAAAAAATGCTCTTAATTTATGTGCGCTCTTCATTGTCATATTTCCAATGGTTTAACTCTTAAGCTCGTCGGCGATTTCAAGCATCCGTTGTTGGTTACCCCAGCAAC